>NC_141538.1:51932500-52265000 GCF_021556685.1 Rattus norvegicus
CAGAGAGCAGGCATGGAGATGACCTGCCTCCTTAGGACGGTTGCCTGGAAGGCTGATGCCAAGAATGGGTTGACAGGGCTGTCTTCAAGCTCTTTCTCACCTGACGTTACCGTTAGGAGGAAGAGCTTAAGAGAAAGTCGCAATGTAGCTGATGTGACAAAGAACATATTTCTGGGTCCAGACTGAGCAGCAGTTAGATGGACACATATGGGAAATAAATTATGGCAGAATTGAGTTTTAGGAACCCCCCCAAATTGGACATTTCCAGCAGACTAGTGTATCCTCAGCAGACGAAAGGTGACCCACTTTTTGATAACCCCTCCCATCACATGCACATAAAACCTTAGGCATGTTCAATAAAACAAAAAAAAAAAATAGTTTCACGTATATGAGCTCAAAGCACAGCAAAGTGACATCACCAAGTGCTGGAAGACTCCAAAGCCACCCGCCATGATGGTGTAGGGAGTACCAGCTCTCAGCCGTAGGGGCTGAGATGTTTATACTCACCAGTGCAGTTGTTTGTTGAGGAGAGCAAGAATTTCCTCTAAGGCACCATGTTTGAAGAAATCTGGTTTCATTGCCAGGCATGGTAAGTGACAAGCTATTTTGATTTTGAAAGTGGTTCAGATCATGAAAGCACTCGGGCTGTGGTCAAACCAAACCTTATCTCTGTGGAATAGCTTAACAACCCAGCACGTGACAGTACCTCGGAGAGAACAGGTCATGCTGCGATGCGGCTGGCAGTGAAAAGTACAGGTCCTGCACAGCAGGAAAGCTGAGCTACACTAAAAGACACTCATTGAGGTGGCCTTGCATTCGAGCCCATCATGCCAAGTAGAGCTCTCTTCTGGGAATCAACAGAAGCGCTTTCCCCCAGAGTAGCAAGACGGTAGACCCATTCTAGGCTTCCAGAGTGGGCAGATTTAAATTGTGTATATCGCCTCCTGTTAAGGAGATTGTCTCTCTGTATAACTTAACGTCTGGGTCTGCTTGAGAGAAAATAGGTCCTGTAATTGTGACCTTTGATGGAAGGGTGAGCTGGCCTCTCGGCTCCTTTAAAGAGGTGGTTCCTAATTACCTCCCGTGACATCAGTCCTTCCTCAGTTGGAAGTGAGCCACTAGGCTGTCATTTGAGATTCCCACCAAACCACAGAAAATGGACTTGCCTGTATTATTCAGACCATCAAAAGAAGGAAGCCCTAGAATTCTACCAGCATGTGTTGTTTGGCTTTTCCTGGGAAGATTATTTATACCAGATACAGCATTGGTGGTAGGCTAGAGGAATGACTCCACCCAAGTCTAGTTTTTGTGAACAGTGAGTTTATTGGAGTTACCTACAGGATTGGAGGTGAGGGGTTATGTGGTGGTTTAGGTGAGAATGGCCCTCAAAGACTCATATATTTGAATATTTGTTTCCTCCTTGGTTGAATTGTTTGGGAAGGATTAGGAGGTGTGGCCTTGTTAGAAGAGGCATGTCACTGACGGTGAGCTTTGATGTTTCAAAACTCCTACTGTTCCCATTTGTCCTCTCCCTTTCTTTCTGCCTGGTGCCTGTGGGTCAAGATAGAAGTTCTCAGCTACTGCTTTAGAGACATCCCTGTCTGCTGACTACCGTGTTCCCATGTTATGGGATCTAACCCTCTGGAATTGTGACCCCCAAATAAAGTCTCTCTATCAGTTGCCTTAGTCGTGATATGTCTTCACCGCAATAGCAAAGTATCAAAGGCAGGATAGTTACAGAGGCATGCACGACTCAAATGCAACTGCATCACCAGGAAGCCCACCCCCAACATGGGTGATGACTAGTGAAGGTTGATTCCCCGGTTTGCCTGGGTGACTTACAGCTGCTCAGCTTGTCCAAATGTCTCCTCCCCCTGGAGCCATTACTGCTCAGAAGACCCTTGCAACTCTTGTGAGTTTTAGGAACTTCCTAAGACTTTTAAGAGTTTTGGTTCTTCTTGGGTCTTGTAAAATTCCTTTGCCTCCTGAGTTCCCAAGGAGCCTCCTTTCAAATGGGAGTGATGCAATTTGGAGGAAATTGCTAGATAACACACCTAGTAAGCCAGGTGTGGTTGGTAAACCTTCATCCTGGATGAGTGGAATTCAGACTTCTCATCCAAAATTGACACATCGATTGAGAGTTTCATAGTACGTCTGACAGCCACCAGTGATACACCTTCCAGTGGTATGTAACATTGACCAACTTAAATTAAAGCTGCTAAAATTAAAGCTTGACTTCTGTGTATCAATAAGGTCTTTTTCTTCTGAGGCATAAAAAGAGCGGTTCCCAGTAGCATGAAAACCGTACTCCATTGGCTTAAAGTGATGCCATTCTTCTTAGGTGAAGGCTATTTGGTATTTTATTTCTTGTATTTCATGTATTCAAAATATGTGCAGGTCAAATGAGGAATATAAATAAGTATTAACATTACAACGTTAGAGGATGGTAGAATGATGGGAAATGTCCTCAGCTGATGGCAAATATAAGGAAAACTAGCTTAAGCACTGTGATTAAACATAGTGCAACTGTGTAATGTGTCAACAAGTGCCGGGAATTTGACAGGTACACAGATCACACAGATTATTTTCTCTTGATAGGATTATAACCCAATAGAATGATTAAAAGTGATTGCCCATTTGCAATTTTTATGCAGAATAAAGTTGTGCTGACCCTGGGGATGGAGGACAGAAGAGAGAAGGGCCTATCTTATTTGAGTGCTATGTCAGGTTCTTTCTCCCATATTATGCCATTCGGCTCTGAGGACGGCCTTGAGTGGTAGGAGGATTTACCCCACCTAGGAGGAGGGGAGAACAAAGATTTAATCGCATATTCTGCTCACATGCCAGAAGTTAGCTGGAGGTCAGATCAACTGTATTTCCTTTGTTGCTATGATAAAATACTCCAACCAAACACAATGGGAGGGAGTAAAGGGATTATTCAGCTTATAATTCCGTGTCACAGTCGATCAGTGAGGGGAGTTTGCTATTCCACACAATATTACCTCCAACCAAGGAACTCACCTTACAACTAAAGAAATATGGCGGGGACCACAAAGGATGTTGCTTGATAGACACAGGACAGCTTATACTCAGATTTCCTATATAGTCCAGGGTCTCCTGCCTAGGGATGGTGTCGCCCATGATACACAGAGCCTTCCTACATCAGCAATCAAAACAAGCCCCAACAAATATGCCCACAGTCTCATCTGGGCAATTCCTTAAGCTCTCTCCTCTGGTGACTCCTATCAATGGCAGGTTGATTGTTAAAGCTAACTAGGAGAGCTACAAAGTCTTGCTTTGGCTGCTCACCTCAGGGATTTCTGTGCCCCACAAAGCTACAGTAGCACAGCCCTGGAAAGACCAGCAGGAAGGCTAACCATTCCCATCCCTGGAAATGTAAAGGAATGGAGAATCCTCTGGCTGACCTCAAAGGTCATGGGTAGGAGATAGCGTGCTCTGGCCCTCTGTTTCCCACCCCTAGGTTTCAGAGTGTAACACAATGTCTGTGATGCTGTCTCCTGACTCTCGAATCTCATGGGCTTTGGACACATGCGCCAGGCACCTTCTTTGCTGGACTAGCACCAAGTGGCAGACTCAGATCATTGCTGTCTTCATGGCCTGGCCATTCAATCATATCATTCCTTCGGTGTTCTTGTTTTAGAAAATCAGTAAGTCAAGAGAAAGCCAGAGGTAACCTCTTCAGTGTCACCCAGGAGACAGATTGGCTTTGATACTGGAAGCCGTGAATCTAAATGTTCATTACCTGGCATCCAGACCAGCTTCTCTGTCACTATTAGGGATCCTTCCTCCTCCTCTTCTTCCTCTTGCTCCTCCTTCTTCTCCTTCTCCTCTTCTTCCTCTCCTTCCTCTTTCTCCTCCTCCTCCTTCTTTTCATTGTTCTATTTATTTATTCTCTTTATATCCCAATCACAGCCCCACTCCCTCTTCTCCTCCCAGTCCCACCCTTATAACCCACCCCCCTGCCATGTCTTCCTCCTCAGAGAGAGAGGAAACCTCTCTTGGTACCTCCCTGCCTTGGGACATTCAGTTCCAGCAGGACTAAGCACACCTTTTCTCACTGAAGTCCAACCAAACAGTCCATTTAGAGGAAGCGGATCCCGTGGCAGAGAACAGTCAGAGACAACCCCCTCTCCACTTGTTAGGGGACCCACATGAAGACCACGCTGCACATCTGCTCCAGATGTGTAAGCTGCCTAGATCCAGCCCCAGCATGATCTTTGGCTAGTGCTTCAGTCCCTGTGAGCCTCCATGGGTCCAGGTTAGCTAATTCTGTAGGTCTTCCTTGTGGTGTCCTTGACCCCTCTGGCTCACTCAATTCTATCGCCCACTCTTCCACAAGACTCCCTAACCTATGCTTGATGTTTGGCTGTGGGTCTCTGTATCTGATTCCATCTGCTGCTGGATGAAGCCTCTCAAGAGACAGTTATGGGAGGCTCCTGTTTGCAAGTATAGCCAAGTATCACTAATAGTGTAGGGGTTGGCTCTCTCTCTCACATGGCATGGGTCTCAGATTAGGACAGTCATTGATTGGCAGTTCCCTCAGTTTCTGCTCCATCTTTAACACCGCACACCTGGTAGGCAGGACTGATCTTGGATTGAAGGGTTTGTGGGTAGGCTGATGTCCTCCTCCCTCCACTGGGAGTCTTGGAAGTCCTATAGGAAGTAGCCACTTCAGTCTCAGCTGGTAGGGATCTCAACTAGGGTCATTCCCATAGACTCCCCAAAGCCTTCCCATTCCAGGCCTCCAGCTAGTCCCAGAGATGCCCTCCACTGATTTCTATTCTCACTCCCAGCCCTCTCCTGCCCCTCTCCCCTAATCCCCTTAGCTTGTCCCCTCCTCGCCTCCTCTCCCACCCAGCTCTCTTCATCCAGAGGTATCTCTTCTTTATAACTCTTGTTTCCACTTCCTTGTCACCATTTCCTAGTTAAAATCTAGAATATTAATTTCCAATCACATTCCCTACCCTGGAGAAGGAAGCCATAGAAAGGCACTTTTGTCTTTGTGGATTTGGATGGGTGCAGGACTCAAGGCATGTGGCAAACACTGTTCAGCCTCTTGGTACTGTGTGCTTGATACCTCAGTATGGGCTTGGTGAGGACATTGACCCAGAGCTGCACAGCCAGGAGTAGCTGCTGAGAGTCCTCAGGCAGCTCACCCTTGTTTCTCTGCCTCTTCAGGAACACCCTTAGTAGAGGTGTGGTGGGGAAGGATCTCTGTGGGCCCCCCCCCCCTTGGGTACTTAATCTCAGCGCCAAGTTCCGTAGAGTGGAATGGAGGTGTTAGAATTCCTGAAATAAATTGACCTTACATTTATTTAGTCTTGGACAACGATTTCAGTTCAAGGGTGTCAGGATTTGACTAAAGAAACATGGGACATACTCCAATCCTTAAAGCAGGGTGTAGGAAACTAGGGGTTCCACTTACCTACTCTTCTGATTGTCCAAGCTTCAAAGT
The DNA here is from genome assembly GCF_021556685.1 of Rattus norvegicus. Lineage (NCBI taxonomy): Eukaryota > Metazoa > Chordata > Mammalia > Rodentia > Muridae > Rattus > Rattus norvegicus. Next base: position 51,937,977 of record NC_141538.1, read on the forward strand.
CTGCTCGTCTTTCTATTTCTTCGGCCACTCCTAACTAAAAGCTCTTCATCTGTCCTCTGTCTAGTCTTTTGTTTACACAGCCGAATGTAGCGTAGTGAAAAGGATGGCCCAGAGAACCCATGCTGGTCTCAGAGCACAGGCATCTGAAAGCCAGTGAGTGACAGTCTTAACATTGTGAAGAGTGAAATGCTTGCTTTATTGGCCGGCATCCCTTTGGAGTACCTGAGCTACCCAGCTTTGAGACAGATCACAAAAGGGCTTCCAGAATAAACAAATGGGAAGGGTAAGAAGCTGTGGAGTAGAGAGAAAGCCTGAGTCAGCACATCCCATTCTCAACTGTCAGTATCAGCAGCGTTTTCAAGAGCCAAGACGTGGCACATCAAGAAACAGCCCTTGACACTCTTAAGCTTCCCTTCGAGTAAGGAGGACGGAGTCAAGCTGGCTTACTCTATTCTTATCATTCCTCATAGAATCTTAGCAGTGATCCAGGTAAAACAGATGTCTCATTGTAGGTGGAGGTTGTTGGTAAATAGTGGTGAAACAGGTAGACCCAGTCCTTACCTTTCCACAACTCCCACTTGCCGATGCTCGAGACGCCCAAACCACGAGAGTATATAACCCTAGAAACGCCACGGGGTGTGGGATTCTCACCAGGAACCTGAGTCTCCCAGTCCCCATCATAGAGAGGACTTGGCTGGTGAGGACTTGGCCGTACTGCCAGTGCTATTTTATTTGCTTACCTGACCCTTACTTTTCACTTATTTTGGAACCTTTCAACCCCACCCCCTACCTACCTCCCTATCCCCCTCCCTCCCTCCTTCCTTCCCTTGCTCCTCTCCCTCCCTCCCTCCCTTCCTCCCTTGCTTCCTTCCCTCCCTGAAACTGGAGCTTGAGCCTAATGCCTGGAGCATGCTGAGCAGGCACTCTGCTGCTGACCCCCCTTCTCTTTTACTCTCCTGTCCCCAGCCCTGCGAGCTTCTTCATACTTCCTTCCAATCACCTTGAGTGATTACATTTCATTAGCCTTTTAGCTGTGTAAGGCTGAGCACAGACTTTATTACCCACTGGATCCATTTTGTTAGGGTCAGCTGAATAGGAAAACGCGAGGGCACATGGGATTGGTTTTTCTCAAGGCACCCTTTGAGTCTATACTTAGCTTTGTTCAACACGAGGGGAATTTCAGCTTCTTAAAAAAAGATAAAAAGAAAATATTTAGAACTCGAGTGAAGACACCTATGTTTCTGCCGTGATGTCTCGGGGCAGCTTCCCTCCCCCCCCTTAATGATTTGTTCTTAGGAAAGCAGGTCATTATCTTTCAACTGTAGCTTCTTCTATGCTGCTTCACAACCAGGCTGGCCACAGGCCAGCCGGGTTTTCCATGTTTGAAAGGAGATGGGAAATATTTGATAGAACAAGGCCAGTCCTTCCGCTTGCTGTCCACATGTGAACTGACCCAGTTTCTAAAAGTGTTGTCTGTTCTCTGAGCTGTTTCCTATTGACAGTGGCCATTGACTGGCATGTAGATGTGCACCTGTACATGCACTTTGTTGGCAGAGAGGACGGTGGGTTTATTTCTCGTCTGTGGACTTTGCACGTGTTTTAATTCTTGACGAGAAGTCAGTTCTACCCGGAATATACTGCTTATTATAACACGACCAAAAAGAATTTTTACACCCTTGTATCTGGCTAGGTAAATTATCTCTTAGGTTGAGGGCAGAACTGAAAGCATTAATCAGCATAGGGTATGCTTGTAACTATTAAACAGCTGTATGCTATTCCCAATAATCAAAACAATAGAGGGGCTCTACACACCTGGGACTGGGGAGACATTTCAATGCTTATTGTACAAGCATGAAAATCTCAGCTTGAACCCCAAAACTCATGTGGAAAGTTGGGCGTGGCAGTGTTTGACAGTGCACACCTTTTTAAAAAAAGATTTATTTATTTATTTATTTATTTATTTATGTATGTGAGTACACTCTAGCTGTCTTCAGACACACCAGAAGAGGGCATCAGATCCCATTACAGATGGTTGTGAGCCACCATGTGGTTGCTGGGAATTGAACTCAGGACCTCTGGAAGAGCAGCCAGTGCTCTTAACCACTGAGCCATCTCTGCAGCCCCGATGGTGCACACCTTGAAATGTACCTGTGGACAGCAGAGATAGGAGCACCTGGGGTCAGGGGTTGCTTGCCAGCCATTCTAGGCCACAGGTGAACTACAGACTCAGTGAAATGCCTTGTCTCAAAAATACGGCGGAAAACACTTGAAGACGCCAAAGCTGCATGTGCATGTGTGGATGCATGGGCAGGGGCACCCATGCCAATACATGCCCTTAACTCTTTCTATTCAACACACACACACACACACACACACACACACACATACACACACACACACACTTTGAAACAGAAGATTTATTTAAACCACTGACATTAAAATGGTTTTCTTTTAAAAAAAAAACAAAACTTCAAAGACATTGTGTAGCAATTACCAAAATTGTTTTTCAGTCCTGTGTTAACAGAGTCTTTCAACCTTGACTCCCTGAGTGAGAGTAAAGAACTCTCCATGTTACTGATATTTCCCTCAAAGAAGTTTTAGTCTGGCTTGGTTGTAGAATGGCGCACATTGCAGATGGCATAAGAACGCCTGCGGGAGGGACAAGGAGGGATAGGACAGCTAGGTTCTAAGGGATCAGGGACCATGGTACCTGGAAGCATCCTTATTGGAGTAGCTGATGAAGCAGCTCTGTCCGCTGGTTAGGACCAGCGTGCCCATTTCCTGTGTGCCAGTGTGAATAATAATGTGACAGTGTGTGATGTTAGACATCTCTGTAAAGCACAGGGACAAACTTTCCAGTTATGTGATAGGTTGGATCAATACATGGACTAAGTAAGAAACTGCATCTATAGCGTTTCTACTGTAAAGGTCAGAAATCCATTAGCCATTGCTTCTGGTAATTCAACTATATTTCATGATTTTTTTCATTCACTTTTTAGTCAATTAGATATTGAATTTTTATGCCCTTGAAGCCACTGTTGTCTGGACATTGTGTTCCTAGAGAGATGGCTATGTGGACTCACCCTGCAAGCCAGGGTGCTGGGATTCTCCCTTTAGTATTACTAAGATTCTTGTAATATTGCTACGTACTCCTGAGGCTGGCATGCCATTTGCTTTGGAATCTCTGTGATGGCAGTGAGGTCGCCTTCCTTCCTGATTCATATAAACCAAACAAAAGCAAAAAGAAAAACCAAGGATACCATGATGTTCAGGAGCTAGTAATGTTTGTGGGTTAAGAATTTTTCTTTTGAAAACACAATTGTAAACTCACTTTCATAGCAGTGGGAAGGGTCAGTATGAGAATGCGCTTGGTGTCCTGGCCTCGGCAGGTGTGTTTTTCTCCAGTAGACAAGGACTTAGAGCTGATGGGGGCTCTGGTGGGCCATCGAGAGTGTGAGAACTTCATTAAATCTTACTAGATGCAGCTATGCTGGTTAGAGTGAGGCAGAGCCTCCCCCGTAAAATTACCACTGTCCTCTTGTGAGCATCTTTCAAAGGAAAATAACCACATGTCTACGTAAGCGGTCAGAACCATCTTACTCTCATTTTTGTTTAATATTTGACAAGTCAAAAGCCCTGGAACTGTACCACAGTTTTATTCTAAATTTTTAATTAAAGTAATTTAAAAACTCCATAAAGAACCAATATGACAATCCAAACAAACCACAGATCCTTATTCGGGTTTTTTGTGGGGTGGGGGATAGGAGTATTGAGTTACTTTGTTCATTTGGCTAATTCAACTGATTTCTCGAAATCCTTGTTTATCTGCCCAGGAAGTTCCATATCACACTCCCAAAGATGATGCAGCCAGTCTCAGACCTCTCTGCCCCCTGGTTTCTCTGTTTCCTGAGGGGCAGCAGGGAAAGGCACTGAGGTCTGGTACACAGTCCTGCCATCACTCACCAGTTATATCCAAGTACCAACTAGACATTCCTAAGTCATCGGCTCTTAGTAAATGCTCAAAGTTAGTTATTTTAAAGATCCAAGAGGCTTGTTCCCGAGGCTTCAGAGTAGCATGCTGCCCCCCTCCTCCAGATATGAGTAACTAGACCTACATTATACAAAATGGCAGCCACTAGCCACATTAGCTATTTAAACTTAATTTAAATTGCGTGCAGTTTTTAAAAACAGCCCTCGATTTCACTGGTTATTTCTTGGTTTAGACTTTTACCGTTCCGAGAGTGCTAAGAAGCTAGAATGAGCAGCAGTGTTTGCTGTCCTCATCCTCAGTGCTTTCCCTGCTGCCCCGAGCACTGAGGGCTCAGTAGACCCATGTGACTGCCCTATTGAATACAGCATGAGTGGCCGCAGCCGTGGCTGAGAGTTCTACTGGACACAGGACTTCACTGAGCTTCCTGGCCCTAATAGGGTTCTTGCTTGTGTTTTCAATGCAGCTGTCTGCTTCAAGAAGTGAGGGTTCCGAAACAAGAAGGACCTTCAGGAGCTTCTTCACACTGTGACATGTCTGATCCCTTGTGCCCGTCCCTGCAGCATGAACAAGGTAAAGGACGCTTTGAATATGCTTTTGAGTTTTCTTGTATTGTGATTTTCTTGGGAATATGTGTCTCTTCATGGACCAAAGAGGTTTTTTCCTACCATTAAAGTTTCAGAGGTTGGATATTTGTATGATGCCCACAAGCCGTCTGTCAGCCAGAGTGCAGCCACTGTTGGCCAATCCATGGTCAATGGTCCTCTAGAGTATCCTTTGCATTTCCCAGAGGTGTTTGATAGATGAAAGGTTGAATGTATGTGTGACTATGATGACATGAATATTGAAGAGTTAGACTGTGGGGCAAGACTTCCTGAGATGATTATCAGTTCTACCAGACCTCAGGCAAGTGACCTAACTTCTTGATGCCTCTTTTTTTTTCCTCCCATATATAAACTGCTAATAATAGTGGATGAAATGTGCTAATTCATGCCACTTGCCTTGTATAGTGCCCATCCACATGACAAGCCTCTTTTGCTGCTATTTTGATGTGGAACAATGTTAGCCTGTAGGCATAGCTGCAAGAGAGTCTAGTAAGTCTATGTGCAACATCTCCGTGTGTTCTCTGATTGATTTGCTGAGCAATGAATGATTGATTACCAGATGGGCATGTTACTGATAAGCAATGAATATGGTTTGGATTGATCTGCTAGCAGGTGGCTATTTCAGGTTTGTTTGTTTGTTTGTTTGTTTTTAAATAGTCTAATGAGGTGTGAACCAGACAGTCTGGAGGCTCAGAAGAAACATCCAGAGATCTTTGACTCTCTTAGGTTTCTATTGCTGTGATAAACACTGTGGCCAAAAGCAACTTGGGGAGAAGAGTGTTTATTTGGCTTATATGTTATGGTCCATCATCAGGGAAAGCCAAGACAGGAATTGAACTAATGACTGTAGAGGAATCCTGTTTATTGGCTTGCTTCCATGGCTTGCTCAGCTTTCTCACTTGTACAACCCAGAGCCACCTGCTCAGGCACTGACTGCAATGGCCCTCCCACATCAACCATTAATCAAGAAAATGCCCTGCAAACTAGGCTGCAGGCAATCTGACAGAGGCATTTTCCCAACTGAGGTTCTTCTCAAGCAGCTCTATTGTGTCAAGTAAGTTGATAAAACAAAACCAAGATAAACCAGAGCAGTGACCTAGGAATGAGAGTACAGAGGAGGTGAAATTCTGAGTAGGAACCTGGGTCGTAAAGGATAATTGCCTTGGTGGAGAGTGTAGCACTGCCATAAAGGGAAAAGAAGAAGCCTGTGTTTGGGCACAAAGGCATATGAGAAGGTCTGGGATGCTCAGAAACAGCAGCTGTTTGGCATGACTGGAGCAGAGTCATCTCTCCGTGATGCTTGGCACTGTGACAGGGGAACTCTGGAGTAAGTGACTACCTTCTGTATTTTGGGATTTTTAGTGGCATCCCCTTTCTCCCATTCTAGTCATGACAATAAAATTTGTCCCCTGGTGTTTATTTCCCAGTGTCCCTTGGCAAAAGTCACCTCTGGTTGAAAATTATAGCAGTGGTGGGCCAGTGGCCATGTGTGAGCTCAGTGGTGGAGGGCAGGCCAGCTTCTGGGGCCACAGACCAATGTGAAACAACAGAGGTTTCAAGAAAAACAGAGACAGCATGACCTAATCTCTGGGCTGCGATACAGATGTACAATACTCAGCTGTATTTTGGTCTGGACGACAGAAAGTCCATTTAACCTGCTGAGTTCCCAGCCTGAAAACACCCTCTCGTAGCTTTTCTCAAGTCATTCTTTTGGACTTCTTAAGGGTAGGAGGAGCTAAGGTACTTCTGGGTTTGCACCTATCTGAAGGAAGGGACCATAAAAACAGAATAAACAGCTACAACAGAACCAAGCCATTATGTTGAAGAATTTTACACTTGGCTGAGCTGAGCCAAAGAAAGAGAAAACCTTCTGTTAGATGCCCAGTTGCAACCCTCCCCCATCCCATCCCATACCAGGTCCCCATCCAGGCTGAAATACTTACCCTTTAACAGGCTAAGAAGTAGCTTTGGTGTAGACGGGGGTTCTGGCCCACAGTCATGGCTGGAGACAGAAGTCTATCACTATAAACCTCGGCTCCTCTTATTTTGAGGCTGGTCTACTGGAAAGTCAAGACAAGACTTGGGAAACCTCCATGCACAGTTTGTACCATCTGCCAGCTCCAAGTTGCCTCCAGGGCATCTCAGCAGCTGATGTCATGGTCTTGTTCTTAGTGCACTCTTAAGAAGCAGACTCTTGGGAACCAGTAGGTGTGCCGGTGCTTGGGAAGTTACGTTCTGCCCTCATGGCCCAGGGAGTGCTTTATTTTATGTCGTTTTAATTGAAAGTAGTGATTAAACTGGGTGTGTCATCTCCATTGGTCAGCATTTCGTGTTTTTATGGCTTTCTTGGCATAAGACAAAGAATGGGCCTTTCTCTGGAGGAGGAAACGACCCGTCTCAGTACAATAAAACTAGAGTCATTTCATTAGTGAGGTGTGTAACCAAATGTTGGAAGTGTGGTCATGGGCGTGGCTGGTGTTCTAAGTAGATTTGTTCCTAGAAAGCTGGGAGACATTCGAACTATACCTTTTCATTAGACACACTCTCCAGTACTCTTCTCCTTCCTAATTATCAGTCAGGGCCATTTCAGTCAGAGAGTGATCAGGACAAAAAGTACCCACAGCGTTCAGGGGTTCTTATTCCTTTGAGGCACCTGGGCAAGGCTGGTGATAGATTTCTCTGTGGCCTATCAAGTCTAATCCATCTGGAAAACCTGAATGGCTCCATGGCACAAAGAGAATGGTAGCCTATTTTAGAAATTTAATCATGGGTTAACCTAATAACCAATACCAAGAAGGGCTTTTGTTTCTCAATTTTTTCCCCCTTCTTACCTGTGGCTGACAGTGAGGGCATAGGTGTGGCCATGCTAGTACCTCTTTGCATTAGTGAAGGCAGAAGGGAATGAATGAGGTATTCCTAGGTACCAGGCTCACCGTGAATGGGCTGCCATTTCCAGGCTGGTGTGCATGGTTTAGATCTGTAGTGGTATATAATTAAAGTGGGAACTCCATCTCATGCTTGCGCCAGCACTGGCGGGCCACATGACGTCGGCGGTCTCGTTTGGTCAGCCAGACTCAGACTCTCTGGTCCAGAGTTCTCAAATTGTCTCTACCTGACTCACTAAGTTCCCAATTTCCACCCCATGCTACCACCAGCTACCCTCTGGGCCCCGTGACTATCTCACCGCCATGGCTAGCCCCATGCAATAGCCGTCTATCTCACCGCTCTCTGCTGTGGACTCAGCTCACATTCCCAGCATTCGCCCCCTCTCGTTATTGTCACAATTCCCAGTATCCTGGTAAAATCAAAACTCTAGAAGTGTGTAATTTATCAATCAGATTTATATCAGTAAATTCTTACTCTACAAAACGTCCACACAATAAACTCAGAGCCAATTGATATTGATATAAACTGCCCACCTAGATAAGACAAATTGTCCTATAATTATCCATCCCTTGTAAGATATTCATAGCTACCTGTGGCTATTTAAAGCCACACAGGGGTGGGTCATCCATCTCCTCTTCCTCTTCTTTCCTCCCCTCTCTCTCTTCTCTTCAAAACTCTGCACCCACTTTACTTTTTCACTGCCCAATCGCAGGCCTTGCCTTATCTTGTGCCCGCCCTCACCTGCATACAGACCTCAATCCACACACCATCCACTGGACGTGCATTCTAGAAAGTTTGCCTCATCCTGACTCACCTCCCTAACATTGTGAGTAGGCTCGGTGGCTGTGCATTCCGAATCTTAGGCATTAAACAAATTGCAAGATGCATGTTTTCTACATCCCACCCCTAACTGCTTAGACTGGAAGGCCATCTTTTCAACTTTCTTACACATTTTTGCAAAACCGACTTCCTGGTCCTTATGATGGTTGACAAATTTCACAATTGGAACTCAGCTTTTTTTTTTTTTTTTTTTGGTTCTTTTTTTCGGAGCTGGGGACCGAACCCAGGGCCTTGCGCTTCCTAGGCAAGCGCTCTACCACTGAACTCCGGAACTCAGCTTTTTAATTTTGTGAAAAGCCTCTACTTTTCTGGAATCATTCTTATTGATATTTATAAATATATACTGCACCCAACATTATATGCTCACGTTATTTGCAAAGGTTTAGGGTTTATTTATATTCTGTGTATGTTGTTATGCTGTAAAAAAAACAACTTTAGTTTGCAATAAACAAACAAACAACACCAGAGAAAATGCAGGGGAAATAGGGGTCCTCAGAGGAAAATGCAGGGGGATGGATGCCTGTCACTACAGGCCTTGGGGGGTTACGATCACACCCACAGTGTCTGCTCCTGAGAGCCCCTTCTGTGTCACACTTAGGGTGGTGGCCTGTACTCTGTCTCATAGTTATCACTTTCGTGAAGATGTGTCCTGTGGCTCCTCTTTGGGTACATTCCATCTGTTTGGAAAACAACTGCTTTTTTCGATGTCCCACAAAATGGCGCTCTCCCTTTTCCCACCCCACCAGCGACACAGTCTTCTTCCAGACCCTTGTCATGTTCCAGGAAAGCCAGATCTGTTTTGTTGTCTTTGTAAGAGTGCAGAGCGTCATGGCGTGCAGAGGGCTTTAGGGATGCCTCTGATCTCTATTGTACACAGATGCTGTTGCTGGATGAATTTACTCCCCCTCCCCAAGTTCTTCTCTGAATGGTCTTAGCCCCCCACTCTTTTGTACCAGCAATAGAGGCAGTTTCACATCGACACTCAGGCCAATATCTCTACAGTCAGCTAAAAAGGAAACAAAATTCACCTCATTGCTGCCTTCATTCACAGTCCTTACTTTTCACATACCTCGAAGCAGTGCAGGCCAGAATTCCTCCCCCTGGCTCAGCCAGCCAGCCTTTGGTGTAGACATGGCTCCAATGTATCAATGGTGATTTTTTTATATACCATCATCTCCCCCAGCAAACATCAGATCCTCACACACATGCTGAGCACTGTGTGCTGCTGTGCCTGCAGTAAATGAATCAGAAAAAAAAAACAAAAACAAAAAAAAAACAAGAGCAGGGTTTCTGAACTTTAGCTTGCCAACAGCAAAAAAGAGCCATCCCATCCAGGGCCTTGAACATGAACCTGATGTTAAATACTCTTACAGCTTAACTTCTTCCACTAAAGGAGCAAGTTAACAAACTACTGGGTGCAGCACGAGAGATAGGGCAATAATAAAGCGGGCAGCTGTCTTCCTCCCCCTTTCAGGACAGCCCCAGTGCCTTCCACCAAATGCCCAACCTGCATTTATTCAGCACAGACCCACTGTCCTTTTCCTGAAGGCACCTCTTGGGTCAGAAATTGAAGGACTAATAGCCTTTAAAAAGCTAGTGACACAAAAGAAAAGCTAAGTAAACATTCAGTGATCTTGAAATAGGAGGCCATTCTTACTTAATTCCTGGTGCAGAAATTAAAAACAGAAATGCTTACCTATGTAAAACCTTGAGTTTTCTACACGGCAAAAGACATTATGAACTGGTTTAAAAGATAAGGTGAAGGGTTTGTGTATGTGTGAGTGAGTGTGTGTGTGTGTGTGTGCGCATGTGCACATACACATAATGTATGTGGCAGGTAGCTAATTGGTTGAGTTCTTACAAATCAGAAGAACAAAAGATAAGATGAAACAGATGCTTTAATCGAAAGCTAGCAAAAAGTGAGCAGAACTATAAAACCCATAAAATAAAAATAAATAATGTGAAAAAAATTTAAACGTAATAACAATCAAAGAAAGAAATGCAATTAAATTGCGATTGATAAGCACTTGGAGTTTTACTCAGTAGAGCTAAGGATCTGAGGATAAACTCTGAGAGAACTTACTTTATCCAGGGATATTATTGTATGCCAAAGCCTAAATCACATACCTTTTGACTCGGAAATTCCAATTACATAATATTAACTCAAAGAAAACTGTCTAGAACATATGTAAAACTTTTGCCAAGATATTCAACAAAACATTAACATTTTCTAATGTAGTGAAATATGGTGCAGCCATATAATAAAATTGCCAAGGAGGCTGGGAGGGGCATTTAATGACCTAAAAAGGTAACTTGAGGAGAAGGTTCACTATGTAGGTTTGGTCATTATTTCACCTTTTAGAAAGATGTGTTCATGCCCACAGGAAAGGCATCAGATGCATAACAGCATGTCATAGCAGTATCCTTTCATGAGATCAGTCTTTGTGACAACAAAATAGCCTTTGTTCCTTTTCTCTCAGTCTCGGGGACAGTGTTTGGGGAGAGCATGTACCCTGTGGTGACGTAGCCCCAGGCAGTTCTTGGATCGTGTGCTAATGTTCCGAGTTCCTCACATGGCTTAGCTCTAATCTCCAACATGATAGGATGGGAATAACCCACAGGAGCAGAAGGTTCCCAGCATCTCCCATGATGCAAAGGGAATACTGAAGGGAACCCTGAGACAAGAGTGGAGGAGCCAGTTGGCTAGATGCCATGGGTCCCATCTATAGGGAGACCTTCTCCATCGAGAAGATGGATGCTGGCAATGGAGCTCCGAGGGTACTGCCTCTGTTTGTATCTTCTGTCTCCTTAAGTAATTGTTCTCAGTTCTTCCAACAGCTTATTTTTAGAGTTTAGAAGACTGAAAGGAATCTCGTTCACAAACTAATATGTGATGAGTACCCAGTGACGTTGGATGCAGAGTACTGTGTGGTACTAGACCGCCTTGGCTTTCTCCCCTCTGTTCATACTGGGAAATACCATGACACCTGGGGGAGTGGGCAACAGGAGTATAATTCTCTCCTGAGAGAAATGAGAGGGCATATTTAAAAGTCAACTGGGGTTGCACATCTATAATCCCAGCGCTTAGGGTAGAGACAGGAAGACTGTGAATCTGGAGTGTTCCTCGGCTACATACTGGGTTCTAAGCCAATTGGAGCCACAAGGGGGGAACCTGAGTCCAAGAAGTAAGCAGAAAAAAAGTAAAGCTTGACCACATAGTCTAGCAGATGGCCGGTTTGTCCTGAAGGAAAATGAATATAACTTTTATTTTATTTGTTCTTAATATGTACTTTTTATTAATTTTTGTATACAGTATGTTTTGATCATGTTTTCCCCTCCCCAGCTCATTCCAGATGCTCTTCTCACTACTTACCCACCCAAATGTATTTCTCTCTCAAAAAAAACCCACAAAACAAAAATTAAACAAGCAAAAGATCAAAAAGACAAAAATAGAAAACAAAAGAAAAGGAATGAAAGAAAGAAAGAGAGAGAGAGAGAAATAAAGGAAGAGAAAAGAAAAGCCCCACAGAAAAAACTGCGGAGTTTGTTTTGTGTTGGCCAACTACTCTTGAGCCTGAGTCTGCCCTGGAGGGTGCACTCTACTGGACCCAGTGATGCTCCCTTGGAGAATACTGATTTTCCCCTTAGACATCAGTTGCAAATATCTTCTTTATTAGATGTGGGGCCCTGTGTCCACTTCCCCTCTCAGTGCACATAGTGTATGGGTTGAACCAGGTCTTAATGCATTCAGCCTCAGTCTCTGTAAGTTTGTACGTGCTTTAGTCCTTTTGCATCTGGAAGACAGTCTTTCCTTAGAGTCATCACCCCTGGTTCTTACAATCTCTCTCTTTCTCTTTCCTTATCCACAGAGATCCCTGAGCTTTGAAGGGAATGGGCTGATGAAGACATAGTATTTAGGACTAAGTGTTCCAGAGTCTCTGATTCTCTGCCCATTGTACAGTTCTGGGCCTCTGTGCTAATTCCCATCAATCACTGTAAGAAGACGCTTCTCTGCTGAGGATTGAGCAAGGCAGTGTTCTATTAGTATAACAGAATATCATTAGAAGTCATTTTCTTGCCATGTTACTTTAGCAGAATAACAGAGTTAGACATCCCCTGTGCCCATGACCTAGCTAGTCTCAGGTTCCTGGCCATTTTATCAGTGTTAGATATGGGTTCCCTCTCACTGAGTGGCCCTTAAATCCAATTTAAAAGTGGTTGGTTACTTCCATAACATTTGTGCCAATATTACAGCAGTGTATCTTGTAGGCAGATCTGTTTAGGTCATGGGGTTTGTAGCCTGGATATTTTGAGGATTTATTTTCTTTTCTGGTAGCATTCAGAGTACCTTCTAGTACTATGAACACTAGTCAGTAGAGGTGTAGCCTTCTAGTTAAGCACCAGCTGATCTTTTCCATGGTTTATGACATACAAAGTGTTGTCTCAGCAGTAGGACCTTGTCATCAGGTTGTGGAAAGTAACCATTAGCCTTGGTAATGATAGCCTATGATGTTTGGGGGTTGGGGGTAGGAGTAGGGACAGGGGTTCTGTGGCCTCCTTTAGCCAGTGAAGCTGTAACTCATTTCAGGCACCGGAGGTTTTACTTGGCTTCAAGTTGCCGTGCACATGACTCTAGACTATGTACATTTTAGAGAATTGCTTCCCAAGTTTGTAGAGCTGGTTCTCCACATTTGGTCCTTCCCTCTTTTCTGTGGAGGCAGAAGTGTACAGTCCCTGTGTATCCTTGGCTGTGCGGGTCTCTAGGTAGAACAGGCTCTGCCGCTTTGTCTGAGAGGCATTCTGTAGGGCTTGGGTGGATGCTGAAAGCCTGAATTACCTGAGATTCCTCTGAGTGACTGATGGTGTGGCCCAAGGAGACCTCTAACCCCAAGGCACCATGCAGTGCCACACAGACCCAGGGAAGCCGTACTGAGGGCTCTCCTGCGCCTGACTTAATAGTGCCCAAACCTGCCGGAGAAGATGAACATAAATCCTGACAGGCAGGAGACCAGGGTAGTCTCAGAGCAGAAGAGCAGCAGGAGAAGAGGACTGTGTGTGGCTGTGACAGCATTGAGAGGGCTCGTGATGAATTGGGGTAGATATTAATTGGGATAGGTCTTTGGTCCATGTCTTCAGGTCTCACTTGAAGGCAAGAGCGCCCCACCACTGCTTTATTCGGGTCAGCACTGCTTTTGGACACATTGTCACGGCCCGTTTGGGACCCTTGTTTGTCTGTCCATATGTTTTGAGGATTTCAAGAGGAATGCCTAGAGTTTCCCTCATCAGACACAGGCTTTGCCACCCCAGTACTGGCCATTTGTTATGTGCCAGTTTCACGTGGGTGGTGCTTGAGTGCTGACTGGGTAGCTTCTCCTCTGTACCCCATATTTGACCGAATCTGTGTATCCCCCAGCTGCATGCAGAGGCCCTTTGGAAGTCTGCTGGGTTCTATGGTCCCTTTTGTCAGGCTGAATTTGTAGCAAAGGCCAGTGATCGTGGCCTCTGTAAGTCAGAGGGCCGCCCTGTCTCCCGTCCCCAGTCCACAGGCATGCTCTTTTCTTCTCAATCACTAAGTGGTAACGGATAGAATTAGGTCAGGTCCTATTTAGTTCAGAGGTAATTGGGAACATGGCAGTTTACTTGCCTGCTTATTATGTGGTTGTCCGTCTTTAGAATATTGGCTCATTTGTCTGGCTGTGCCAACAGTATCATCTCCAACAGTGGGATAGTTTACACAAAAGGAAGTGCCTAACAAAGAGATGGCTTCCAGTGCAGAATTTTAATCCCAGTACCTAGTGCTTCGGACCTGCTCTTTCCTCTCCCTTGCTGGGCACTGGGGCCTTACAGTATGTCTCGTGTCCTAAGGTAATCACTGACTTTGTTGTTTTAAAACCTCAGCCCGTGTGATAAGATAACCATGTGGAGTGTACTAGACAGAGAGATAGAATACATAACTGCAGGTTGTAAAAATCCTTCAGCGTTTAGAAGACATGTCTAAGCAAACGTACGTGACAATGTCAACCCATACATGAATACATTCAGACGTGGTTAATCATGGCTTCTGCGCCCCTCTGGTTTGTCTGTCTGGGTTTCTTCTCTTGGATGGAACAGCCTTGTAACTTCTTCCTACTTACAGGAGCGTTATCTTGAGAGTCCGGGTTCAATTAGGCAGAAATCTAAGCAATTAATTAAAAGATCCAACGTAGCCAGGGAGGGAAGGTGTCAACACATGTCATAATGGTCAGGAACACCGGTTAATTAGAGCAGGGGGAAATTGTGGTCAATTATGGAGAAAAAGAAGCGCCGGGCAAAACTCGCGGCGTGCGCCTCCGTTATTCCTAAAGCTAACCCATAAACAATCTGTTGTGACAGGTCTGGGCTGAGAGTGTGGCATTTTGGATGAGGTCTGATGACAGCTAAAAATAGGCACGTATATGGAAGAAAAAGAATCTTTAACATTTGAGATTCTGTGAGAGACTGATGCCTTCTCATTGTAGTAATTCCCCGAAAGGAACATTAGTGTTGCTGCTAACTGCAGACTTTAATAGGCTTTAATAATGTGTATTTTAGAGGCCCGATACACAACGGGATAATGTATAAAACATTCATTACGGAAAATTGCTACCTTTTTATTTAATGAGAAGACTGCTGAAACGAAACTGCTGGGCTACCCTAGCATCGGGTTCCTGGGCACGAGGGCGCTGATAGTGGCCCTACGTTTCCTGGGTGCTAGTCAAGTGGCAATCATCTTTCCTCGCCCGCCCGTTTCAGAGAGGAAAGCAGCCTTTTTAAAACATTCTTACTCTGGATAAACCCTTGTCCAAATCATGGCTCCACCTGTCCTCGCCTAAGAACTTGTGGAAGTCACTGGACACGGAGAGGCTCTGTGGAGGGAGTGCCTGCCTCACAGGTTGAGGGGCTCTGTAAATGTTGGCATATAGAGGCCATGTCTGCTGGGCACTCTGAGCAATTGCCATTCTGGTGACTTTCTACAACCGTGTCTTTTTGTACTTCCTGTCTCTGTGCCTGACTGCTGTGGGAAGCAGGAAGGGGCCTGAGAAGACAGCACAATTGAAAGGCCTTGGTGCACACACAGCACCAAGGCGAGCCTTGGGTTGGATCTTCGGGGGGATTGTAATGTACAGCTGAGAGTCATGCGGCCGAGGAGCGAGAAGAGTTCCGAGCAGACACTTGGAGAAGAGTGAGCATTTATCTCTCTTAATGAGATAACGTCGCTAGAGTGTCAACGTGCGAAGAGTCAATACGTGAAATGGACTGGCACTACCTGTTAATGGCTCGAGACCGTTACTCGGAAGCCTAGCATCTGCTGGATCACCAATCCTGCCTTATCTGATGTCAGGGTCTGTCAGAATAGAATAGAGCCACACCTTAGGGATCCCCACAGAATCAGGGAGAGGGACCACTAGTCGTTTAATGAGGAAAAAATCCAGCGTGTTATATAAGCTGCCCACTCCACAGTCAGGGGGTCTCTCAGAAAGGAGCAAGGCCTTCTCTTTTGCCTTTCACTCCTTGAAATGGCTGCACACCCTAACCCCCACCCCCTACCATCCACACTCCTGGCTCTCTGTCTGCTTCTGGTGCAGTGTCAGAAACACTAATCATGTCAGACTGTGACACTGACAGGCCTGACATTCACAACAAAGACAGAAGGGAGAGAGAGAAGAGAGATTGCGAGGGGGAGGGGAGAGAAAAAACAGTAGTTTTTTTAAACACTTAAAACCCACAGCTGCAGAATCATGAACATTCTGGACAGAACATATCCAAGGAAATCAAGGAAGGTGCGAGGTGAATTCTCACGGACATGTGTATTGGGCCACACAGATTTTGAGTTATTATTTTCCTTCCTTCAGCTTTCAGTTCATAGGCTGTATTATAATATTACTGTGGCCATGATTTTCTTCCCTTCACTTAAAAAGGGAAGCATTTACGTTTCTTCCCCAGTTTTTACCCAGTTTTTGTCTGTAGTGTAGCAAAGTTAGAGGAGGCTGGTAGTAGGACGTATATGTGCTCTGAGTTTTTCCATTTTCTTACCAGATTCTGTGGCTTAATCTGGACGATAATCTCCTCAGGAAAGAAGTCTCTGCTGAGGGGTGTTCTCTGACTCCCACAAAGCTGAATGGGGGCCATCAGTGTCAGTGGACTCCCAGTGCTTGCTGGTGTAGGGATACAAGAGCTGCTCAGGCTACCGGTCCTCGGCTGCTTGGAATGGGCTTCTCTGCCCTCAAGCACCTCTGTGTTTGGAACCGTGCTGGCAAGGGGGCTCCCGTCTTTGCTTTGTAACAGTCATGGCCTGGAAACCTGCTGCTGTGTGTGTTTAAGCCAGATGCTGTGATCTAAATTGAGCTCTGAGCTCAGGCAGACCCAGCCCTGGTTTTCTATAAACAGGGAATCCAGCTGCCAATGCAGCTTTGGAGGGATTTTTTAAGCCAATAACTCTTAAACAGGGTGTCTGTCCTTTGCTCTGTTCTTTACACAGCGAGAGAGAGTAATCAGGGAAAACATATACATATCCGCACAGTTACCCGTTATAAAGCACGCGCACGCTCACCTACACTTAAGGACCAAGGTACGGTGACTTCTTTTCAGATTGTTTTAAAGGAATGTGATCGCAGCCACATCCTTGTCCTTAGCACCGAGTCAAAGCCTTTCATACTGGGGCCCCTTGAAAGAAATAATCTCTAATACGGAATTAAAGGGCTTGCTTATAGTTCTTGGGGAAATTATACTTCTACAAGCAGAAGAGAATGAATTTGTGGCATTTGCCGTGTTCTCTGATGTGCCCCCGTTTGCAGTTAGAGGACTTTAAATCATATAGAGGGTGATGTTTGCTGTGATAACAAATAGCTCTAACTTTGGATGACCTAACAGAGTAAAAGCTTCCTTTCTGGCCCAGTACCATGGAGGTGCTTGATCAGCAGTGCGCTCTTATTCTGAAGTGATGGAATTCTGGGCCAGTCTCCAGGCATCTTCTCTTTTACCATTTGTGTTGGTCTGCTCAGGCCTTGGTAGCCCAGCACCCCAAGCTGGGTGGCTTGAACAGAACTATGTCAAGCAGGGCTGAGTTGAGGGCAGGGCTATTTAAAGGTCGTGAGCCTGAAGTATAGTCTGGATTTCTTTCTCGGCCGACTTTGATTTGATTTGCAGTTCGTCTTTCTGTGTTTGTGCCTGGGTCCAACTATCTGCCCTGCACTTCCTGTCTTTAAGACAGGATCTCACTGTGTAGTTCTGGCTGGCCTGGAGCTTGCTGGCTAGATCATGCTGGTCTTGAATTCACAATGATCTCCCTGCCTCAGTCCTCTGAGTACTGGAGTTATAGGAAAGTGTCAACACATCAGGCCCCAAATTTCCCTTCTATGAGAATAATGGTCATACGGGATTAGGAGCCTCCTCTATTCCAGTATGAGTTAATCTTAACTAATTTACCTGATGACAGTCCCATTTCCAGAGAGGTCACACTGTGCCTTAGTGTTTGATATATGAATTTGGAGGAGAAAGGGGGAAACATTTAACCCTTGACACCATTACTGGTTGAGGCATGCAATTATCTTCATCTGGATGATGGACACAAAAGAGCAGGAAGAAAGAACCTTTGATTCTTAATCCTGAATGATCAAAGCCCAGCAAATCTTTTCTTCTCATTCCTTGGTCAGAGCTGACCACCCAGCTCTACCCAAATGCAAGGCAGCCTGGGAAATGTAGTCATTCCCTGGATGAATGGCAGTTGGTTATACTAGATGACTGTAGTTACATACCCATGTAGTCAAGCACCCCATCTTTCTAGGAAAGTGTACCCATGCTTTCTTTGATCCTGAGGACACCCTCAGAGAGGGTCTCATACCTTACAGTGCTGTAGGGGAATGAGCATCTCCAAGCTTGGGGATTCCATTAGCTCTCTTCTCCATGGTGACTCCAGGTATCAGTATGCAGGGGAGGATGTGCGTTTGTTTATGGTTTTGCTCCTTTGGAGTCTAACATGTTCTCAAGGGAGTTTCATCCACACCGCTAATGGATATTTTCTCTCCTTGTGAAACTTGCAAAATTCAAATTAATGTAGCTTTATTCTTTGCTAAAATTTCAGCTCGTAAACTGATTTCTTATAGTACAGTAACTTTCTAATTTCACGTTCAATTATTACAGAAAACTGATATATGTCCAAGAGGGAAGGAAGGATATTGTGACTCAGAGTAAAATTATGTAACGTGCTGTGCTTATTATCTTGAATGGCTAGACTTTAGTATTTAATTCCAGGAGTCTTGTCTCTCCTGTCAGGTTAGTTATTTCGAAAGTGGAATGTGCGTTTTACCCATGACTAAGTAATTACTTTGTATCCTCCTTTCCAATTACAATAACAAATCGTGAATTCTCCACATCTAGAATCACTATTATTTGGATTTGTCGATTGAATAGGATTTATTCTTAAATAAATAAAAATAAAAGGTAAAGACTTTGGAAAATTTTTTTCTGCAAATTTTTGGTTTCTCAAAGTAATTTACTTATGGACTATTTCCCATGAAGAAAGGGCAAGAGCGATTTGGGAAGATGATCAGGCGAGGTCTGAAAACACAGTAGGCAGGGTGTAGACACTAATGCTAACCCATGCGTTTAAGATTTTAGTGACAAACTTCCATGTCAGGAAACCACTGTGTTGATGTTTTATTGTGTTTAAAAGCACAACTTTAACCCAATGACTTCTAACCCATCTTTTGGTCAAAAAAAAAAAAAGTCTCAATTATGGCGAACAGTCTAGGACTTGGCCTTCGTAGATGATTGATAACATCATTTTAAGGCTTGCAATGTGGGCGATTACTCTTGCTTTTCAGATGAGGGGTCTCTATTGTAACAAGCTTAATATCCTAAGTCTATATAAAGTAAATTGGATATTAGAATCCAGGTCTCATTAACCCCCAAACCGTTAACACTTCTTTTCTGCCATGTCAAAAGAATGTCTGTCTGTTTGATTGAATTTAACGTACATTTGCTAATGTGAGGCTCCAGGACATCTCAGTTCTTGAAAGACTAACCCACCTCCCTGTGAGTCTATTGATCGAATGGTTGGGAAAAGTTTTGTTTAGTCATGGAGTAGGTCTCTAGGGTTGCTGCTTGTCAAGTCTTCGGTGGACTATTACTAAGTACACGGACGATGGTCACTGATTCAGAATACTTACTAAGTGTCCAGGACATAACTCAGTTACAGCTCTTTAGAATTCTGGGTAGAGTTCTCCAAAGCAGAGACACACTTGTTCCTTTTCTGGAAATGTCCAGGTTGAATAGGTCTTTACAAATTTTCTGAGACAAGGCCTGGACAAGGCAGACTGAGCCCTGGGTGGGTCCTGGACTTAGGGCAAGTTAAAGAAAGTCTACTGTCCTTCCAATCAGGACGTCTGCTAGAACCAGAGCATAGAGAATGCATTCCTTCCCAGACATTCACCTTTCACCCTCCCTGGCAGCACCACAAGCCTGGCTTCTGATTGCCTGTCCGTTGCTGGGTGTCGCTGTCTTTCGGTTTCAACCAGGTTACTCTGCTCATGGTTTCTGTTGAGTGGCTGTGAGCAAGTCATATCCTGTGTTGGAAACGAGATGCCTCCAAATGGAAAATGAAGCCGTGGCATTAGATCAGAGTCCTTCTCCCAGTGCTTAAAATGCCAAGAGGCAAAGAAGCATTTGCCGATGGTAGGCATTTGGAGGGAGAAGGGTTCGTAGATCATATCAGATTATGCACACAACTTCTATACACAAAGAATTCAACAATGCAGATCATCCCTGAAGTCTCTCAGACTCTAGCATTCTGCCTGTCTACACATAGGGTCTTACTTTTTTTTCTATCACTGTGATGAAACAAAGGCAACTTACAGAAAAGCGGGATTAGAGAGAGCTTACAAGTTTCAGAGGGTGAGTCCATGACCATCACACTTGAGAGCATGGCAACAGGCAGGCGGAGTGCTGGAGCAGGGGCCGACAGCTCATGTCTCATCCACAAGCATGCGGCAGAGAGCGAAAGAGACCATGGGATAGAAGAGGGCTTTTGAAACTGATTCAGAGTCTGCCCTCAGTGACACACCTCTTCAAAGGCTATATACCCCTAACCCTTTCCAAACAGTTTCACCAGTGGACAGGGAGGGGCGCAGGGGAAGGCAAAAGCATTCAAATATAAAGCAAATACCATGTGGAGCACAGAGTTTCTTACTCAATATATGAGTAAAGAGTAGTCTCTCTGCAGTGTCATGGAACAGATGTTTAGAGTGTTTTTAGTGTAGATCTCTGCTTCTTCCTTCCCTAAAACGAGTGTTCCCCATAGTTAATGAGTAATAAATGTTTGCTGAGAATAGTAAGCCAATTAGTAGGGAGTCACATTTGGGTGATGAGTGGACAGGTTTTCAGACCTGAAGCCCTTTGTAGTTACATGCAGTGATACTAAAGGCTCATTTAAGGAAAGCAATTACCCAGGGATGGCAGCTCCTGGGAGGTTAGTGCTTCAGGGTAACGGCATTTCCTACCCTGCAGTAGTCAAGGCCTCAGTGTGAGGTGATGTGCCTTAGTTGACGTCCCTGTCTCCCATACAGTGTGGCATGCACATCGCCCCGCTCGAGATCCTTATGTCATACCTCAGTAGTCCAGCCAACCTGAGGCAAGCGCCCAGTTGCTCAGCAAAAGAACATATTGGGGGACGAAGAAGGCACTCTGGCAGGCCCCTGCCTCCTTTGCTAGGGAAGATAAGAATTACGTGGCACCCGTTTCCGGTGTTTAGCTTGATGCTAAGGGCCCGCTCATGCGTTCACTTTCCTGAGACATTCCACTGCTCTCTAGAAAGTCGCTAAAACTAAACAGAGACAGAACCCTTTGGCTGCTTAGATAATCTACTAAGCAAAGTGGGCTTGGACTATATTAATATCTCTAAAAATTGCATTTATTTTTCCTGTTGGCACTGTTTTAAATTTTTGCACTCATCTCCTTTATACAGATTCTACCTGTGTAGAATTCTATATCTGTTTGTCTTTTCAACCTCTGCTTAAAATGTTAGCACCTTGGCTTAGTTTCCCCCAGGAAAGAGTAAAAGGAAAGCCAAGAAGACCACAGTGACATCATTTGTGCTTGGAATCTCTGCAAACAGTCATGGTCAAAGTCACTCCTGAGGCCAAACCACAGTTCAAAGGCACACAAGGGAAACGTTTGGCGTTGACCTGTAGAAGTCAGTGTTTTTTTATTTATTATTTATTTGTGTTGAAAACAGAGGAGCGGGGAGGGAGGGAAGGGGGGAGAGAGAGAGAGAGAGAGAGAGAGAGAGAGAGAGAGAGAAAGAGAGCGCGCATGCATGCTAGCTCCTTCCCTCACCTCATTTTCGAGAGTGCCAGTCTTTAGAGCTATTTAATACGAACTCATCATTACTAGCTTTGGTTTGGTTTAGTTTGGTTTGGTTTGGTTCCTTTGGTTTTGTTGTTGTTGTTGTTGTTGTTTTTTTTGTTTGTTTGTTTGTTTTGAGACAGATTCTGTAGACCAGACTGGCTTTGAACTCACAGAGATCTGCTTGCCTCTGCCTCCTGAGTGCTGGGATTAAAGGTGTGCCCTACCACGTTCTGCTCAGTAGTAACTTTTTAGGGTTCTCTGAGGTACTCTGATAGTTTGAAGCACTTAGGTTAGATTTTTCACCATGAATTCAAAACTGCATATAACATTACTAACCATCTCCTTAGGTTCTCCTTACTACAATAAGCTCGTAAATCGCCGGTGTCCGCTTTGATTGTACTGAAGTGTGCACGATGGCGAGCATTTTTTTTTACCGTGTGTATTTACATATGTACTCCTGATAGACACAAATGAGTCAAGGCCTAGGTACCAATTCCTTCACACCCTCCGAATTCGAACCACAAGGAAAAGTACAGAAAATGTCATCTGAAACCGAAACTATCATGTTAACATAAAATGACCAAAATAGCTATGTATAAAAATCCCAAAAGTTAGGGACCAGTTCTTAGCTAAACCCATGTGTAGAAAAATAAAGATGCGTGTAAATAAAATGACGTTTTAGAAGTCGGTAGCGTGTTAATAACGTCAGATGCAAGCAGTTGGCTTCCGGTCTGACGGCTCTCAAAAGGAGCTGGGGGCAGGTACTGAAAAATTTAGGGCTGTCCCTGATAATCGCAGACCAACTGTCATATCTGTTGGCAATATATTGTATACCATTGGGCTTAATGGCACTAACCAATGACCTCTGGCCTTCATTGTCAGATGAAGCTGATGTTGTCTAGACCACTGACATCAGCCAGGAGCCTCTTGCACCTCCAAGTTCAGGGGGTCCGGCAAATCCTCTCCCTCCACCCTAGTTTACAGTGTACGCAAACAGCACCTCAAAGCTTGTTTCCAGAATTAAATGCAAAGGTGCCTAGATAGACCCTGACCCAACTGTAGTAAGTAGGTGTTCAGTAGATGGCTTAATTTACAGAAAACAATCAAGTCCAGAATTCTGTCTATCTGGGAGAGTATATTTCTTAGTACAAATTGATCAGTGACGTTTTAACTTTATCTGTCAGTCTGGCATCTATGAGTTCGGGCAAAATGGTTCCTACCTATATGAACACGTGTGAATGACTCTTTCTGTGTGTGCAAGGCTGAACTCTCAGATTGGGGTTGCCCTGCCTCCCCAGGAAGAGCCTGCTGGGAGCCGGCCCCAGCCAGTTTTGCTGTTTTACCCCAGCTGCCCCCAGTTCTTGTTATACTTTGAGTGAAATTGTTTTTTTTTCTTTCCTTCTTTGACCAAATAACAGGGAACAGGGGTGTGTGTGCACACGCTTGTGTGTGTGTGTGTGTGTGTGTGTGTGTGTGTGTGTGTGTGCGTGTGCGCGCACGCGCGCACTGGTATGTGTGCAGACTCACACGTGTGCCAAAGTGCCACGGCAAACAAGATAAATAGGAATCCCACTCATGTATTTCTCAGATGCTATTGACCCGATCTATTTTTACCGTGACAGATCCTTCCGGTTAGGAGGTGCTTTCCACAGACACATTCTATTGTGCAATCGAAAATTCGGTACATCTGCCTCTAAGTTTCTCTGCGTCTCTCAGGTGGCCACACCCAAGCCTTTCAGACTACTGTGCTCACCACAGACTTGAGCTGTTACTTAAGTAAAGGATCTTAGCTCCCCTCCAATTGTGATTTTTCCCTCCAGAAGGATTGGTGATTTTGTTTGCTTGTTTGCTTGCCGGATCATGTTCTTAACGTCGAGGAGGGCCAGCTATATGGCTGTAACAGACTTAAGTTAAAAACGGTGTAATTGTGCCTATTGCCTTGACTTCAGACTTAATGACCACTCCCACCCCACGCTCCTTCAGTCATGGTCTCTTAATGGGGACACCGTGTATCTGAGAGTTCCATCCCACCCTTACCACAGAGGTCCCTAAACTTTCCCTTAACCTCTGCTCCCTAAAATACTGACAAAAACACTGTGTACATTGAGCACTTCACGCTGAGCACCTTGTGAGGGGGAGCCCTGGATATGGGGGCCACTGCCACAGAAGTGGACAGAGGACATGGGTAGATCATGGCCCTGAAAAACTAGCCTCTGTGTTTCATGATGAGCAAAAACTGGGGTTGCACATTTGTCCTCCTGCCTGTTTTGTGCCAACCTCACAAGGGACTACTAATTTCTGTCATTCTGATATATCTTAAGTTTCTAGTTAAGAATACTACCTCTATATAGTCATTTCTGTCCTTTTATAGCCATTACAGCGAAATAAAGCAGAAGCTTCAGTGTGTAGCTAGCAGTGTATCTTTGAGAGTGTGTTCAAAAGTTAGAGTAGGTGTTCTCTCAGAGGACTGTCAGGACTTCGATCACCTCGGGAGGCTGTGATGGAAACGCTAGCTGATTTTGGCTCCAGTGTCACCTGTATGCTTGAGTAGAGCTGAGCTGAGTTTATTTGTGTCTATGTCATTGTACTTTCTATTCTAGGGACCAGGACAGCCAGGAGTCTAATGGTAGACCAAACTACTAGCTCCTGTTTCAACACTGAGGTGGGTAGGGTAGCAGTTTTCCTTTCTGCTTAAATACAGCAGAGGGGCAATCTCCCAGGATATTTCTTGCCCCCTCCCCAAAAGCCATCCATACATTGTGGTTTAGAGAGTGGAGGGAAGGCTGGGTCACACAAGGAATTTTCAAAGTTGGTTACCAGAGTGACAAAGAACCAAGTGTATTTATGTAGTTGTCATAATGTAACGTTCTGTCTGCAGTTTTTAAGTCGAGCCCATCAGCACACAGACTCTTTAGCCTCTGCTCCCGGGAGGTAGACAGTATAAGGCAGTAGATACTAAAGCTTGCAGATGTGAAGACCAGTGCACTGCAATAGTTTATAAACATGAATGGTCCTACTTCGTGCCAGGTAACCACCAGCAGATAACACTCCATTCAGGGATTTTTTTTATTTAAATAACTTCATTCTTTTCTTTGCCATTGAAGTAGAAAAACAGGGGAGTGAAGTAAATGTAAGAAAAGGAAAAAAAACACATAATTTCACCATCAGAGAAAATCCTGTTAGATTTTTCGGCACATTTAGTGTGTCTTTTTAAATCATATCCCTGTATTTTGTGTAATTGAGATCCATGTGTGTAATTTTGCTGTGTGCTTTCTTCATAGCCTGTTTTTGTCGTGAGAATTTTTAGAACGCCGTTCTCGTGGTTTTTCTATGCTAGAGTAATTTGAGAGTCGATGCCCAGCTTTCAGTCCCCTGTAACAGTCATTTACTGTACAGGACGTCAAAGACCATTCTGAGTGTGTGCAAGTGCCCCAGGCCTGCTTCCGATACGGACCTATTGTTCACCTAAAGTGGAAGCCAGTCCCCCTGCAAGTTTCCTCAGGCTGGGTGGCTACAAGCTTTCTCTGCCCCCATGGACTTATCAGGCCCCGAGCACACACATGCCTGTTTATAGCAGCCTTCCTGATCCGAAGCCACGGCATGGGCTTTGGAAAACTGCCCAGCTGCATACCATTCATACCCCGGACTCTCAGCTTCTGGTTACTAATCAGGTGCTCTTAACCCCTTCAGTCTCCACAGCCGTCACTCCACATAGGGCCCTGACCATGGGAACAGTCCCTGACTGGTTACCTGCCTGGTTATGTTCATGTGCACAAATGAGGTGACCCAATGACTGCAGTATACGAAAGCAGCTTGTAGAGTCTGCCCTCCTCTTAACACCCTTAGCCTTACCTAAGTTCTGGGTTGTTTCTACTCCTTCAAGCTTCAGCCCTGTATCTCACAGACCCTCGGCAGCCTTCCACGGGATGACAGAGATGGGTGTGCCTTGGCTAGGGTTAGAACAAAGGTCAGTTGAAGGAAAGCCTCTACCTGACAAAGCTTCACCTGATCAGGTGCTCCCCGAGGAACACGCTCCTCTTACCACTGCTTCTGTCCTTGGACCAGTCTGGGTGATGGGGAAGGGGGAGGAGGGAGGTACAGAACCAGATTGTGTAGGAATCTTGGGGGAGGTTGAGAATCCTTTCTAGAATTCTGTTTCCTTGCCAAAGTCTGCCTTATTTTCTTCAAAGCACAAACAACAGCCCCTTGACCTGGGAATCAAGGAGGGAATTTGCACATGTGCGGTCATAGCACCCTAGAAAGGAGGAGTCCCAAGAAGGAGAGAATGTTCTATGCATCTCTTCTGTTTACAGAATCCCTTCTAAGCTCGAATGAATCAGGTTTTCCTGCCTGGCACTTTCTGAAATATTACCTTGTTCACTGTGACCACCGTGTCTGTGGGTCCTGGCACCCGGTTTCAGGTGACACAGTGTGCGAGCTGCTTCGAACTTCAGAAAGGCGGCCATGAGGAAAGGAAAGAGTGCTGCAGCCTGTGCTGGTGAAGACTAAATCGACAGCCTTCGTGGGTCTGAGGAGCACAGAGAGATCGCTTCTGCCACCTTTTATGGCTAAGGATGCTTATTCATGCCCCTTCCAACCACCCCGAATTTAGTCTCTCATCAGCACTGTTGCAACTCCCGTGGGACACCGTAACGTATATGCCTGCTGGCTGCGTGCATGATGTGAGGGTTGGTATGAGATTCAGCCAGCACTCATTAACTAGCTCTGCTTATTAAATCTTCACAGTAAACAGAACTCAGTCAAACATCCTGGAGTATAGACAGCTCCCAGAGCCCTAGAGCAGGTCTCCAGCAATAAGGGAGTAGTCTGAGTGGCCCATCAAACCAGCCCCTGTCTGGACTCACCTCCCGCATGCAGTGAGGCTTGCCAGATGTACACACTACTTTCCCTGAAGGCAATAAGGATGGGCAGTAACCATTTTCTCACCTGGACTTCACCGTTTCTGTCAAGAATAACCAATGCCTGTTAAAACGTCTTGTTCTGTTAAGTGTAGGTTTGACAAGGGCTCCGTGGGTTATTAGGAATGTTGGAGTTTCATAGATCATGCTTCATATACTGGGTTCATAGTCAACCACTTCCGGGATAGCAGAGTTAAGGCACAAAGTTCATCGGGTGACATTACAGAATTATATAACTATAAACATAAGTGCCAACCTCAGCCATTAGATTTCCCCATAAATAACCTCACATAAACATTTGAGGTTGAACATCTAGCACTGAAGAGGTAGGAAGGTTGTAAGTTCAAGGCCAGCTTGGGCTGCATAGGAAGACCCCGCCTGAATAAAATAAAATGGAACAATGCAGCAGGAGATGGAGGTGCATTTGAATTACTGAGTGAGTGCTTCAGGTGCGATCGATACTGCGCTGGGGGAGACTGGCCACCCATGTGATGTGTATCATCCTTCCCGTAGGGGGTCGGTTACAGAAAGCTGCAGGCTTCTCGGGCCGCTGCCTGGAAGATTGTGTATCTGTCTCAATCCCAGAACGACTGTTTCATTTACCCTGTGCGTTTAAACCACCTTCACAATTTCAGTCCCATTCGTGTGTGGAACCTGGAGACCAGTGGGAAGTCAGGATCTTAGCCCCAACCAAAGACAAGACCAGACAAGACATGATAAGAGAAAGAACTGTAGAGTGACCAAGCTGAAGGGGAGGCAGGTGGACCTGGGGAAGCAAGGAAGCCTTGTCAGAGAAGCTGTCATTTGCCTTCAGGACTGTGGAGGGTCTTGCCAAGCAGAGGCAACAGAGATGCACCGTAGAGAGGAGAAAGCAAGGCTGGTGTTCAGGGGTCATCATGACTCACATTTCTATCTAAGAGAGAAAAAGAAGACGTTAGGTTCAGAGATGAGCAGATCGGTGAGAGCCACAGAGCAGTGGAAGCAAATGCTTCAGCTGTACAACACAGAGAGGGATGCTCTCAGTGTTTGCCCAAAATGCTCTTTGAGTAATCGTGCCCTGGGATCCACCCGACACCCGTCACATTCCATCTCAAGGGAGTTCTTCTAAGGATGGCTTGATGATCTAAAAAGAGCTCGCAAGGTTCGTGAATGCTGGTTCAGGGCTCCATCCTGGGGAAGCTGATTTCGGGAGAGTGGGACCTGATACTGATTGGACCTTTGGTCAATGAAGACAGCAAGAGCTGAGGGAGTATGGACAGTGTGTCGTTCTGTTATTTATTTACTAAGGATTTACTCATATTTAAAATTAAATTACACGAAATGATTTTGCATATGTGTGATACCACTGTGCTCAAATTTAAATTCCCATAAAACAAAACAAAAAAACAAAAAAGCTAAGACTGTGAGTCCTGCCTTTTGTGGGGGGGGCAAAGACAAGCGGCTTACTTGAGCCTAAAAGATGGAGGTCAGCCTGAAGAATCCGCTGCACTCCATCTGAAACGAACAACAAGGACAAAAACAAAAGCCCTCCCCACCACCAAACCACTGTCTTCCTTGTCCCTCTGTCTCCCACTTTAACTGCCTGTAGAGCCTTCTGCATTTTTCTTGTATCCACACAATGAGATGTTGTGTTGGTCAACTGCAGAAGGGAGGAATCCCGTTCACTGGAAGGCCATGGTGGTGGGGAGAGTGTGGCAGCCAGAAAGCAGATTGGAAGGATGCTTGCACTAGCTGGCTCACCCAGCTTCCCTCCCTTTATTCCCTGCAAGTCCCTAGCCTGCAGGAGTGAACCACTTCCATTCAGACTCTCCAGATGTGGGTTTCTCTAATGCTCTCAGCCCTCCCCTCATCAAAGCTGCGCTCAGAATTAACCCTGTGGTCACATGGCCTTGGCTCAGGCACACATTCTCACTGCTGTCCCTGCACACAGCCAGAGTAAGAGCACCGATGTGTTTTACCTTTACTCGGAAGAAAGTTTATTCTACGAGGTGTTCTCAAAGTAATGATTTAAGTTCACACCTAGAAGGAAGTACTGTTACTATGGATGTACAAAAATGGTGCATGTGAATATTTGTATTTTATGCTTGTTTTGCTCTTACATTCTATGTGTAATTCTTCCTAGTGTGGTCAGTTTTAATGAGTGTCATCAGTGTCATAAAATGTTAAGCTTAACATTGCTGAGGTGGCTTCAGTAACTATGTAGCTTCTATACCTCAGGAATTATTAAATTTTAAAATGCAGTAAGACTTTTGACAGCTCATTACATTTTAAAAAATGTTCTCATTATATATACATATATACACACATATATATGTGTATGTATATATATATATGTATATATATATGCATGCATGTATATATGAGGGTGGAGGATAGTGAGGAGCCCTTGGAGCCTTTGCCTAATAGTCTTAAGATCCCCACAGCACAAAGCAGACAGTATAACATTGACATTTGTTCAGCTGGAAAAGCTTGTCCTTTTTAATGACAGCATAATATTCCATAGTGTAAATACCGTCTGTGCTAACACTTTTCTACTGGGGGATGTGTACCTTGCTCTCCTTTCAGTGAGGAGATCATATACATCTGGGTCCCTGTCTTAACGTGTAGCATTATTGTTTGTATGCCTTACGTTTCTAGGAGTAGGATTACAGGATTGGAAAAATGAATGTGATTTTAATCTTACAGATGGATGTGCCTGATTAATAAGAGAATTTGGGATCCATTCATGTGCATCGTTTGTTTGATGCGAACAGGATCTTTGAGGTGGGCAGCATAGATGCTACTATTCCCACTTCAGTGATGAGAAAATGGAGGCATAGGATGCTGAATGGGTCTTACAGAAACCGACTCCATAGTGCTTGACTCACCCCTGAGGCAAGCGTCCTCAGGGAGCCACACTTGTGATAGCTCTCTGCCTGCATGTTTGTTTTGTTCCATTGGTTAGGGGAAGGTCTGAGGAACCCATTAGGAAAAAGGACATGTGTCTTCAGTTCTGCCACCAGGAGGGGGCAGTAGACAAAATACATTTGTTGTTTTAAATATCAACACACACACACACACACACACACACACACACACACACACACACACACACACACACACACACACACACACATGGTCCAGCCTCTTCTAAGTGGCAGGCCTGTGTTCCTTTCATTTCTGGTACCCAAATTGTAGTTCTGTTTGTTTATGTGTTTGATATTGAAACATTTACTAAGATTTATATATATGCAGAGTTCCATGGGGATGTGCAAGAGGGGGAGAGGGAGAAAGAGACAGACAGACAGACTCACCCTAGAGTTCTAGGAGTTAGGCAAGAGCACACACTATGGCTTTAACTCCCTTGAAGAACTGCACACGTTCCAGGTCCAGTTGCCCTTCTCCTGTAACTGTGAGTTAAAGCCATTCTTCTACACTTGGGTTTCCTCATCTGTGCGATTATCAATTAGCCCGGCATGTATCGCCCAGCAAGAATGTATTTTTTATACAGAACGTGCCAGGGTCCAGTGGAACTGACAGGTGATGTGTGCTTTTGAAACAGAAATGTTTTCATCTGCGCCACTAACAGAGTGCCACTGGGATGTACTACGTTTTGCACCCAAAGAAAGTGAGGATAGAGTGTGACTCCATAAATAATGAGGCAGAACAAACTCTCGCGGCAGCTCTGGGCAGCTCTTGACTGACAAGTGTTTAAACCACAGTGGATACTTTGGCTTCTGCAAGGGTTTGCTTGAGAGGAACAGTGAAAAGAGTTTTAGTTTCTCTTCCTCCAAGCGAGCATTGTTTTCTTAGCTGTCTGTTTAGGAGGTAGGACAAAGTGGCCACTTGAAACCAGTGGTCTAAGGGGTGACAAGTAGCGTCAGTCAGCGTTTACTCACAGTTGCCAATACCCATGCTGGTAAATGGGGCTCAGGAAACATCTGTGAACTAACACATCTTCCCTTCAGAATGTTAAGAATCATTTTGTTTTTTTTTTTTTTGTTTTTGTTTTTGTTTTTTTTTTGGAGCAGCAACAGTTGTAGAATTCTGTTTTTTATTTTTTTATTTTGTTTTTTTTTTTTTTTATTGTAACCCAGTGCTGAGTGCAGGGTGGTGTTTGGGTGTGATTATGGTAGTGTCCCCCGTGCCATTTGAGATGAGAGTGGTTCAAGCCAGATGGCGCTTCACTCTTCCTGGAGTTTGTAACAAGGCCGCAGCTAGCTTTGAATTTCCCCAGGAAGAAGGGGGAGGGGAGATGGGGTTGGTGTCACACCCTGCACATAATGTAAACAGGGGTTGTGCATCTTCCCTTCTGTGAAGAATGGTGACAAGTTTGACTTTGATTGACATCCACTACCATTCTGGCCCACAAGCATGTGGTGAAGGGGAGCATCCAGGAAGCGCCGAGAACAAAAGTGGTAATTTCCTGACATACTCCACCCACCCCGACTGCCTTTGGCCCTCCTTCAGTTTTTCAGAAAAGGAGGAGATAACTTAAAGCAACTAAGTAAAATGACTACAAAATTTATGGCTCGCAAGGCTTTACAGGGTCAGAAGAGTGAGGGTGTAGCGTAGAACGATAAATACGAACCCTCTGTAGTGCTGAAAAGTGAGGGCAGAAAAAGCCTGGGGCAGCTGAGACTTGGCCTGCTCTGTGCTCTGTACAGCACCGGAGCCTTTATTGGATAGCTGGGTCTCTGATGATCTTGCTCCCATTCTGGTTTACATGTCACCAGAGGCATCAGGAGCCACCCCAAGGTACAGTCAGAATGCCCCAAGCCCTAATGAGAGCCTCACCACTTCCTGGCTGAGCGTCTGCTGGTGTGAATCCTCCGAATCTTGTTTCCTTGTCTACATAAAAAGGGAGCGATAGCTTGTTCCTCTGAGTTGTGGAGCCCTTGGTGGTGTGGAAGCACCATGCAGATCTGCGGGAGGTGCTCCGTAAATGATTGCTGAGCTGCATGGCGCAGACACAAAAGACACTCTCTGCACTCAGGTTGTCTGCCATGCAGTCAGGAAGGCGTATGTACTTAGGATAACCGTGTGTATAAATTGCAGTGACAGCAGTGGGTATGTGGGGAGTGCAGGTTCCTTTGAGATGCCTCGAGGATTGCAGATTTTTGAAGAAAAATCGTTTTTAGGTAGGCAAAGATTTGTTTTCAGGGAGACAGGAAGCATAAAATATGCAATCATTAAATTTTTCAGTGCTGAAATGTTAGTAGACTAATGTAGTGCTTCCATCCACTCAGAATACCGTGGCCAGGCAGAAAGGGTGCTATGAGGGTATCATGCAAACGGGCGGAGGCCATCGTGTGGCCCCAGGTCAGAACTGAAGATGTCCATGCTGGACATAATGTAGTGTCGCGTGTTTATGTGTACCCGGGCAGGTACATATTGGATAAGGAGAAGCTGAAGTTTCAGGGAGGGTAAATGTTGTTAGAGATGAGGAGGACATTGGCTCAGGAGGTAATGGTCAAAGAGATCATTGAAATGATCTACCATTTGGGGCATATCAATTTCTAGTTTGTGTGGTTGGTCTATGGGGTTTTTTTTTTCTTCAATTGTTCTAAATCTCAGAAGAAAAAAGACAAAGAAAGAGAAGTTCTCCTGTTGGCGTAATGGCAAGACTCAAGTCTACATTCAGGGCTGCTGTGTCATCAACACCCACTTGGTGGAGACTTTGCGGCCACATAGACGCCCTTTGAGGACCGGGCACTAACTGGTCATTACCATAACACTGTGGATTTTGACTCCTTGTGGAGATATTTTAAATCTTTGGGCTGTCAGGAACAAATTCTTATTCTCTCTCTTTTCTCCCCACCACCACTGTGTGTGTGTGTGTGTGTGTGTGTGTGTGTGTGTGTGTGTGTGTGTGTGTGTTGTTGTCTCTCAGTAACCCACACTTCTCTAGAACTCACCCTGTACCTCAGGCTCCTCAATCCCTGGACAACAGGAGAGCTACCCTGCTCAGCTTAGGGACCAAACTCTTGAAGAGCTTTGGTCATTCGTATAATTTTCATATATTGGCAGTTCGAATGTATACGATAAGGCAGGAAAGACTTTCATGCCTTCCAGCAATGGGTAGCGTGTTTGTTTAGTTCAAAACTAAGCAGTTTTTCAAAAGAAGAAATTAATACCTCGTGTTTGTTTAGTTCAAAACTAAGCAGTTTTTCAAAAGAAGAAATTAATACCTCCTCAGCTAAATGATCTTTAATGTAAGAATTTAGGTCATTTAAATAGTTCTTACGGGCATTTTCTGCATTGTTTAACTGTTCTTTCGGCTTTCTTTCACGTGCTGATAGTTAGGAGTGCACAATAATTTTGCTATCTGCTTTACACCCTAATGTCAGTTTATTATCTTGGTGCATTAGGAAAATCATTGTATGAATAAGGACTTTCAACTTTCCGAGAATAAGGATGGAGAAAAGGCAAATATTCGTTTCAAAATTTTAGATACAAGGATACAAGGATACAAGGATAGAGCTTCCTAGATGCCTGTTGTCACCTTCCAGTGTTAAACAAGGTTGTCGTGCTGTAATAATGTGATTGTAGGAGGGATAGAAGGCGGGCATTAAGGAGAGGATGCTCTTGGCTCCCAGGCCTGCCTTTGGACCATCATCAGTGTCATGAAGCCTGAGTGCCTTTCTCTTACTGAGACCTTCCACTACAGTTTTTCTGAACTTGAACTACTCTGTGGGTTTGTCTTCTGAGCTTTATACATGCATACGTATCCCTAAGTGATACTGTATTAGTTCAACACTTGTATGAGTAGGGTTCTGTTAATTATATTGTGCCTCGATCACTATACCGTATACTTCATCCAGTTCTGTATGGTTTCATTCATTATACTGTAATTTATATAGCTATCTAATGGTTAAATGGGTGTACATTTTATCATGTATATGATAGACCTACTGGCCTCTTTATAATAGAAAGAAATTACAGCTTATCTGGGGGTTTCCTGTTTACATCATATCATTTACAAGTTTGGGTAGACTTGGCTTTCTAATTCCTATGATTTTCGTTCCCTCTTATGTCTCATTCAGCTTGCTGGAGCATCTAGAGTTTAACAGCTTTTCATTGGCTGTAGAGGTAGTGGTCTAAGTTTTACCTTGGAGTAAGATGCTTCTGATAGGATAGTTTCATGACCCCTTTATCCAATTAAATGTTTCCTTCTACTTCTTGTTTATTGAAAGTTTTGTTTACAAACAAGTATTGTATGGGGTATATCATCTATATCTGATGAGTAATTGATTGGTATTTTAACTGTAGAAATAATTTGAACTTGGATATGTTTTTCCTTTCTTTGCAAATCATTAGATTTGGGTTGCTAATTTTCTTTTTAATTTATGTTCACCTAAGTCTGTCCTGTGCTCAGTTTTCATGGAGGTCCTGTGAATTTTGGGTTTTATATATTTTGAAGATATTAGTAGGAACATATTATTGTTATATTTCCTGGTTAAATTGTTTATTAGTATATCATGATCTTTTAAAAACCTTTCTCAAAATTACTTTTGTATTTGTCTGATTTAGCTAATTTGGATTTGCAGGCTAATGTTTGTCATTTGACTTCGCCCTTTTTAAGTTGTGATTGAATTTTGTGTTTCTCCGTGGCTTTGTTACAGTATCATTTTCATATTAATGAAAGTGGCACGTTCTGAGCATACATTCTGATGACTTTTCACTAGCATGTACCATCATGAAGCCATGACCACAATAAAGATACACATCATTTCCATAACAGCCATATGTTCCTCCTGCCCTTTAACCCTCTGCTTCCTGCCTTCCACCTCCGATCTGTTTTTATCTCTGCCGTTTCCTCTTTTCTTGAATGTCGTATAAATGGATTCACACAATGTGTAGACTGTGATGTCTGCCTTGCACTTAGCAGCTTGCTGCCGCCGTCCACGTTGTGTAAATAGGCTTCCCTTGTTATGTACCTGTGAGGATTGGCTCATCCAGCAATAGCTACACATGTGAATTATTTCCTTGAGGTATTTTAAATCAGTCTGCTTTGAATATTGACCCATGACTCTTCCTGTGAATGGATAGTTCATTTTAAAAATTTAACTGAACGTATACGTGTCTCTGTTGCTGGGTTGTCCTCCCTAGCAACACATGTGCCTCCCCGCTGGCGCTCCTTTTTGCCTTCCACCTTGCTTTCCTTTGGGTTCTCTGTTTCTTTTCTACTCATTTAGGTTGGATGGGACTTTCTTGGTTTTATTTTCATAAGTCTGTGTTTGTTCTTGAAACCATCTTTTAGTACTTGCCTGAGATCAGCCAGCATCCTGTCTAACTTACAGTCTCACACTAAGTAGATCAGCTTCACTTTCTCCACAACAGTTCAGGAACCTTAAACCCCCGTAACTGTGATCACTTGCTTCTGCTCTAATGGCTATAGAATTTTTACTTTTGTCTTGGCTTTAGACATTGCTCAGCATTCTTCTTCACACAGATTGTGGCTGTCTAGGGCTAGACATACGTTGGCTCACGGTTTCTGCCTTATTGCAGCCATTGCCCTGGGCTGTGCATCCTGTAGAATTCTCTTGGATATCAATGCTTTTCTATTTAGATTTTTCTTAATTTATTTTTGTTTGTTCCCAAATAGGTTTCTACTTGGTTTTGGGTTGTGAAAGCTAGCTTTGCCGGCCCTACAGGTAGAAAGTATGATTTGCTCCTAGTTTTTTAAAGACATTTTCCCAGTGTTTCTCATCTTCTGGGAAATCAGCCATTGACCTGTCATCTGTCATTGGCAGCTAATGTACCTTTTTTCCTGGCTAGTGATGTCTTAAGTGTCAGCCTTCTATGGAGTCTGGGTGAGGGCCTCTTTTTTTAGTAGCCACTTGGCTTCCCAGATTTAGAGTTTCTGGAAACTTAAAGATCACCCCTCTCACTGGCTCTCTATTCTACCCTCCATCTCTCTCAGCCTCTCTCCTATAGTGTGTCTTTTTTCTGTTTGCTTACAGGTTTATCCCTATACCACCAATTCCATTTCAACCGCATCTAATCTGGTATCAAACTCGCTCATTGAGCCTCTTTATAATTACTATTTTTTTCTTGATTTAATTTCTTTTCTCTCTCTAAACCTGTGTGTTTTTCACTTTGCACTGAGTCTGTCTGATGCCTGCAGCCTTCGAGAAGCTGAGACTACAGTTTGTTCTGCCTCACTCTAACTCAGGTTCTTCAACGGTGTGTGAGCTTTTTGTTTCATTTTATTTCTTTAATTTCTGAATTTCTAAGATCTCTGTGAATGAAAACCCTTTGAAACTTCGATAAAATTCATTATTCTTAAGATGCACTGTATTTGCTTCTTCCAAACCAGCTTCCTATTGTCTTAATAGATTATACTATAATATAACATATATTTTAATATTTTTTTTTCTTATCTCAAGTAGAGCGAGTATGTGCTTTTTGAGGACTTCTTCCATCACTTGCCTTTGTTTTTGGTTCGGGAAGTTTATTTTCTTACCTGATGTATTTCCTCTTCAGAGGTATCTGCTTTGGTTCTTATATCCTGGGAGTGGACATTAAGCTTTCTTTAAATGCACAACCTCCTTATCAATTATTAAGCACACCCGCAGTAGCCATTAGCCCCTGCCTCCTGCTCCAGGGCTAACTGAACCCTGTTGTAGCTTTCTTGTCCTTTCTGAGAATTGTTACTATCTTACAGTTTAGTGTTCCCTTGCCACATGCTCACTCTGGCATCTTCCAGTACCACTCTGGCGTCTTCCGGTGCCACTCTGACGTCTTCCGGTGCCACTCTGGCGTCTTCCGGTGCCACTCTGGCGTCTTCCGGTGCCACTCTGACATCTTCCGGTGCCACTCTGACATCTTCCGGTGCCACTCTGGCGTCTTCCGGTGTCACTCTGACGTCTTCCGGTGCCACTCTGGTGTCTTCCGGTGCCACTCTGACATCTTCCGGTGCCACTCTGGCGTCTTCCGGTGCCACTCTGACGTCTTCCGGTGCCACTCTGGCGTCTTCCGGTACCCTTTGTGAATATACCAGTGGAAGTCCTCCTGACTCCAGAGCTGAACTGTCCACATGGAAAATGATAATAACTGAATCAGACCTTTTTCACGGTTATGTTTTACTTCAGTGACATTGGCTTAATAGCGCAGATTGATACTCATTTAAGGAAGACTAACACATCCCTAACTAGAAATCTAAATTCAGAAATGCTTCAGTTTGGTCACTCAGGAAGTTTCAGGTTTTAGAGAATCTTGGATTTCTACAATTAGGGATGCCTGAATGTCCAAGATGACACAGATATCCCCAAGTCTGAAAAGCTCCAAAATATGATACAGTCCTACTCTCAGGCATTTAAATGGTTTTCATAAATATTAATATTTACTTTTAGAGGAGTTTGTCTTCTTTTTTTGATCCATTGAAGCAGTGTTATAAAAAATCTTTAGGGGCTAGAGGGATGGCACAGAAATTAAGAACACTTGTTCTTCCAGTGGACCTGGGCTTGATTCCCAGCACCGCATGGCAACTCACTCACAAATCTTTATAACTCTAGTTCTAAGGGGATCAGATGACCTCTTCTGACCTCCAAACACATAAAGTTTAAAAAAAAGACATATAACTAAAATAGTTAAGAATAAACCCCCCTCTGAAAAAAAAAAGAATAAACCCCCCTCATTCACTTGCTTTTCAAGAAATGTGGGTTAAGTCCTTTATCTTTAGGTGCTGGGGAATTAAAGATACCTACCCTGGTTGAGCTTAAACCTAGTTGAGAGAGACAGCTAACAAGATACAGACTATGACAAATGTGATGAATGTAACTGGGAGCAGTTGAACACCTATAGGAAGATTGGGAGTTATTATTTCCTATTTTAAAGAACAGCTCTAAGACTTTTTGGAGCTCTGCTTATATTAAGATGCAGCCAAACTGTTATATAAACATTGTATCATTACACCATAATTAATTCTACCTTGAAGTAGAGATTAATGTGTCCATTTGTAGAAGTTAATAGATTGAAACAGTGAGTGGTTTTTTTTTTCATAGATTTGGGGGCATCTCTACTGAAAACATAATAAGGCCCTGAGAAGATGGCTCAGTGGGTAAAATGTTTGTCAGTTTGGCTTCCTAGAACTCATGTAAAAAGGTGGGTGTGGCAGTCTGTGTCTGTAACCTACTCCTGAGGGTACAGAGACATGCAGATCCTTGAAGTTCATTAACAGGCCAGTCTAGCCTAATTGATAAGCATTAGACTCAATGAGAGACCCTGTCTCGGAAATAAGGCGTAAAGAGATTGAGAAAAGACACCTGATGTTGACTTTAAGTACATACACCTCTCTCTCTCTCTCTCTCTCTCTCTCTCTCTCTCTCTCTCTCTCTCTCTCTCTCACACACACACACACACACACACACACACACACATACTCTCTCTCTCTCACACACACACACACACACACACACAAAACAATTGAATAAAATGTTGATTTCAGTAAGACTTCAAATGTATGGTAACAAAATTAAAGATTCCTTGGGTTTAAAAATCTAGCATTAAATAGGAAAATTCCCATTTCTACCCATCAACCTCCATGAACCCAGAGACAAACAAAATATTCACCAACAACTTAATACCCTAAGGGATTAATTGTCTGTTATACTCAACTCACTGGATTGGTTCTGAAAGTCCCAACTGGTGAAGATATAATAGGCTATTCATTCCTTTAGTACAAAAACTGACAAACAGGTCAGAAGGAAGCAGCAGAGAACAAAGGGAGCAGCGAGTCCTGGGGTGACAAGCAGCAGGCACCATTTCTAAAGCAGCACCGTTAACCTGGAGACCACAGCCCTGCAGACCAATAGCAAAGGACCATTTATAGCTCAGTTCCCACGGGGGCACAACTGTGCTCTGTACAGCACATCGGAGAGGGACAGAGAGTTTATTGTTGAACAATGGTAGTGGCTACCCGCAGGAAGTAGGGTGAATGTCTGGGTTAGTGACACTGGTGACTTCATTGATCTGACCTGGGTAAGGATCAGACAGGACTCTGAATAGGAAGAGTTATTGAAAGTTATTCATGAGAGCTGTGCTTTTTATGTTTTTGCTTTTTTTAGTAATGAAAGCATTACCCAAGACGTTTCCTTGCTTAATGTCTATCCTGAGATTTTTGCTTCAGAGAGCAAACTTGACAGGGAGCAAAATATCCACCTGCCTGTAAGGACAAAGGATTTCTGAGAAGCTACCAGTCACGACAGCGGGTTCTAATTGTAAAAGCCAACAGATGCTTCTTTGGAAGGGGTTCAGAAAACCTTTTCTGTTGTTGTTGTTGTTGTTGTTGTTTTTAAACTACCAATAGTCTGAGAGAAAGCAGCTGTTATCGTTTTGTTATTTATCTGTGTTTCCCAACCTGTGTGCCAAGGTGCTCTGGGACAGCACGTGAAGTCTGAGTACAGCTCTAGGCTTGGCGGCATACATTTTCCATCATGGGGGGAACGCCTGTAGAGCGGTGTGCCAATATTAGTTGGAAGCAGGTCCTGCTTCAGCATTAAACGACACCAACATTCCTTTCGATGACCTCAACTCATTGCTAAAGTGAGTTTTGCAAGCCGCTTGTTGAACAGGAAATAAGGGTGGCAGGGTCTATGTTGATGCCACAGCCTGAAGTTCTGCAGTACTAGCAGATGTAGAGATATTCCATCAATAACTTTTACAAGGTTATTTAAGAAGGGAATAAAAGTAGTGCTTCTCACTGTGTATTTTTTTTTCAACAGAGGCTAAGTCATTAGTACATAAATAGTTATTACGTTGTTTCGGCTCAAATGACATAACAATCAAAAGGCATTATTGAGCACTGCTAAATAATTACTGGTCCTCTAGGAGCTTTAGGTGATATTTGGGAACCTGTATTGTATGTCCTGCCCCGTGGACACCCACAGACAGTTTATTATTTGCTTTTGCTTCATATACTATGGAAGTAGTGTAGATTATTATTTAAATTTTGTTATAAATTGCTTTCTGTTATGTGAACTTCCATATTTTTAAGCCAGTCCCTTCAGGACTTGTCACATTTTTCCCTTCATCAGAGGTCTGGTGTTTATATACCCAGTATCCAGCAGTTCCATAGGCTACACTCCTGGAAAACGATTCGCAGGATCAAAGAACAGGGGCTTTCTAATGCCTGTGTATCCAGAAGGAGGGCATGCACGCCAAGCTGCCCCTTGCAAGAGATTATATTGATTCCTTTCCTTTGGGAGTGTTTGACACAACCTAGTATTGAGCAAAAACTAGGACTGTATCGGGGAATTAGTCAATGGACCTCAGAGTTGTGAACCAGCCAAGGATGTCCCTCCTTCCCAACCACGGAGTAAATGCAACAGCGATGAGAAAACTGGCTGAGTCTGTGCTGGCCAGAAGTGCCTGGGATCCTCCACTTCAGGAACTGCAGTAGGAGCTAGGGGTTGCTGAGAGCACCATTTGAGAGTGGCCACACAGGAAAGAGGAAAGCCGTTGCTAGGAGACTCCTGCTTTTGGCTCATTCCAGGCTTATTTAAGCATCATCCTCCTCAACAGGTTACCCTGGAGAGCAGGGATGTAGCTCAGTCGGTACCGTGCTGGCTTAGCATGCACAAAGCTCATCATCTCATCCCATCACCAGATAAACTAGGTGTGGGTGGGGTGTGCCTGTAATCAGAGGCAGGGGATCAGCAAGCCAGGGTCTGGGCCAAGGAGGTGGCTTAAGTGAATGTTGCTAGTTGTCCATGTAAGCATGAGAGCTGAGTTCAAGTCCGGGATCCTGGTTGAAAGCTGGGCATGGTAGCATGAGTCAGTAACCCCAGCGCCAGGACCAGAGAAAGGTAAATGGATGCCCGGCGCTTACTGCCCAGCCAGTCTAGCTAACTCAGTGAGCAACAGGTTCAATGAGAAACCTTGTCTTTAAAAAGAAAATTAAAGAGACAAAGCAGCTGAAGAAGACACTTGACATTAGTAAACTCTGTCATACGTGCGCGCGCGCGCGCACACACACACACACACACACACACACACACACGGACATGGACACACCACATGATGTACATGCACACAGAGAGAAACTCAGAAATACACACAGACATATACACAAAGAGAGATAGACATGCAGACACACATACACACACATGTACAGAGAGAGACAGACAGACAAAGACAGACACAAAGAAAGAAAGGGGGTTGTCCAAGGTCATTTTCAATGCCAATCTTGGCTACCTAGACCCTGCCCCACCACACACACACACACACACACACACACACACACACACACACACACACACACTGTCCTGCAGTTCCATTCTACCTCCGTAAGATGAGACCAATGACCCAAGAGAGGCATTGACGTCAGGGATGCTTTTAAAAGGACAAACTTCAGGGTGAAGCTCAAGCAAGATCTTTTTCCCCTGTGGTCCCCAGCATCTGTGTTTCCATCTCTAACCAAATAGGCATCTCTTCAAATATTTAATTGACTCATAAGCTTGTATTTTCATTTCTGTTCTCAAGAAAGAAGTGTATTTTAGACCTAGAGCATGGAAGTTATGTGTATATCTTGGAAATGTTTCCATTTAAAGAAAACCCTGGAGCCTTTCAGCCCTTTAGGAGAATGATCTGTCCTGTATAGTGTCGTCTCTGGAGTGGCCTGGACATGTAAGCTTTTGTGGGCATTTCACAGGACGGTTTGTGTAGGGCCCCTCCTTATGAAAAGGATGAATAGCCACCTTTTCCTCACGTATGTGCAGAGCCGTCTCAGTGGGAAAAGCACTTGCCTGGAGGGCATAAGACTGGATGTAGCTCCCCAGCCTCATGTAAACCCAGCAGTCATGGCAGCCGGGCTCTCTCTCTCTCTCTCTTGCTTGGGTAACCCAGTCCTCAAGCTCAGTGCAAGTGGAAGACCCTTCATTACTAAGGATGCAGATTCACAGACAAGACAGCTATTGTCAGCCTCTGGATTCAGCATGTGTGTGCCCCCATGCATGCAAACTCACCTACACATGTACCCCATATGCATAAACGTGCACACATGGACAACCAACGTGCATTTAACATTCCGTAAGTTTTCCCTTAAAATTGTGCTCTAAATCTCTAAAATCGAGTGCCTGGCTGCTGATGAAAAGGTGAGTGGAGTCCTTCAGAGCCCCAGTTGACTCTCTCTAAATTGGAATTAAAGCCTGTGGAATAGGCTTCAAAGCAGGTAAATTTCAGGAATTTGGGTATAAACTTCACTTCCTCACCCTTACCTGGCTCTCTCTACGCAAACCTATGCACTGGTCCCACCTTGTCAGGAGGGAAACAGAGGGCTGCTGTGGACTGTTCTAGGATCTGCCACAGAAAAGGCTTCAGCCATTATGTAGAGGAGTATTTTGGCGCTATGAAAGTCTTCATGTGACCCCCTTGCTCTGAGATGGTTCCTTGGGGATCCCCATTGGAGAATTCTGATGATGTCTTGAGTTTATAAGCATCATCTTAGAGAAACTGACTGTGTGGACAGAGGAGAGTGTCTCCTGCCTTGTGACTTGTACTTGGAAAAAGCAACACAACTTTTCAGGAGCTTGGGAGAATATGAAGAAGGTTATGTGACTAGCATCAATTTTCTTTTTCTTTTTCTTTTTTTAAAGAATACAGGTCTCCTACCAGAACACTAGATGTATTCAGATTCTGAGGTATATTCCAGTGATTGGCTGCCACTTATAGAAATTTAATGTGGCATGGCTAGAACAGGACTCTTTCAAAACAAAGGAATGGAGGACATCTTGAATATGTAGTTCCCTTCCCTGGTATTCTAAGCGCAGAAAACTGTGGTTGTTCTCGGCTCTCTCTTCCTTAGGAAATAAGCGCCCATATGAACGCCTGGCCTCTGGTTTTTTGAGATAACTAGGAACTTGTTTTCTTTCAACCTTCACTATTATTCTCAGATGTTCATCCAATTAACACACTGTCTGATCTGTAAGAACACTGTGACTTAAGTAAATCCAGCACTAATGCTCGTTCAGTCAGCCCAACGTTTAAAGAGCTCTGTCGGCTTTATAAACATTTACAAGGCTTCAGAGATGAACAAACGTGTAGTCACTG
Source organism: Rattus norvegicus (assembly GCF_021556685.1). NCBI lineage: Eukaryota > Metazoa > Chordata > Mammalia > Rodentia > Muridae > Rattus > Rattus norvegicus. The sequence goes on from NC_141538.1 coordinate 51,980,609, forward strand.
CCCATGGGAACGTTAGAAGCCAGCAAGAAAGCCCAGGTCTGAAAACCAGCCAAGTGCTCTAGTGGACTGTGAGCAGGTGCCTGGGAGCAGTCTCCAGCCTGGGGCTCAAAAGAACTTTCCGGAGAGCTGCTGGGTCTCCATCTCAAAATGGCAGTAGCCATCGGAGCGCCGCTACCCTGGAGGTCCACATAGAATACAAGTCTTTGAGCAAATGTTCCATTTATTCCAACATATCACTTCCAATGTGTAACTGCCACCCCAGGGTGGCTGGTCTCCTTGCCAAGTATGTACTTCACAGGGCTCCAGTGTGCTATGTCATGTCTACCCTTGGAATTGTGGTCCACCGCCTGCTGTCTGCTATGGGTGGTGTTAGGGAGGTGAGATGCTCAACATTCTAATCCCTCCCCCAACACACAACTGATGGAACTCAGTCCCCAGTCTGCCTTACCTGGCCTTCTTTTAATTTCAATTTTTCTTATCGCTTAACAATTTCTTATCTCTCCTCTTTCATCCCCTCTCTCTGGGGGTGGAGTTCTTCCCAGCAAGCCCTCCCCTACTTTGCTACTCCATGTCTGTTTGTATGTGCCTGTGCGTGTGCATTTGCGTGGGTGCGTGGGTGCATGTATGTGTTTGAGCCAGCATTTGGATGACTCTTCTCAGTTAGTTCTTTAGCTGTGCCCAGTCATGACCTGAACAGACACATGTGAACATTATTGTTTATACTTACTTAAAATTCATACATTAATTATACTTGATTCTCGGAAAATCATGAAGAGTGACATCAGTTTTCTCATTTGCAAGATGTGGTTAAAAATAGATCTCCTTTACCTAATGGATTACATAATGTTGTGAAGTGCTTGTGTCTTATTAGAAGTAGCAACACTGTTATGGTCGTTGATAGGATTTGAGAACCGTTGAGACATTATAGCTGCAAAAGGCTAAAATTTTCATAGCAGAGACACTTCAGGTGGCTTTGGTTTTCTTAATCCAAACTTTTATTGCAATGATTTTGAGGTTGTAGGACTTCAAAAAATACCCCATTTTGCACATCCAGCTTTTGACCATCCTATTGTAAAAGGGCTGCATGACAGTCCAGCCTCTTCTGATGAAAGGGTGAGAGCAAAAGCCCATTTTTAATAGCCAACGAGAGTGTCAAGATGGCAGCCCCCTGCTGTCTGTATAGGGTTCACTTGTCTCCGGAAGGAGAAAGTGCAGCACTGGAGTCTGACCAGAACTGTATGGCTTCTGAATGCCACACAGAAGTTTCTAATAAAAAGGCTGTGTTTGTCTTAGGTATACTGAGACTCTGTTTTTGAAAAGTCTGCACTACAAGATTCCCATTTAGTTTATTTTTGGCTTGAGTCTGCTCTACTAGGGGAAAAAAACCTATTTTTATAATGCGGCTTCCAGTACTTACAGCCACATTGGAGAAGGGGTCGTGGAAAACCGTTCACGGTGGTAGCCGCATGAAGTGTCCAGATCACTGCAGGTCTGTGCTTTAAACAAAGCTTCCCAAGATGGCTGGCTTTCAGCCCTGTCACAGGGTCAGGCTCACATGGTTCTTGTCCTCAACCCTCCCCCAGCATGCACGCTCATACACAAAGGGGCTCATCCCCTCTTGCTTGCATGCAGTAAGCACTTGGCTTCTTTAATCTGTGCATTTCTCCAGTGTGTGTGCACCGATTGTCCTTTGTGAATTGTCCGTGGCCTCATGTGCACACATAGACACTGCGTAAGTGTCTGTATCAAGGATCCTCTCAGGAGACAATGGACTGTGTTCTTTCGGGGAGTTTTATGTTTCCATGGCAACTTGCTTCCCAAAAACTTTGAATACTATCCACATATATTTTTCAGAAACTAAGAGCAAGCTTACGTTTAGTTTAGAGAACATTTAAGTTTCGAGGAAGCCGTAGCTGACCAGCAGGTGCTGTGAACCAAGGTGCTTTGAAAAGCAGTGGTGATATTTCTTCTGTGCCTGACACCGAAGACCAGCATTCCACTCAGCTCACCTTTTGGTGCCTTTGTTTTTCTGCTCCTTAGGATAAAAGACACAAATCTATACACACTTTCACAAAACTGTGATGATGGGTGTGTTGTCCCGCCCTGTCCCTGTCAATGCCCAAGTGTCAGATCTGTGCAGAGCAGTGCTGCTGGCTTGCCCAATTGAATTTGCTTGCATTATTCACTTCTTTTTTTCTCCGTATGACAAGGGCATCCGTGGCTCTCCATTAGTCAGTTACTGCAGTAGAGAAAGGGGTTGTGCTCCTGTTTTGAAGGGAGGGCTGTCTCCGTACTCAGTGCTCTGGCTTTTTAATAGTTGGGATTTGGGAAGAGACTTCCTTCCTGAGTGATAAAGACAATGGCCACTTCCTAATCCTCTAGGGCAACCCAAGCTAAATCTGTGCAGTGTGTGAAGTCAGTGTACGGCGCGGGTCTTGCCTTGCCCCGGTTGGCTGTTTTATCTTGCATGCCCTTTTTCCTCTCTGTTAATATCCTTGAAGATGTTTGAATCCTGTCCCTTTCCGACGCCCAGATTCAATGTTCTTAGGACCAGATCAGCTCTGCGCAGTCTTGTCCTCTCCTTCCCGTGTGTCTTAGCTGCCCTGAGGCTTGTTTCATTGACTGTGATGCAGGCCTGATTTGCCATGGTCCATGCCTGCACTCTGCCCGGCTACATTCTTGATTTCCCAGTAGGGAAAAAAGCTCTGTCTTTCCACCGAGTGATTAGTTATCTCATTTCAAAAGGGAAGTGTCTAAGATGACTTTGTCACATGCACATGTCTGCTGTGGGGGATGAAAACTCACTTTGTTGCTTGTTTACCCCTGTGTTAAATGCATGGTTAGTCACGACGGAAGGTTTTAAGTATCTGAAGGGCAGAACATGGCTAATTTGACCATTTATACTCAGCCGCCGAGAGATTATGGGCTGGCTTATTAGTGATGAAAAGCTAGTGTAAGAACCGGTCCTGTTTGGCTCCATGAGAAGGTGGCGGTGTCCTCTGTTCCTAAGGCACATTTTCATTTGTTTCCAGGGCCTCCGTGGCACTTTGTAAGAAAAGAATTCTTAGCTAATCCTCTTGCTAAGTGAGCAGAGGCCTCCACCCACAGAGAGCAGAGACTGAATTCTTCAGTTGTGTGATTGTTACAGCCCCAGAATAGAGAAGGACAAATGTCATACTCCCCTCTGAGCCCAGGGGTGGGGAGCTGGCATCATCTCCCCCAGCACAGCCCTTCATATCTTGCTGCTCTGTTGCCCAGGTCTATGTTCCCACTCAGCCTGGTCAAAGCCACACCTCCTCAGCCTTGGCCTTTCTACTTTGGCCTCTTTTTTTTTTTTTTTTAAAGATTTATTTATTTTATGTATGTGAGTACACTGTAGCTGTTTGTTCAGACACACCAGAAGAGGGCATCTGATCTCATTACAGATGGTTGTGAGCCACCATGTGGTTGCTGGGAATTGAACTCAGGACCTCTGGAAGAGCAGCGGTGCTCTTAACCACTGAGCCATCTCTCCAGCCCCACCTTAGCCTCTTAAATGACTTCCTTTTGTGCTGGCTCCTAGAGCTACTAGTGCCCCTTCTTCCCACCTTCTCCCTCAGCCTTCTTCTCTACGGGGTAAGTTCTGTGCTGTCACCACACACGCACACTTAGAAAGGAAATGAAGTAGCCCTTTTTAATACCCATAACGCACATGTATACAAAGATGCTTCGTAACATGTCTATGGCTAAAACCTTATGTGAACAAAGAATCTGGTATTTTGAAATTAATAGAAATACATATTCTGGGCCTGACAGTAAGACCCAGGAGACTGAGGCAAGAAGATTGCAGGCTCAAAGCCAGTCAGGTCTACAGAGTGAGTTCAAGGCTAGCCTGATCATCTCTCCAGATGCTGTCTCGAAACGGAAAATGAAAAAGAAGGCTGGAGAGGTAGCTCAAGGGTAGAACACTTGGCCATCATGCAGGAGGCCCTAGGTTCAATCCCAGTACTGAATTAAAAAGGAAGAGAGGGCAAATATTCTCATCCAATCAATATGGTGGTCGACTAGAACAACTATAAAGAGGGGGCAGGGACTTATGGAAAGCTGCTTTTAAAAATTTGTTTCTTGGAATTGGAAAAAAATAAAAAAAGATGACCCAATAGAGCAGTGCCCACAACAGAGAGAAGCAGCACTAGAGATGCGGCTGTGGTAGGCAGAGGAGCTTGGCATTGCAGAGCAGGGCCAGCCTGAGGCACGGAGCCACTGCTGCAGCTGCAGCAAGCACAATGGTTGTGCCCAGGGTACCTGCAGGGCAGCCAGCACCAAGGGCAGGGTGGTGTGAAATAGCCCGGAACTCTTGCAAGTCCTGCCCCTGGACACACTGCCCAGCCACACCATCTCTCTGACTCTAGGCAGGAACAGGATATCCGAGATGAGTCTCCATGGTATTTCGGTATTTATGGTGCAATAGAAACCTTGGACCCCCATCAGTGACTGGTTGTGGTAAGTATTTGCCTGTAAAGCTGTTCGGACGAATAGCTTACTTACTGTGTGTCACACAGCAAATTGAGTGAATTGCAGATTCACAGCAGATTAATACATGGATTACGACAGAGAGATAGGGAAGGTGGAAGGAGTGTCACTTGAGGCAGAGAGAAGCAGAACTGGAGACATAGTGGTGGACCACAACACAGGACAAAGGAGCACGTCATTGCCAAGTAAGGCTGGTCCTCGGCCCACTGGGAGGCCACCATTGGCCCTCATCACTCTGCCACCATCAGCTAGTCCAATGCCACCTACAACCCATGGAGATATCCAATATGAAGAATGGTTCATTTTCAGGACTAAGCCTCCCTGAAAGACTTCAGGGTCCACGCTGGCACTGGAGGCTATGTTGGTGTCCATGGTCCATGCTGCCGCCAGAAGCCATGTTGATGTCTGTGATCTGTGCAGCCACCAGTGATGATGTAGATGTTCTTGAACCATGTTGCATGTAGCTTTGCTACCCTGCCTAAGCCCTAGGAACAGAACAGGCCTCGATACTAGGCCCTACCCAGCTTCCCTTGAATCCACGAATAAAGGACACAGACTCACGCGCTGTTTGTTCTCAACTTCCTTCTCCACACAACTGCTAGGCACTATGGTGCCCTTATCAATACTTTTAGCTCCACACCTCCCACCTGCCCTAAACTTTAGTTGCTCAGATGTACCTGGTCCCTGCTAAATACCACCGACTGCCCGCCTGTAGGAGTGACCTGTGTGGCCACTCCTTTTCAAGATCTCACTCGTCTGGTCACCTTTTCTTCATCAGAGGCATGGTGAACTCCCCCCCTCTCCTTTCCTTCCATCTGTCTCTTGCCTCCATGGACCCAGAAGTCCCGCCTATCCCTTCCGCCCAGCATTGGCTCATGGCTTCTTTACTGACAGATTAAGAACCAACTGGGGAACAGGACCTTAGCATCAGTACCACCCCCAGAGAACCAAACTGCCTATGTCTATGTCTGTGATCTGTGCTGTAGCTAGCTACAAAGGGCAAAGAAGCTTCTTTGGTGGTGGTGTCAATGACTGAAGACTTATAACTAAGAAGGACAGACACTGAAGGCTTCTGTGACAAGCTTTCCGATGCCCCCCACCCAAAATGAAACCAAACAACACAACAACAAGAAACAACAACAAAATCACCACAGCCCAGACAGGAGGCTGTTGAAGTGAGTCCTTAAAAATCGTGACAATGCTGAGGTACAGCTCTACACAGTTGATGGCTTCTGGTAGGGATAGGGGTAGAAACCGACTCAGTTTGGTTCCAGGGACTGGCCGCCGGGAGTTTGACCATGCTCCAGTGTGCTAAATGCAAACTGTGTTTGTGTTTTGCTCTGATTGTTGTCATTGCTTTTGCCAGAGGTTGGGGGGTGGGAGGGATGGGAAGCGAGAGTGATGAAGTTTTGTTGTATGAAATTCCCAAATAATCCATGAAAATATTGTGTTGGGGAAAAGGGAGGAGGTGGAAAGATAAAGTTAATTGTTAATTTATTCTGATAGGATTCCTCCAGCACTAGACAAATAAGAGGGGAAGGAGCAAGAGAGGGAGGACTTTAGCTTCATCTTGCTCCAGGCTCACCTCCTGTCTCTACTCCATCAGGGTAGCTATCCAATGGGCTGTCCTGCTTGTCCAGTATATACTCCCTTTCTGTCCTCTCCCCTTCCCCACAGGGTCCCTTCAGAAGGCCTTCCCTCCCCTCATGTGATGGTTTGTACATGCTCAGCCCAGGGAGTGGCACCATTAAAAGGTGTGACCCTGTTGGAGTAGGTGTGGCCTTGTTGGAGTCGGTGTGTCACTGGGCGTGGGCTTTAAGACCCTCATCCTAGCTGCCCGGAACTCAGTATTCTGCTAGCAGTCTTCAAATGAAGATGTAGGACTCTGAGTTCCTGCTGCTCCGTGCCTGCCTTGATGCTGCCATGCTCCCACCTTGATGATGATGATGGACTGAACCTCTGAACCTGTAAGCCAGCCCCAGTTAGAAGTTGTCCTTATTAGAGTTGCCTTGTCATGGTGTCTGTTCACAGCAGTAAACCCTACCTAAGACACCTCCTCTAGCTTAAGTCCCCTCTTTGCCTTCCTGACTTCACCTATGCAGCCTGGTGCTTGTTACAGTTGAGTTTCGATTGTGGGCCTCAGTCATTAACACCCATCCCACAGTTAATCTCTGTGTTCTCTAGGCCAGCAGATTCTTGTCTGTTTTCCCAGTGGCTTCTCAATACAGAGCTGTCAAGTGGTCTCCTCCAGATATGTCTGGGGCCACGAGATGGCCTTTCCTACTGGGGTAGTGCTTTCTAGGTAGAGGCATGTCCCCCAAGTGCCTCTGCTCTAGGGTAATTCGCTCCGGTCGTTGATCCCTGCAGGTGACTCTGCAATGATTCTCGGCCAACTGAGAACCACATATAAAACCAGGCTTGACAGTGCTATGGGGCTGCTGAATAAGCCAGTCACGGGACTGTTCTGCCCCCTGGCACTTCCACTCAGGGAAATAAAGCCTCTGGTTTGGTCGGGCTAGGTTTAGAGTTTCCTCTCATGAGAGTGGTCTCTGACACAGAGTGTCACAAGTGACTGACGAATGAGTAAGTGAGTAACTTTATCTCCCTTGGCCAGTTTCCAGATTCCCCCCTGTCCCTGTGTAATTGAGTTTTCTCTTCCTTTCTGTGAAGTTGGGCCCTGGTGACTGTGGCGCTCAGCACTGAACCCAGATTACTTTCGAGAGTCTCTCCCTTCACTAGATGCCCTGTAACCTGAACTTGAACTCCCCTCCTTCACCTCTCAGCCTTTGGCTCTGCCCTTAGTTCATAACTTCTTGGGGGCAAGTTTCTCTGTTAGGAGTTTGAGAGTCAGATGAAGTCATGCCAGCAGTTTCCTGTTTGTGAGCCTCTGAGCTGGTGACAAGCGCAGGCAGCTCTGACAGGTCTGTAGGTGTTGCCAGATGTGGCTCTGATTCACCCTCTCTGCTCACGAATTCCCCAGAGCTCTTTATCTCCTCAGCCACCATCCCTTCTCTCCTCGGAGGGATGAGAAGACGCTGTGCCACCTTTCCTTGTGAGGGGATGAGCTGCTCACAGCCCCCCCCCCATGCCCCACTCGTTTCTCTAGAGTTCAGCTGGAATGCATTTCGAGGCCTTTCCCCTCCACCACCTTTAGAACAGCCACTGTACAGGAGACAGAATTTGTTTCTGAGCACTTCTTCATGGGAAGGACTTTGGTGCTCTAGTGTCCGTTGCTTCTGCGGGCTCCCTCTCTCCACGCATACGAGCACACCGCAGTATAACGCAGCATAACTTACGAAATGTGGGGCTTTTAATAAATACCACCTGAAACGCAAACGCAAAGACACTACTCCTCTCTCTCTCTCTCTCTCTCTCTCTCTCTCTCTCTCTCTCTCTCTCTCTCTCTCTCTCTCCTTACCTGATTGCCAGCCCTTGGACAATGAAGAGTCGAGACAGCCACCTGCTTTTGTAAAATGGCCTTTTGGTGATAACCATGGAGTCAAGCAGGTACATAACCCATCTGAGAGAGTGTTGTTGCATTTGCCTGTGCCAGGTGGAACAAGCGCTGAGTTTGTAATGTAAAAATTAGTGTCCTTAAACCACACCAAGAATAGTCCTTTTGGTACACAACCGTCTTACACCATTTACACGTTCTCTCTGAGATCAGGATTCAATTCCTGATACCTCGAAAGGTTAGCCAGACAGCACAGATGCAGTACAAGTGGTTTGTATACCCAGGAAGTCCCAGACGAAAGTGTTAGTGTTCAGAGACACCAAACAACTACCCTTTCACACTACCCAAAGCCTTTCTTGGTCCCCCATGCCTCCCTACCTTTACCAGGATGTGTTCCTCTATACCTTAATACTTTTGACAGAACTATTTCCTTCCCTGTCCTTTAAATTGTTTCTTTTAAAAAATATATACTGTGGTCCTTTCCATTCAGAGAACTTCGTCTGGGGAAAGGGATTTATGCAGCACTAAAATCCCATCCACCTCCTGTTCTTATTTTGTTAGCCAGCACTTGTGCACAACTATTGTACAGGAAGCACATGAGTCTGCAGATCAAACATGCCTGAGACTGGAACAGACAAAAATCCTACCTCACGGAGCTTATGCACAGCTGGGGAGGAAAAGAGATAAGCAGGAAGCAAACGGATGACACGGTGACAGAACCTGACCATCGCTCTGAAGGCAAAGGAGAAAATCCTGTATGTGAGGAAAGGGTGGAGATGTGTAGAAGGTCAGTTTGCACATAGGGAGCAGGCGGAGCCCTCTTGGTTTCCCTGGTTCCTCGTTGTCGACTTGACAGAATGTGGTGGCAGCTTCTGTACTACAGATACGACTACGAAGGGAGACCCGCTGGAGACTGACCCTGCTGGCTGGGGGCTTGCAGAGCAATGCAAAGATCCCCTAGACTTTCCCTGACAGTCTCGGGTTCTCTGTCGGTTTAGTTTCCTTCTCTGAAAGCAAGGTTTATCGAATAACAGATGAGCATGTCTCTGACACCTCCTGACAAATGTTCACAGTTAAACACAACCAGCTTCCTTCCTTACGAGGCCAAGAGATTCATCCAGCATGTTTCTCTTTTAAAAGTCCCAAGAAGGCTCCCTTCATTGGGCACCTGGCCCACATCAGGGATGGATTTTGTAGTCGAGCTGCTGGTCCAGCATCATGGGAGAATCTCATGCCGTGGGTAATTCACCACTTTTGGCGTATGCTGTGTCTTGGTGGTAGTGGCTTAGGCTGCTATGTCTTCATCATGGAATTTATTACACCCATATAAATTGCAGATCACTGGCAGTGTGCTCTGAGTAGCCTTGTGTTTGTGAAACCAGCTTTCTTGTGCAGTGTCCCTCCTTTTGTGCTCGCCATGTGGTTGGATGTGTGAATGATTCCCCTCCTGCGCTGTGGAATTCTGTGTATCTGTGTCTTCTCCCTGGCAGCTTGTCCACCCTCTCCTTCTCTGCACTCTACCTTGGTTTTCTCCTGGATATTCTGGAGTATGACTTCTTCACCCAGTCAAGTCTGTAGCCTGGAGGTTTCCACAGGCCTATCTCCATTGTCAGGACCCTGTCTGAACCCTGGCCTGTGTGTTACTGATGGATAAAGTGCCATTCAGTAGATAGGGCAGGAAGGAGGCCATCAGAAGGGACACATGATTGTGGATTGATGTCTCTCTAGAATTAGTCTCTTGTCCTCATCACTCAATAGATACAGAAGATGGGCTGGTCCATGGAGGGATGGTGGTATTCAGGAAGAGCATCCTCAGAAGGAATGGGTGTCTACCTCAGCCCACTGCGCTCTTCAGACTCTGCTTCTCCTTATTCTAATTTGCACAGTGTACTTCTGTCACACTCTGGCATTAGGTCATGTTAGTCAGCTGCTACAGCGAATGCATGGGTGATCAGCTTATGAAGAGAAAATGCTGGCTCTGACTCACAAGCTTACACAGCTTGGTCTGTTGTCGGTGTGGGCCTGATAGTGTCCCATGATGTGAGCAAAGGGCAGGGGGGAAACGCCACTGGCTAAAGGCAGAGGAGAAGGGCGAGACGAGGGCCCCACTGGTACCCTTCAAAGGAGCATCCCCAGTAACCTAAAACCCCCCTGTCACATTCCACCTACCACAGGTCTACTGCCCGCCCAATAATGCCTCCCCGGGAGGAAAGGGTTATCACCTGATCTCTGAGGAACACTTGTGATCCACACTGCAGCAGTGACTGAAAATGCAGCCTACCCTCTTTTCTTTTGGCCTCATTTTCTGTCATCTGTAAAGGATCAGTCTTCAGATGGCCTGGAAGATTGCCTCCTAATTTGATGTTCTTACAACCCCATGGAATGTCATCGTAGAATAGCTTGTTTGGCACAAGTGGCCCCCATTCCACATCTTTTCCCCCCTCTTTCTAATTCTCTCCATGAATTTGTTCTGTTCATTTTACCATCACTCCTTGCTTGAATATTTTGCGGCCTCATCCGCCTACTGAGGGCCATCCTACCAGCGGGGTCTACGACTCCACTGTGCCAAAGCCAGGTGGTTTCCACCCTTGAAATCTATCTAGGGAGCTGGGAAAACCATAGTTTGTTCTCTTATGCTTATTCTTAAAAGAGATAAAGTGTTCCTAGTAGGCTGTGCAGGATCGGGACCAAAACTGAATCAGATCTGTACCCATACAGAAAAGAGAAAGTGTGTGGAGGTTTGCTCAGACAGGCATTCTCACACAAATGTAGCCATTTAACTTTCAGCATAAATTGAAATCTGCACGTTGATGTTTCTTAAAAGTTGTCAAGTGAGAGCTTGGGCAGCGTTGTTTTCTCTGGGTTTTATAGTACGGAAGGACAGTGACATCTGCCTGGGAATTCTTAACAACCATAGTGCACTGACAAAGAGCCATTGTTTAGTGTCAGCCTGGGCACTTTGGAATCACACAGGAAAGCGATGGATTTCGAAGATCAGTCCTGAAGTTAGCACAATTATTACCAGCATGATATAAAGGTAATTACTTTCTGTACAGGGTAACTTAGACATGACGGCACATGGGGATACAGTATTGGAATAACTTGAACCTGAGAGAATCAGGCATGGCATTGCTTACGGATATAGAGAACCAAATGTAGCCAACAAGGTCTGTAGCCAACGGGTACTTAGAAGCAGGATTATTCCTATTGGGGAAGAAGAACTCTTGAGTGTAAAATGCTTTGCCCAAAGTCACATCTAAACTGAAGCACATCTGAAGGTTAAATGTTGTGTGGGTCGTGTCTATAACTGTGATTGACACCTGTGTTTTGTATAAAATGCCCATAATAGGGAGACTAAGTTATTTAGACATAATCTTGCTAAATATGAAAATACTCCTAGCCAATAGAATGTGAAAGCAATTTCTCCTTTGTCTTTCTGGATGACATTTTCTATCATATATGTATACACACGAGATTTCATTTATTCTTAAGGTCTTCCAAGAAAGAGTGTTTTCTAACTTCCCTTATTAATGTATTTTAGTGTTTAATTAGAGTCGATGTGCGAAACCTCACTTATCTAATTTAAATCTCACATGCTGTAGCTTGTCCAATTTCTTCCACTCCCTGTAGGATACGAAAGGCAGCTGATTGTCATTAACCATGATGATAGTCACAAAGTCCTCCATATATTGGAAATGTTAGCATTATAATCGACAGCGACCATGCTTCCGAATATCAGTGAGTTTCACTGTAGAGAAGCCGGGCTAGCCTGTGTTGAATGTAAGTGGCTTGGTGGTACTTCATTTTGATGAATGACTAATGCTAATGTGATTTAGGTGGACTAAGTAGAAGGCGTTCATGTGTTACCTCACTCAGCAGTTATCCAGTGTCACTTCGTCCCCCTAGGCCATGTTCAGAGGTGCAAATGCCTAAGTCCTGGAGTCCTTTCATTTCCAGGCAAACAACTGCAAAGACAGAGTCTTGGGTACCTCCGTCAGGCATGTGAAGGCAGGATTCTGATCTTCAGAGGAGCCTGCAATATTTCTCATCTCTGGAGATGAGGCGGGAAATACAGTTTAGGATAATGGGCTTTTTCTTCAGCTTTCCCATAGTAACCTCTGTGGTAGGCAACAAAACCCAGCAACCCCTGAGACCAGGCCCTGTGTCAGCACCTCGCGGCATTACCTGTTCTTTCTGGGTGGATTTAGTCATGAGCAAGGATGCGCTCGGTGTAGGACTGTGAGAGGCTTATCACATGAAATAGATTACAGAGCCTTGCAGAGTGAAAATGACCTGCCAAGCATCCTCTGCTTCCTTTCTTTATCCTGGGTAGCAGAGACAGAAAAGAGAACGAGATTTATTCTGAAGCCATTTGAAGCTGACCAAGCAATTTATAACAGATGGGATGCTGATTTATTACTGCAATATATATATATATATATATATATATATATATATATATAATAGCCTTCTTGCTTTAAAAAAAATGGCTTCAGTGGCTTTACTGTTTAAAGTGAAAATCATATTCTGCAATTTGGTTGAGAAGTTGAAGTAGTCCAGTAGAGATTTAGCGGGGAAAAAAAGGAACAAAGTAGCCAGAAAAACATAAAAGTAATTCGATAAGATTGGCTGTTTATTTGATTTCTCAGAACTATAAAGACAGAGAAGAAACACAAGAGGACATGGGTCTTTGCTTAGAATAGAATCTGGACAAGAATGAGAAGAATTAAGAACATGTGTTCTGCTTGTGCCTCTGAGGGTGGGGTGTGGTGCTGATTATCTGGGGAAAGTAACAGAAATTAGCCCCTTGTGGCAGGAATCTCACCACACAGTGCAGATATAAGACAGTGCAAAAGTAATGAAGTAGTTAGTAAGCTAGGACCTAGATCTCAAGAAAGGACCCCTGGAGGAGGAGTGACGACCTTTAGAACAGTTATTTGTCCGTTTTCCAAGATGCTTACAAGTCAAGAGCACTGGTGTGGACCCGTAACACCAGCACTTGGGATGTTGAGATAGGAGGATTGAAAGTTCACAGCCAGCCTAGACAAGACCAAGACCCTGTCTAGAGCAAAACAAAATAGAACAGATGCCTGAGATTCCAGTGGCCATAGTTAAAATGATAAAGCAATTCCAAGTTGATGGAGTGCCAAGAGATGGAGAGACCTGTTCTCGCACAGGGCATTGGATAGACCCTTTGATGTATCGGCTGCTTTGAAGGGAATTTAAACTGCTTGCCTCGTTTCCCTGTGGGTAATTATCAAAGAACATCCTGCTGCTGTTTTCCCTGCTTTGTTTGCTTGACACAGCCTTGCTGCTGCATAGCCAGGGTTGGTCTCCTATGTGCCATCTTCCTGTCCCAGCTGCTCTAGTGATGGCATTACAGGTGTGTGACATCGTAACCAGTACCTGACTCCTCTTAAAAGTGTCACAGTTGAATAGTGAATTATAGGTTGACTGTGGTAGCCTTGTGAATGAGCTACTCTGCTTGCCTGTTTTAGGAAGAGTGATTGACAACCCAGCTACTGCCACACCAGCCCCCACTTCTTTAGCACTTAGGCCCTGGTTTCTGACGTCTGTCTCCACCAATGAGTGTGCACAACAGGGATGCTTAGCAGTGTCCCATGCAGCTGCACATGCAGATCCCTACTGAGCCACATGGACTCCAGTACTCTCCACTGGGACCATGCGAGGGCTTTATGACTCATCCTGTGCTCCCTCCTTTCCAAGGTCCAGACCCACAACTTAAAATAAAGGCTTTCTCTGTCCCTCCACTCTCTTCCCCAAGAGGGGCGCCATGTTACTGTCCGCTTCTTAGCAGATCTGGACTAGCGCAGTCACTATAATAACAGATAGGTGTCCCACATTGAATGCAAAGACTAGAGGGGAATTTGGGGTTATATTGCAGACAACCTTGAACATCAAGCATCAAGGAATTTGACCTTGAATGCTGGAGGCAATAAGCCTCTGGTGGTGGGGGTCAGGGTGGGGGGCTGTCTGCTTTAAGACAACAATTTAGTGTTTGATTTTTTTTTTTCTGGTCATCAAAGCAAGGAGACCAGATAGGAAGGCATGGCTGTTCAGTGTAAATGTAAACTAGAGCTGTGTGCGCTCATCGATCATCGGCACTGGTGTGAGTGTTAGAGAAGAAGGTGTGGCTCACTGCAGGGAGGGCAGACAGTGGCGAAGGCTCCCCTCTGACTCTTGAGATAGATGGCCCAAGCAGTGAGAGAGGAAGACCTTGCAATGGGAAAAGTACTTTATCGATTGACAGTGACCATGCCCTGGTGTCTGCAAGTTGCTCACAGGAGGTGAGGTCCTCTTATTTAACGTGTTCTGAACCTGTTTGTTTGTTTGTTGTTTATTGTTTTGTCTAATCCCATACAGGAAGAGAGACACACAGCTCAGCACTCATCCTAAACAGTTACAGTGTTTCCAGGGCAGTGCCCGAAGTCCATTGAGTGCTAGGGGCTGTGTGTGTGTAGAAGCACATGTGCCTGACAGAATATGATGCAGTTTCAAAATACAGGCTGGGGGGAAACTGGGGGGACAGGCTGGGGGGACAGGCTGGGGGAGCAGGCTAGGGGGACAGGCTGGGGGGAAACTGGGGGACAGGCTGGTGGGACAGGCTGGGGGAGCAGGCTGAGGGGACAGGCTGGGGGAGCAGGCTGAGGGGACAGGCTGGAGGGAAACTGGGGGGACAGGCTGGGGGGGACAGGCTGGGGGAGCAGGCTGGGGGGACAGGCTGGGGGAGCAGGCTGAGGGGACAGGCTGGGGGAACAGGCTGGGGGAGCAGGCTGAGGAGACAGGCTGGGGGGAAACTGGGGGGACAGGCTGGGGGGACAGGCTGGTGGGACAGGCTGGGGGGAAACTAGGGGGACAGGCTGAGGGGACAGGCTGGGGGGACAGGCTGGGGGAGCATGCTGGGGGAGCAGGCTGAGGGGACAGGCTGGGGGGAAACTGGGGGAGCAGGCTGGGGGGACAGGCTGAGGGGACAGGCTGGTGGGACAGGCTGGGGGGACAGGCTGAGGGGACAGGCTGGGGGGACAGGCTGGGGGAACAGGCTGAGGGGACAGGCTGTGGGGAAGGCTGGGGGGACAGGCTGGGGGAGCAGGCTGGGGGGACAGGCTGAGGGGACAGGCTGGGGGGACAGGCTGGGGGAACAGGCTGGGGGAGCAGGCTGAGGGGACAGGCTGGGGGGAGACTGGGGGGACAGGCTGGGGGGACAGGCTGGGGGAGCAGGCTGGGGGGACAGGCTGAGGGGACAGGCTGGTGGGACAGGCTGGGGGGACAGACTGAGGGGACAGGCTGGTGGGACAGGCTGGGGGGACAGGCTGAGGGGACAGGCTAGGGAGGACAGGCTGTGGGGCAGGCTGGTGGGACAGGCTGGGGGGACAGGCTGGTGGGACAGGCTGGGGGGACAGGCTGAGGGGACAGGCTGGGGGGGACAGGCTGGGGGAATAGGCTTGGGGGACAGGTTTGGGGGGCAGGCTGGGGAGTTAGACTCTTTTCTTAGTTCCATGATTTATGCCAGAACCTACTATGGATTTTCTCCACCAGTTACAGTATTTGGTACAATTGAAACTCAAGATGTCACTATGATACATAGCTTGTACGAATGAATCAAAGTGTCCCCAGGTCAATGTGCAAAGGAAGTAATGTGCCGTGTAGCTGGGTCTATCCTAAGACTCAGCCTGTGACCAAACACTCCAGTGCGCTGTTCCTTAAGAAATGAGAGCTCTGGTGTTTTCTGAGTCCTTCTAGCATTGCACCGTTAGCAGGAGCCATTTTCCAGGAAGTACTGGAAACATGCTAGCTACCTGCCTCTTATAATAGCTTCAAGGTTTTTGGAAGCTCGAATTTATTGCAGATTCATATCCCTGCCTCACTTTGTTCAGCAGCTTAGCTGAACCCACTCATCTAAATCATATACCTGCCTTTTCCCATCCGGCCCCGCTGGGACTCGTTCCGTGTCCAGAGCCCCTTGCCGAGCATCTCAGGTGAGAAACACCGAGAGAACCCACTCGGTGTGAGCGCTTGGGTTTTTGTGTTAAATGAGGAAAATAACTCAGGCATCCGGATGGCCCTCCCAGATTCATAGATTCCAATACACAAACTGTAATGTGATTGCGTCCTTTTAAACAAATTACTGTTTCCCCTTTATCAAAAATATGCTTATTAAGTATTTTAAAGAACCAGGGGATGAAAAATTAAAACCATTTTTTTGTATGTTTTTGAGACAAGGTCTCACTCTGTATGCCATAGAGATATGATATTCACTCTGTAACACAGGCTGGCCTCGAACTTGTGGCAATCCTTTTAGCCCAGCCTCTTGTGTGCTGGGATTACAGCTGTGTGCATCTGTGCTTGGCTTTAAAACACTCCTATTTCTCCATCCCCATTAACTACTGTGTACATCCTAAATGTATCTCACATCCACTCAGATCCTGGAACAAAGACTGAACTGCTGCACTTGGAGCTCACGAGGCTTCGGCCATTTGTCTTCTGATGGGACAAGTCCTCCTTGGGGGACAGATGGAATGGAGATAGAAGGCAAGCAGTTCTTCCCTCAGTCAGGTGAATCAGGCCTTAATGCCCTCGGTTGAATGCAGCAGCATCTCCCTGGGAGTGCATGGTGCCTCTTTATTCTTAGCCACTTGATTCTCTGCTCCCTCAAAACTGCCACCACCTTTAAATGTCAGAGATGTCCCTTTAAGTGTGGGCCCCTCAGAAGTAGCCTGTCTGCCCATGTGTCACTTCAGTTGGCCAATCTCATTTGCAACAAGGTCTTTCTGTCACCTCTGTCACTGATTTACTAAGTTAACTTGGCACACAGGTGGTGATACTGTTGCGGGTAAGAATGCGTGCTGGTCTAAGCGAGGTAGCCTCTATGGTTCTTTCGAAGCATCATTTTGTGAAAGATGCCTTCTAGATTTCAGATTTTTGCGGCAATGAAACCCCTACAAAAAGCTGCAGCAGTGTGATAGGCTCATAGCCCGACTCTTCGAGCCACAAGGGTTGAGGAGAAAATTGCCTGCCTTTTTTCAAAGCCACTGCCTGGGCCCTGGTTTAGTGCTGAGGCGGATTGATTTTGCCACCATTTCCAGGATTGGGGATGCTTACACCCCTCACAGCAGTGGCTCTAAACCTGTGGGTCCTCCAGACCCCTTTGGGGGTTACACATCAGATACCCAAAATACAATTCACAACCGTAGCAACATTCCAGTTGTGAAGTGGCAGTGAAATAACCTTCTGATTGAGGGTCACCAGGAAGGTGTTGACCCACTGCCTGACAGGGAGATTGGGAGATCGTGGGATTGCCCCGGCACCTCTGGGGTACATGACTGTTGCAGCATCTCCACCTTGCCTGGGAACACCCGTGCTCAGTGCCCACAAGCATGGAAGGAGCGGCTGTTGCAGCGTGCAGCATGTGGGAAGGCTTATGGTGTCGTGATGTGACAAGCTGCGAACGGCGGATCAGCAAAGAATGTGAGATAATTTAATTGAGGAGCTTGGAGAAAGACAGCTGAAGAGCCGAGTGGGGGTGTGGCAGGGAAAGGGCATCTGAGCCGGGATAAATCATGAGGTGGCATTCTGGGGACAGTGTAAGAAGCACGCTTCCCCATTTCTCTGGCAGTTAAAGCCAATTTCCTACCCCCACATGCTTTACAAAAAGGGAAATCATTTATTTTTATTAGGGCCCTGTTCTTACGGAGTTTTTTTTTTTTTTTTTTTTTTTTTAAATATCACATAGAACAAGTCACTCATTTCTATGTGAGAAATGAACTTCCTCTTTTCTCTGGGTTTGGTATTTACTATTTCTGCTATATTCTACCCTTTCGGGAAAGACTCTTCCTCCTCCCACCCTCCCCACCCCCAGCAATAGAGAAGAGGCAAGAGTGTGACCTGTGACTTACTTACCTATTGTGGCCGTGGAGACGTGCTTTAAAGAAAATTCTTGTGTTGCTATTGGCTCTGTCCTAAAGCGTACAGCTGTCTCTGTTTGTGAGCTAGCTTTGAAGTTAGTTTTATACATTTTCCATTCTGTTCAGTCTCAGACTGCTGGACAGGTGGTGAGTTTTGCAGTCCTATCCCTAATATCTTTCCTAGGTGCTTAAAAATGTCTCCAACTTGTGTAGGACTGTTAAGATATTTGCTTATTCGGTTTGAAATAATTTAGCATCCGCTTCTCAGTTTTTTCATTTATTTCTGTATTGAGATGACCCCACCCCCGCCGTGCGTGTGCATGTGTGCGTGCGTGCGTGGGTGTGTGTCTGTCTGTCTGTATGTCTGTCTGTCTGTGTGTATGCACATGTGCTCATGGCATGGGTGTGGGGAGGTGTATGTGGGATGTGGCTTGGGGGAGGGACTCTTTCGGCGTGCTACAAACCCTGTGAGTTGCCACATCCCCAGACTCTGAGTGTCCTTATGCGTTTGTGGTCACCTTTCTACAAAGTTCAAATCCCAAGTTCTAGGCCATGGAGCATCGGAAGACATTCAAGTCTTCCGTCTCCATATTTCATCCTGGAAACACTTCATTACGTGTCAGTAACAGTCTTTGGCTCAATGTAACCAACTACTCCTGAGGGCCGATATGTAGCCGCGAGCTGGACCTAGCACCACAGTAGTGACACTGTCTTGCTGTGGGTCTTCTTTGGTCATGCTCGATGGCCTAAGAATGACACCTCCGATAGCGACGCAGGGCATGGCCACTCTGCCACTTCCTGCTTAGAACTGTGTGTCTCTGTGCAGATCCACTTGGGTGTTTTGATAGGATGCCATACTCCTTTCTTGAAGTCACTATTCCTTGTCACTGGCAAGCCTAGCCATTCTGCATATTCTGTGTCAGTGCGTGGCAGATGTATGTAATTTGACTTTTTATTTTACAGTTGGTTACAGCCAAGAGATTGCCTTAAGTTGGAACTTTTAAACAGTATAGAGACTGTTAAAGGCTATGGCGACTTTTGAAGATAGATTGAATGCATTTTTTTTTTCATGACGAGAGGGGCCATGAGCCTGCAGGGGCCACGGGGCCAACTGTGGTGGTTTGAATGAAAAATGTTCCCATAAGCTCATGTCCCCAGTTGGTGGTTGGAGAGGTCATAGAACTTTTAGGACATGGAGCCGTTAAGGCCCAGGCATCATGTCCCAAGGCGGGAGTCTCCGCAAAAAGGCAGGCAGTGAGAGGCCATTGTATGAAAGTGAGGAGTGTCAGACAACGTCAGCAGGCATTCTTCAGTTACCCTGAGAACAAGTGTTTCTCTTTTCAGTTCTATACTTCAGAAGTCCTTTGTGTGAATTAGTTTGTAAGATGCTAACAGCACACTGGCTTTACCAACACTTCCCCCCACTCCCCCAGTTACCCTGAGAACAAGTGTTTCTCTTTTCAGTTCTATACTTCAGAAGTCCTTTGTGTGAATTAGTTTGTAAGATGCTAACAGCACACTGGCTTTACCAACACTTCCCCCCACTCCCCAGCCCCCACACCTGCCTAAGCCTGTCTCCAAAAGCTTTCTCTCACCCAAGCACTTACAGGAGATTGCAGACATTCTCATGTAATCGAGCGGCGGTTAATTACCTATCTTTGTCTGTGTTTCAGCACTTAATACTATTTTGACAGAGGTTGAATTCTCTGTCTTTCTGGAATTTTTAAAGTGCTCTTATGAGTAATTTGAGAAATTCCAAGTACAGAGTAGATGAGCTGTTCTTTCCTAGGCCGAAGACTAAAAACCGTTAAGAGAGGACCCACTGTGTGTCAGGCAGCGAACTCTCCTCTTCCCCACATACGGTGTCTGCTTTCATCCCGGCTGCGTCTGCACCTTGAGTCACCCTGTAACCCCAGGGTATATGTGTGGGGTTTTTTGGGGCAGGGGCCATATGAGGCTGCGAGGAAGAAGGTTGTGATTTCTGTGTGATACATTCTTTTTTTTTTTTTCCTCAGTGACTTAATCTACAAGGTCACAGTATCTGTGTGGTAAAAGTCCTGTCTGGCTACTGGAAGAACCTCCTTGTGATCAGGGCTGGTCTTCTGAGATCCCCCACCATGAGTTTCTTTCTGTTTCTTTTCAAAAAATGTATGCTAGCTCACCAGAAGTCCAGGTGAAGAATGGGGTGCTCCGCTCAGCAAGTGAGGTGTGCTGGGAATTGCTGGCTCATGCTCACTTGGAGCGTGTGGAAGAAATACGCTTCATGTCTCTCTTCAGTGGGGCATGCTCGCCCGGTCAGCATTTCCCATCAAGTGTGGTGGTTCCAGAATGGCAGTGTTCCCCAGGCGCTCCACAAGCGCTCCCCAGGCCAAGAGAGGCACAGCTAAATCTAGATAGGAGCAGGCTAGCCCCATCCCGCCTCCTGTTGTACCTCTGTTTGTAGCAGCCCTGCCTCTCGCTTTCCAGGTTTCTTTGGCACCCCAGCCTCCCCTTCTTTTCTCCTTGCCTTCCTTTCATGGGCATAAATTGAGTACGCGCTGAATATCCATCCGGTGCTGTATACATTCCCAGAACCGGAATTGCATAAGTAGCTCCTGTCTGTGATGTGCAGTTGACAGGTGTGGCTTTCCCTAAAGGCAAGCCATAGGCGCACTGGTTTTTGTTTTTCCTTTTCCCACCGAGGGAAAGGTTACCTCTGGATGACTCACTCCTACATTGGTGTCTAGATGGCCTGCACAGTAGTGAGGACTGTCTGCCGTGAAGACAGACGTGAAGGCTGTCCAGGACACATTTCACCCAGCGACCGTTTATTAAGTGCCTCATGTGACAAGCTGTTTGCTGGCAACCAGAAATAGAAAAGCAGGTAAGGCAGGGTCCCTTAACCTTCTGACGGGGCAGAGCCCTGTGAAGTCTGTAGCAATGCCATAGCCAGCCTCCACCAGAGGTTGAGACATCAGAAATGATCAATGCTGCGGGCCACAGTCTTGGGTAACAAAAAGCTTGGTTCGAGGTAGGTGCTTAGTAAGTGTCTCTGGGACGCAACCCTTGGGCCGGGCCTGTTCAAATCCCCAAAGACATGAGGGAAGCAGTGGCCGAGAGGAGAAGCAATCTGAGTATGAGACAGTGGGGAGAGTAGAGGAAGTCTGGTTCATCAGAACAGCCTCAGGAGACTCAGAGGGAAATTTCAGAGATATCCTTCCAGAAAGGCTGCCAGCGGGGAAAGGGGGTGGGTGGGGAAGGTATGAAGGCTTTAGCCTTTTCCTGTTGTTGGGTCAAGAGGATGGGAAGCTTGGGTGGTTTCTAAACAGGGAGTTATATAGGGCCTCTGCCTTCCTGTTAGGGCTCTTGTTAGGAGCAGGGAAATGGTAGGAAACCTGAGGGAGAGTTGCACAGGACTCAGCTGTGACGGAAACTGTGAAAGGAGGGAAGAGGTTAGAGAGACATAACACTGAGGGAACTTCAGGCCTATCCATGTCAAAGGACAGGCAGGGAGAGACACGCCTGACGGACGTTCTTTCTGAAGGACTCAAACTTCACCATGCTGCTAGTTACACCTGCATCAGCGGGAGCCTGTGTACCCCAGGCTGTGCGTTTATGCTACAGTCACAGTTGCACTGACCTGGTAGGCCTTCGCTGAGAATTTTGGGAGATAATTGTCCTCAAGCCCTTGGCATGTCGCAGCACCTGGCATTGTACAGAAAGTACAGCACAGCCCGGTCTTTCCATGTAGACCTTTATAGCCTCACAGAGGAGAACACGTTATTGACCAGATTCCAAAGAGAGAGGCCAAGGTGGGCAAACAGAAAATAACTTTCCCACACATGGTGGGAAGGGAGGATTTGAACCCAGTGGACGGGACACTCACTGCCTTCTTAATGGCATCCTACCCTGCATGGGATGTTTTCGGCAAGTGTTAATGACTTCATTGTTCCTTCGTCGTGGTCCTGAACTGTCCGCCAGTTCCTTCCAGACCCAGCCAGAGATGCTGTAGTGAACTGAATACTTGAAGCTGCAACAAAAGGGGGCGGGACTAGTAGACACGGAAGTTGCCCCTGCACAAAATCATATCTACATTTTTAATGGACCAGCAACTAGCTGTCAGGCAAGGGGATGATGAATTTCAAAGCAACTCGTAGCTTTTTAAAGGTCAGAATATCTGAAGTTGCACCCTTCGGGCCTCTGCTTGTATTTCTTATGTCAGGGACAAGGCCCCTAACCCTGATGGTTCTTTTACTCTTAGCATCATTCCTTATGGTCAGAGCCGTCCCCCTGGTTTATGGAAACCGTAGAAAATAAAGAGAAAGAAGCAAACGAAAATGTAATAAATCTCTTTCCCAGGAGGAACTACTGGTTCTCCTTCCAGACTTTCTAGTCTGTTTCCCTTGTGTCTCCAGGGAATGTGTCTGAATATAAGAAGGGAGGTCTGCGGACCAAACATTGTCATCCATGGGGGGAGGGTGCCGTCCTCTAATTAGGTCGACGGAAGGTTCTCCATCCGTGTGCACTCTCTCCCTCCCCATTTCTTTGAAACAGCTGAGTGCCATCTGGACAAAGGCTTGTTTTCCTGAAGCCAGCTCTGTCAGCGAGAGTCTGGGCGCTTGCAGAGGTTGCTTGACAAAATTACTGTAAATCGTGCATGACACAACTCAACAGAAATGTGGCCTCTAAGCCTTGCATGCAGTCCTGAGAGCCATTTTCTTTTTTAAAGTGCACTTTTCAGAGCACTGCAGTGGGTGGTTAAGAAGTGGGGACTCATGCATATCAAAGGATAGCACCAGATTTGTGTGTGTGATGCACATGGATGTTTCTCACAAGGGATCAGATGTCCAGTGACAGCATCATATGCTAAGTCACAGGTTCCATCTCAAAGGAGAAGTGTTAGGTGATTGAGAGTATTGTCATGGTGATGAGTCTGAAGAGGAACACAAAACATTCAAAATTTCCCCTCATCCAAAAGCATTTACAAATCAATTCTTTTGAACAAAATGCAATTATATATATATATATAGCATATATATATAACCATATATATATGGTTATATGTATAGTATATATATATATATGTATGTGTGTATCTCTATATAACTAAATTAATGAATTAGGTATCACAATTTAATTACATTACTAAGAGTTTACAAATTTAAATCAGCTGAGGTTTCGTGTTCCTTTTTTCTGTTTGGTTTGGTTTGTTTGGTTTTTTTGTTTTCCAAGACAGGGTTTCTCCACATACCTTGCTGTCCTGGAAATAGCTCTGTGGACCAGGCTGGCCTCAAAGTCACAGAGACACATCTGCCTCTGCCTCCCCAGTGCTGGGATTAGAAGCGCGCACCACTACTGCCTGGGTTTTGTAATTATTGTTACTTGTTTTGTCTTTGTTTTTCTTATTAGTAAAATGGCAGGAAAAAAAACATTTTTCTTATGTTAAATGTCTACAGATAGAACTGGTGAATGGGGAGCTGCCAAATTGTAAGGTCTTTATTATAAATTGCCGGGTCACATCAGTCAGAAATTCTTTTCATTACATGTTGGGAAATTATTCAATTCCATCCTCTTGTGACCATGTCTTAATTAATTCTGAGGGATCTTCAGCACGATCATTTTATTGCCATCTGGGATGTTTGCTGTCCCTGTCCTCCTCTCCTCATCCCTCATGTCCTCCATTCGTATGAAATGCAAGATAGAAAATGCAATGTCTGCCCCATGGATCATAGCTCCTGAAGTTCTGGATCACATTAAAGGTGCTCCTGGGCATGTTAGGCTGCAATCTCCTGTGAGTGACACTGAGTCTTTAGAAAGCATCCCTAAGTCCTTTAAGATGGAGAACCCATGGTTTTCCTTGAACTCAATAGAACCCCAGGACTGTAGTTGCCTGTAACTGTGTTCTTTTCTTTAAGTTGATTCCATGCTGTTCTTCACATTATATGCCCTTACAAATGAGGAAACTTGTAAAGACTTTATTGGGGAAGAGACTGCTGTTTGCCTCCAAGGCACCTTCTCCATATGGAATTTTTCTCATGCCTGAGTTGGTGGCCAAATGACGACATTGTTGCTAACTCTAAGGCATTTGCTGTCCATCTGTTCATCTGTCTGTCTGTCTGTCTGTCTGTCTCTGTCGAAGCTATGACTGATGAGATGTACAGAGAAGTTCTGGAAACTCTTAAAAGGGAAGGGCCACACTCTCCTTCACTGTTATTAGTCACTGCTCTAGAGGGGCAGGATGGATAGAAAGAATATGAGTACCTACATATATGTATACATAGGCTTTGTCCCAGCTAATCTACAATGGCCATTACCAACACAAAGTCTAAGAATCCACAATCCAGTAGTTGTTTGGTCCACGAGGCTGGATGTCTCAGCTGGTCTTCTGTATATACTGGACTCCCAAAGGAATAGGCTCTATTGCTATTGACACGATAGTGAGGGCAAGCAGGCACAGAGCGAACGCTATCTGGTCATCAGAAGGTGTGCCCAAGATTAAGGTAGGTCTTCTGACCTCAAGTGATAGGATTTAAGGTGGATTTTCCTACCCCAAATGATACGATTAACTAAAATCCCTCCCAGATGTGCCAGGTGGCTTGGGTTTCTTAGTGAATTCCAGATGTAGTCAAGTTGGCAACTTAGAACAGCCATGGCACTGTCTCCTGCCCCTTGTTCCTTGACACATAGGATGGTGCTGAAGTTTTGAGCTCAAAGAAGAAGATTATATCCTAGAGCTGGTAGAAGGAAAACTAGAAAAAAAATTGGACCCTGGTGAATGAGGAGTCTTTACACAGTCCTGCCTCTGGCTTGTCTGTCTTATATAAGTTCCGGTTTGGAGAACTCTCTCTTAAGTGGGACCTGTCTTAGTCCTGTCTGCAACAATGATCTTATTACTGTTGTATCCTCCTGCTTTCCAGCTCCCATTCCTCTGATCATTTTCCTTTTCTAGTCTCATTCACTGAAAGAGACTTCTTAGCGGAGTTAAAGGATACCCTCCCCACTCATGGGAACACAACTGGCAGTGTTGAAGAAGATGAGGAAGCCAAGTGAGAACTTTAGAGTTCCCAAGCTCGTGCGTAAACAGGGGAGGGCTTCATTGGCGGAGTACCCCACCCATACCCTGTGACATAGCTTCACTTGCTGAATATCCAACCCTACCCTGCTCGTTTCTAGAGAACACAGTAAATGGGGTGGAGAACGGCCAATGGCTGCACAGGGGACTGATGATGCAGGGTATATCTTCCAAAGCCTAGAAGAAGGGACATTGTTTTCAACACAGCAAAGTAATAAATATGCTTATGGGCATAGATAATGTTTACTGTGACTGAAACATGATATAGTGTGCACAGGTATTGAAGTGGTCACCTGATACTCAGTATCTCCAGTCTTTATAAGTCAATAATTTCTTTTCATATGTTTTTTATTTGTTTATTAAAATTTTATGCAATGTATTATGGTCATATTCTTTCCCCTTCCCCAACTTCTCTCAAGTCCTCTCCTACCTCCCTACACATCTAACTTCATGTCTTTCTTGTTATTAAAATAACAAAAACAACAAAACACACACACCAAAAAAAGAGAGAGAGAGAGAGATTAAAAAAAAAAACATGGAATTCAATTTATTTTGGACAACTGCTCCTGAGCATGGAGTCTGTCTTGGAGTGTGGCTGATATACGTAGTGTCACTCAAAGCAATAATTCATTTTTAAAAAAGTATTTTTTATTTATTTTATGTATATAAGCACACTGTAGCTGCCTTCAGAAACACAAGGGGAGGGCATCAGATCCCATTACAGATGGTTGTAAGTCACCATGTGGTTGGTGGAATCAATAATTCCTAATTTGAAAAAGAAAATAATATCTCTTCTGTGGGCAAGCATTCTGGGCACTGGGTCCTGAGCTGTGAGGAAGCCTTAGTCCTAAGGCCAGGCCCACAGGCAGCCCTGAACAGCCTGTGGGCCTCTGTCACCACCGTGATGGGTAGCAGCAGGCAGAGGTATCGCTGATCTTTCTTACTGAGGGCGTTTGTGATCATGTATTAAGTTCCCCTCTCTCTTTCTGGACATGAGGAGGGATGCGCCGTGAACAGACGCTTTTGATCCGGTACCCTGTAAGGCCTCCACAACTCCACCTCAGTGAAGTCCTCTTGAGAGGAAGCAAGAAAGTAGAGTGGGCCTCTCCTGTTGGCTCATGGTGCTGACATGTATGCACGGGGGAGGAGAGAGAGGCAGAAAGGAGGGTATTTCTTCCAGAATGGTCTTCTCTGGCTTAGCCTGTTCCCTCCCGTCTTCCAGTTTCATTTCCTTGTTACTAGACCCTGAGCTGAGATAGACGTTGGGGTTGGTTACACACATGGCGCTTACTGGGCCCTGCTCAGGTATGTGCTTCATCTCTTGGTACTTCGAGAGGAGCTAACCTCCCCTCACCCCGAACACAAATAGATGTGTGGGGACAGGGACTGTAGGGAGCCTTGTCATTCAGATCTGCCCTGTCTTCCTAGGGAGTGTTCTTTAGAACATTGAATGTTAGCCGCCCCAGTAATGAATGCCAGCAGTCTTCCAAGCTATGGTGGAGAATGTTGGAGACGTTTCATTGTCCATTTCCTGTTTCTTCCATCTGTCTTTGTGATTAAATCTAGGCTGAGCTCTTACGTAAGAGAAAGCACACCTAGGATGTCAGTTTGTAACCATGTCCCGTGTGAACAGAGAAGTCCTGTCACTGGAGATAGTGAGATTGGGAGATCCAGAGCAGCCAGCAGCCATCCTTACATTTTACAGTTGTCAACAAAGGATCACAAAGAGCTGAGGCCATTTCCTCTTGTCACCCTCCCCTCCATGATCTAAGCCTAGACCCACCCTTTGCAAATGCCCGCACACTGCCTGACTTTGCTGTGCCGCAGCCAAAGCTTATTAGAAGTCTGGGATCAAGTCTTTCATCACTTAAAAGTGTCTTGGAATAAATCACCCTGATTGGGAAGAGCACCAGAGAACTGGAGAACCCCACAGGCTTCTCTGAGGTAATTTACTTTAAACTGTTCTCAGTAAAAGGCCACATAAAAATGTCCAACAAATCATAGAGAAATGAGGGCATGGAGTCATTTAACCACTACCTTGAAGAAGAATCTCTTAGCCTGGAGATGGAAATAGGGAGAAGAAATTTTCAAAAGTACGGCAAATAGTTAAAGACTTGGAAGAGAGAGTCTGGAGCATGGTTCGGCTCACGTTGTTTTTCTGGGAAAGAACAGAGAAACGGCCTGGTTCTCAATTTTCTTAGGATTTGTCTCTCTGAAGTTCTGGCTGGCCAACTAATGGCGTCTTTGAACAGATGAAACCCATCGCACCTCACTGGAGCACACGTGCTGTTCTCTTCGTCATTCCACTCTGAACATCCCGAAGTCCTGATTCGGTCTGCGCAAAGAGCCAGCTCACCTCATGGCGCAGGTCCCAGACAGCTACCCAGTGAATCGCTTTCACAGCATTCGCTTCGCCTACCTGCACCAGAGGGTCTGTTGGACTGGGGGCAGCAGTAGTTCTCCGGTGATAGGTCTGCGGCCCGTTCCGTCATGGCCCGTGTTCTCTCCCTGGCTTCTCTGAGCTCGTATTTATAAACTTTCAGGGTCTCCTTTTTACTGTTCCCCTGATGCCTTTCTTTTTCCATATCAAACTACGGGTTGTTACGGTAGAGCAGCCCAGGTAAGATCACATGACAGGTGTGCTCAGTATGTTTAATCATTACCAGATTTTAAAATTTTTATTTATTCACTTTATATCCCTCTCGCTGCCCTCCTCCCAGTCACCCCCTCCCGCAGTCCTTTCCTCCATCCCTGCCTCTGAGCGGGTGGACACATTACCAGCTTTTCTCAATGGTACTCGCATGGCCTTCCCCATCCTTGCTAGTTCTTCTATGTGTATCATATGTGTAATGTATTTAATGGTAATGGAGAGAACAAGTTAGGGAGGAGACATTTCTAGAGTAGCTTCTAGTGCACGTGATGCCATGTATTGCAGATGTCAGGATGAAAGGAGATGTTGAAAACGCAGGAGGTTATAATTGGTATTCTCATTTTGTCAATGCGGTGGCCGAGGATGAAAAGAATCCATTTTGTTGTTCTGGGTACCACTGCTACGACTATAGTTGGCCTAGGACTTGAAGCCTGACTCCAAAGCCAGGTCCTTTACACACACTATTTGTGCGTAGAGGAACGGGTGCTGAAAGTTTATAAAAAGAAACATCCTGGAGGTGTCCTTAGTGCTGAGCATGGGCAAGCAGCAGGACAGAGCTCTCGCTTTGGAAGGTGCCAGCAATGCCGGCTGCTCTCGGGAAGGAGACCGCGGCTAGTTAGTAACTTCGGTTTCTGACCTTGGAGACATCCAGGAAGCTTGGACAAAGTGAGGAAAGAAAGAAAGAACAGGAAAGGACAATAGAAAGCAAGGAATAGCGGAGCCACACACGGGAATGGTGTGCTAGCAAAAGCAGTGACACGGGGTTACAGACTCAGGGGGTGGAGGCTGGGAGTGGGGGTGGGGGGATGGAAACCCTTGTTATTGGTATTCCACTAGCCTCGAGGTGTGACCGAGTACATCATGTGCGGCCAGAAAATGTTTGATGGGTAGGGGAACACGTGGGAAGAGGGTTGTTGTAGACGCGGGGTTGGGCTCCATGTAAGCTTGACAGTAGGCTATAATGGTCTATTTGAAAGGTCGTTTGTGACCAGACATCTAATTAGCACTGAGCATTGCAGTAAATCTTGTAGGGAAGGAGACTAGCCTGAGGTCCTTGATGCAGAAGCGTCATCGCCTAGACCCATTGTACATATTGTTGAGATGGAAGGGTAGATCACCATGTAGAGGAAACAGAGAGGGAACAGGTTCCCTGTGTGTATGAAGCATGCAGAGAGAGGGCTTAAGGAGGGCTGGTCTTGGTGGCCTTTATTCCTTAATTTCATCCTCTGTGCATCTGAAAGAGATTGCTATAGCAGGCTGCCTTGGAGGTGGTAGAGCTCCTCTGTACTAGGGGAGGAGTCACAGTGTCGTTGTGGAAAATGCAGGACCACAGTTAAGTTCTGGATCCACTCATTCCACACCTCACAATATTTCTCCCCATCTCCACCTACCATGTGTCTTGACAACCAGTTGTTAAAATACCCAGAACCCCAGAGACAGGCTCCCTGCCTTCAGGCCTCTTCCCATTGTCTGCCTGGAACCAATCATGTGCCCATTCTTTGAACAAACTTTGGCTTAGCCAGACCCTGTGTCTAAACTTTCAACTTAGACACATGCAATCTTTCCTTCTCCATTGAGAAGCCTGAGGTCTACATAGAAGCTCACACTGTAGGCCGCTAATGGGGAATTGGTTCCCATGCAGTCTGTCCGTTCTCCCAGGCAGCAGCTGTCTCTGCTGCAGCATTGTTAACCATCGAAGTCGAGCAACTTTAATCCCCTACCACCTAAACTGACTATCGCATGAGCCCAGCACCCCCAGTTACTCCAGCCTCACTGAATCCAAGGGATTAGGAAGACCTGCCCATCTATCTTTTTGTAAGGTATCTGCTTATCTCTTTCAAGCCCAAATACGGGTCATAGCACATATATTTAGGAGACAGACAGGTGGACCTCTGTAAGTTTGAAGCCAGCCTAGTCTACATAGTGATTTCAGGTCAAGACAACACTACACAGTAAGATTCTGTCTCAAAACCCAATAAATAGGTAAATATCAAGAAACTTGCCCCAAATAATACACCCCTTATCACAGAGTGTCTGTTTTATATTATAGAAATATTTCTAATTAACTCGGGTTTAAAACGAAAGCATATGGTGATTCATTTCTGCGGAGGAATTATTTTCCTGCCTGCCCCCTCCTTTTCATGTACTGAATTACATCCAAAATCCAGAGTTTACCCCGAGTTTGTGACTGAACATTGGGAGGGTGTTTGGCAGTGTTATAAACTTCCTGGCAGCAGATGTCCTCAATTCTGGGCTTATCCAATTGCAGCGAGTCTCCATCTAGAGGGACCATTCACCTCCTTGCTTAGTTTACTCTTGCATTTCCTTTAGGCTCCCTTCCTGATTAGAGAAGGATAGAGATTAGGAAGAAGTCCTTACTCATTGTAGTTGCTATAGCAATCGTGGTACAGGAAGAAGACGTCGTCCTTAAGGAGCCGGGATGCATTTAGTTGAAGACACAAGACATTTGATGAGTTTGATTTGGGGTGGTCCTCAGAGCCAAGGATGCCATGATTGAGGTCCTGAGGAGCAACTCTGCTGAGTGAACAATTCAGGGAAGGCTGCCTAGTTTCCGAGAAATGAGCAGAGCTGCCCTCCTGCAGGAAATGCAGCTCAACCACTGTGAAAGGCTGCTCGACGGAGTGGGAAGGGCATCAGGTGGTGTGCACCGTGGAGGTTTGTGAGCGTACCACTGTTAGCTCTGTAAAGCCACTGTGGTGACTCAGCGGTTGTACCCCTGAAAGATTTATGAGGAGAACCAGAGACATACAACCAGCCTGAGTCCATGTTCTGATGTAAGCAGAGGCAGCAGCTTGGGGGACAAACCTGCTCAGAAATGGTAGCCATGCGGATACAGTTGGAGGTGGACTGTGGGCTTGTGTTCCAGGGGGTGGTCTATGGGAATGTGGTGAAAGTAGAATGTGAAGATTGCTGGTTCCAAGACGCAGAAGAACGAGAGAGAGAGAGAGAGAGAGAGAGAGAGAGAGAGAGAGAGAGAGAGAGAGAGAGAGAGAAGAGAAGAGAAGAGAGAGCGAGCGCCTTAGGAAAGGGGCAAGTATGGCTGATATATAACCACACATAAGCTAATACTTATGTCAGTTGGAAAACTCCATTTAGGGGCTCTGGACAAGTCTGCAGCATGCTGCCTCTGTTGGGAGAATGGATGAAAAGCAGGTCATGTTGACGCACATAACAATCACACATACCACTCCATGGCTGGCCATAGGAACCAAGGCTACCCAGAAGCAAAACACGGTTTCTTTTTGTTGACTTGGTGATGTGTCTGAGACTTAGGTGACTTCTCTTACCGCCCGCCACGGCTGTGCATTCATTCTTGCCGCTGCAGGGTTCTCACTGCTATGTGTCTCCCTTGGCTTCTCGTTGGCTGGCACCGTCGTCCAAACAAAACAAGCCTGGCTGTGGCCGTTCACAGCATCAGGAGGGGCAATGGCCTCTTAGCATGACCACGTTGGCAGGAGGGAGGAAGCTGACTTTCCACGCAGTGTGGGGAGAGCAATCCCTTTCCTCGGCTGGCATGGCAGTGATGAGCTTGAGGTTTTTAGTTACAAGCGAGAGCAGCTGGCTCTGTGTGTGTGCCCTTGACATTCTCGCTCTGTGGCTGCCAGTCCACTGACCTCCTCTTGTGAGACCCTTGTCTCTGCAGTGGAGCCAATGCCACAAACGCTGTTTTCTAGTCCCACTGCACATGACTCTTTTTTTTTAAGTTATATAATGTTTTAAACTTTAGCTTAACCTTCAAGAATGGCCATAAATTTGGGCTCATATGTAGGGAAAAAAATTAAATTCCCCATAAAAACGGTGCAGGTTAAAAGCCATATATGTTCTGTAGGAGCTCATAGGCCAATGCAGAAGTATTCACTGAGGCTCAGGCAGGCCCAGGGGCACAGGCAGAAGAGTTCCTTGAGTACCAGTGGACTATGGCTAAGAGGGCCGTGTCTGGGAAGGGGGGGAGGCCAGTGAAATGCCTGGTTAGTGTCCCCTGGGGTGGGCTCTCAAACCACTTTACTGTCAATCGTGAACATCTCAAGTAAGTTCTTGCACTTGTGAGATTTGTGGGGACTAGCAGTTTCTGACCAGGAAGCACATTTGCTGTGTTTAATAAGAGTCGTAGTTTCCAAGACCTTTGACTTCTTCCTGGAGAGGATGCTCTTCAGTGGGAGCTGTTCAAACCCAGAACGTCCGGTGAGCAGCCAGCAGCCGAGCCACGCCAAAGGGACGGCTGTAAAGCAGCTTCCGGGTTAGGCCAAAGTTGCCATCCACCTGCCTTCTTCTTCTACTCTAATTATCTCAAGTAGCTTGAGTTAGTTAAAGCACGTTGCATTCTTTCTGAGTTTATTTTTACTGTAATTTATTTCCAAGCAAGCAGAGCCTGTCTCCCCAGACTCCCTGAAGCCATTGTCAGGAGTGGATGGCTGTTTCTGAAATTAAGAAAGAAAGGAATTATGTGTGAGGAGGGGCAGGGGGCTGTTGTGGTGGCGCTATGTCTGCTGAGGAGGCTTAACAGTTAGCACTATCCCTCTTCCCTCCTGCTGCCTGAGGCTTGTCCAGAGGAGAGAGGTTGCTGAAGGGAAAATGGTTCCCCTGACCTCAAAGTGAGGCTGGAGAGAACTTCAGCCTTTTTCACCTCACATCCCTGAAGCCACAAACCCCAGAGCCAGAAACAGCCACTTACAGGATGGTATTTGCAAATCAGACATCGTCCCTGCTCTCTCTCTCTCTCTTTGGAGCAATTCGGGTGTGTCTGGGCTGGAAAAGAGGGAAAGTGTGTTGCTTTTTTTAATCCAACAACTTATAACTGTGTCAACACATAAGACGGTCTGTCAAAGCTTTCCTCTGGTGTTGCTGCTGTGAATTAATTTTGAGAGTCACTTGTGAGCAGTAAACACTTTTGCAGCATGAACAACTCTGTACAGTAGGAGTTGTCAACAGCTTGCTGTCCCCCCGTAAGGGGGGGGGAGTGAAATAGAGCAGCGTGCATGCACACACACACACACACACACACACACACACACACACACACACACACACAGAGGAAGCTGGCTAAAATACAAGGAACAGAAAGTCACCGCCACTCCCGTCGCTTATCTCTTGGCAGTTTCCTTCCTTCTACTGACCACAAGAAACTGGAGGACTTGGAATGTGTGCAGTCGAGTCTGCCTGTGCCTCTGGGCATTTAGACACTTCTTGCTGTTTGAGAATTGGTTCTAGAGTTTGTGGGCCACCTCAGGTGTTTTTTTTGTTTGATGAATTAAAGGGCCACCACGTAGAGCAAGATACAAAGACACTTAATGCGTGTCCAGCGCTAACTCGAAAGAGAGCCTATGGGTTTTTTTATTATTATTATTATTTTTACATTTTGCCGCTGTGGCATTGAGTATTCTGCTGAACTTGATCCACAGGGTTAAAACAGTCCCTCACCTGGCTTAACACCTGATGTGGCTCTGTGTGAACCCACAGATAGCTTTGTTTCTATTAGGGCTCTCTGTTTTCTCTCTACTCTGCCTTTGAGATACTGAGGTGAACAACCAAGCCAGACCAGCACTTTCTCCCCAGCATGCTGTGAATGACAGCGGCTCCCAGAGTACTTCATAGCATGCCGGTGATGAGCATCCACAACTCTGACCCACATTTCAAGATCTGTCCAAGAGCCTCCCATCCCTATCATATCTACAAAAAACCTTAAATATACCATCCTCCCAGAAGCTATGGTAGGTGCATTAGCCTGCACAGCTCCCGGGGTGTAAGTTTCCTGCGTTCATGTTCAACCTGTTGTTATCTCACAGATCACAAAGCAGAGGCTAGAGCCTGCCTCCTCACCTGGTACAGTGCTTTCACTGTGCACACATCATGCCCCAGAGACAGGAGTAACCTATAGGTCCAGAGGCGATGCGGAAAGTAAATGAGTTGGGTCTTCACCCCTTCAGCATCATTTTAGAAGAAACATATTTCCAGGAGCCCTCAGAGAAGACCCCAAACACTCACTAGAGACATGGGGTGTATGTGCCAGATGTGATCCTGTAGCAGGTGACTCTGTGATCTAACAGGATTGACCTCTCTGAGAGCAATAAGGAACAAGTGCATCCTGTGACAGGGGCAGGGACTGGCTGCAGATGGCACTGCTCTCAAGCCAGCACCCAGCATCTCGCTCTTCCTTTGTCAAACGATGTTGACAGGGAAGCAGCTTGATACACAGTAGAAGGGTAGACCTTTCCTAAGAGATGGGCATGTGGAGAGGTGTGGTCTTCAGAGGCAAATGTCTCATCTTCCTCTGTGTCTGGGCTGTGCTTGGTTCACTCCATCCCTGACTATAGAGGAGAGAAGGAGGTGGAAACGTGTTAGAGCCTTCAAAGAGTTAACAGGGGGTGTTTTCAAGTAAGAATCCTCATGAAATGTATGGAACATAAAAAACAAATGCAAAACACTTGAGTGACAGGTGGCATCATTTGAAAAGGACGTGGGGGCTGATCCCAGCGCTGTGATCACACGCAGCTGCATTAATTTGCCTAATCACTGGATTGCTGTACCCAGTGTCTATAAATAAACACACAAACTAATCTTTTGATTATCCTCTCTTCTTTTGGGGGACATTTAATTTTCCTTGCTTCCCCTCCCCCATCTTCATGTCTTTTCATTGTGATTAAACTGAATTTCTAAATCTCGAGTTCATACACGCCTCCTATGACTGCTAACATTAGACAACCAAAAAAAACCACAAAAAAACCAAAACAAAAAAATCACAGTTCATGGACAGAGACAAGCAGGTGGCCAACAGTTATCTAAAAAGGATAGTCAGCTTTGTGATCATTTATAGGAAATGTGAGGTGGGGAAAAAAATCAATTAGTCGTCATTGTCCAGTATCACATGACCGCACAGATTGAAGTTATTGGGAAAGGTTTAACAACAGCAGAAGTGTGAGAAACCCCAGGCTGCTGAGAAGCCAGCTGGAATTTATGGTGATCTTCACATAGCAATATGAGACATTCGTGCATGGCCTGGTTGCTGAGACCCCCAAATGCCAAGGACAGATGTACAGCTACTCCTCAAGTGCTCATGCGTAGTGCAGGGCAGGTGGACCTGAGGTTCGGGATTTGATGTTGACTAACTCCCTGACGTCCATACTGCTTGCTGGTACACAAATCATACTTGACTCCTGGGACTAAATTGTGTTCATGCGTGTAGACAGATGCTTAGGAATGTGTGTAGAAAGTTCCCCCAAGACTATCAATCTCAGTGATTTTTCATCTTTTCCTTTCTTCATTATTTAATATTATTGGCTTTCTTGGGGGGGGGGGATCAGGTGTGAGGGAGGCGGGGCCAGGTGGTGAGGGAGGCGGGGTGAGCATCTCAGCTGTGTGGT
Organism: Rattus norvegicus; assembly: GCF_021556685.1. Lineage (NCBI taxonomy): Eukaryota > Metazoa > Chordata > Mammalia > Rodentia > Muridae > Rattus > Rattus norvegicus. Next base: position 52,015,578 of record NC_141538.1, read on the forward strand.
CTAGTTTTGACCTTGGTGATGTTCTTTTCCTCCCCTCCTCCACTTCCCCTCCTCTTCTTCATCCTCCGTGTTGAAAATACACAGGCCTAAAGAGTATTTGAGGAGGAAGAATAATACAGTGTTATGAAAGTACTATAATGAAATCCATTGCTTTGTTTGATAACTTAAACTAAGAAGAAAAACTAAAACTGTAAACAAAACACACTTTAGAAGTTGACCCCAGATGTAATTTTTTTCAAATTGATTTTATCAATTCATTGAGAGTTTCAAACAATGTGTCTGATTATATTCACTCCCTACCCCAATGCCACCAGATCCTCCCCTCCCTCTGTGTCCAACTTTGTTCTCATTTGTTCTCTCTCTCTCTCCTCGCTGTCTCCCTGCTCCCCCTACTCCAACCCGAAGAGTCCAACCTGTGTTGACTACACATAGTCAGCGATCATTTCTGGAGTCCATTACCAGGTCTACCTCTTGAACGTTTCCATGGAGGGCAGAGCACCTAGGCCTGTTATTATTACGGATGACAGATCATCATCAGAATGACACAGGCTCTGAGGTCTGTCCTCAGCAATTCTGATTTGACCATCCTTACATGAAGAAGTGAGCTTTTCCAAAAGTCACCTCGGGTGATTCTAACACACGAATCCAACCCTCAGATTCCTCACCCAACAGCTTTGAGGCAGGAACATCATTAGAGGTTCCCGTCCTTCACTTTGCTCACTCCTCTCCTCGGCCTCTGGAGGAAGGAGTGGGTGCTGGAATTTGACCTCTCTCCAGATCGTCTGTCCAGTTCGCACTGTATCCATTTCCTAGAGCTGTTGTAACAAATCACCAGCTTGGTGTCTTGAAACACCAGAAATACGTTCACTTCGTTCCGAGGGCCAGAAGTCTACAATGAAGGAGTCAGCCGGGTACATTCTCTGGAGACCTCAGAGAGACCCATTCCTCGTCTCTTGCAGCGTCTGTGTAGGCTCTGGGTATTTATTGGCCATGGCTGCCTGCTTCAAATAGCTGACTCCATCTTCTCAGGACCTTGGCATCTAAGGACATTTGTAATTGGATTTAGGCCACACAGATAAACGAGAACAATTTACTCCTGAGACCCACAATTACATCTTCATCTACCCCTGTTTCCAGATAAGGTCGTAATTACAGGTTCCGGAAGTTAAGACACTGACACGTATTCTTGGGGTAGCGGCGACACAGCACAGTCCAGCTCACTTCATCTTCTTTGCATCATCCATGTGCAGCGCAAGCTATGGTTTGTTTCTCACACTTGCTCTTTACAGTTGAGGATGAGGTTTCTCAAAAATGCTTTGCCAGTGTCTGGTCATGCACAACCTTGGGCATCCCCAGGGAAGCGTTGTGAGTCACAGCCCCACGAGAATAATGCAGTGAGCCATGGTTTGCTTGGCCAAGACTTGAGTCATTTCCCAAAATATACAAGAGGAGAACTAGATTAGTAAAAGGAACCCTGCTCATACATGACGGGTGTCTGCCACTGACCCGTAATCAGCCTTACGGTGGGCAGGCCTAGCCTTTGTTACCTGGAAGGTCTGTGGAAACTGAACTCCAGCCAGACTTCTCTTACTAATACGCAGATAGCCTCATGCCAAAAGTGCAAATCACTAGCTATTAAGGCATATGTGAGTGAAAATATTTGACCTCTTTTTTTCCTTAAACCCTACTTACTTCAGGATATGTGAAGCTTATATATGTGTGTGGGTCTACTTTTAATTAAAAATATTTAATGAAATAAAAAATTAATGACCATCAAGAATAATTTTGATTAAAAATCAGAAAGGACGAAAAGAAGAAATTGCAATTTACTTACATTTCCAGTGTTCATGGTTGACTTTGAAGGTAGACCCTTTCTAAGCTGACCTGACGGAGGCCCAGTTGTTTTCTTGGTAGTAGGAAGATCTCTTTTAAAGTACCCGTGTTACATAGCCTAAATGATGTGCTTCATGGAGAGCTGTGAGGGAACAGTTATCTGACAGCCTTTGGATGGGTTCCAGTTTTGTCTTGGACCTAGGGTCTGCTGGTTTGGAAGCCTGGGTCCTGTCGTGCACATTAGAGATTTCTACTTTCAGTCTTTTTAAATGGAAGACTTTTAAAAACCCTTGCAACATAATCTGACTACAAAACCATTTCCTACTGATTTCTTTTTTCCGGAGCTGGGGACCGAACCCAGGGCCTTGCGCTTCCTAGGTAAGCGCTCTACCACTGAGCTAAATCCCCAGCCCTCCTACTGATTTCTTAATCTTCCACTGTTGCCTCATTTCTAATTCAACAGCAGATTTCTTTCAATGACTTGTGTCATTCATGTCTTTTATTTCAGTACACTTTCATAAAAATTACTTTCATACTCAAATTGTCCTGGCTCAAATCATATTTAATCAGATTCTGTACTTGTAATAATAGGGAATGCTGGCATTTTTAATGCCCTAGGACCAGCCTGAGAGCATCCAGCAGAGAAAGGTTTTGTGGGTATGTTCTACGGTGGGATGTAGAATGCTGAGACCTGTTAGAGAAGCTTGACTTAGGTGTATCGGTTAAGAGACTTTCTACTTCAGGAAGCTCACAGGTAAAATCCTATCTCAAACATGAATAGTCACCACACGGACGGCGGGCTCTGCCAAACGAAAGAGCCTACTCTGTGGCAGTGCGACTTGCAGCAAGGTTCCGCTTAGCTAAGGTTGCCAATATTTAGCATCTTCAGAAGAGCCAATAAGTGTGAATCAGGGAGTTTGTGTTTGGTGTTTTGTTTTGTTGGGGATAGCAGTTAATAGTATGACTGCTTTGGCCTTCCCAGACATCCTTACTGTTTTTGTACGTACCCATCTCTTCTGAATTTGCCTCTCCCCGTTCCCTCTTCCCCGTTTCCCCTAACAGATCGCCTGTGTCCTGCTGTACCCCTTTCCTGACCCCCACCTCCTGTATTTCCATCCTTCCTCTTCCTAAAGATGGCGCCGCCACCCTCCAGCCCCCACTTCCATTTGTACAACATGCCACACAGAGTTTGGTCCTTACTGGAGTAAAGAAGGCAGGGGTTTCCATTCCTCTTCCGAGGATAGCAAAACAGAACCAAAGACTCTCTGCTCCTTGAAAATGTAGACCGTTGTGGCCTTATTATCATGACTTTCCTTTTAAATCCATTACTCTCTTCCTGGTCCTCTCTCCACTCTGAGGGATGATGAGGCCCCATTGGATAACCAGAGTGATGGACACCCATCCTGTCCATTGATACCCTCAGTACCTGATGATGGAGGTGAATGAGTCAGTGGGGCGGGGCATACAGCTAACGGGTGTGACTGTGCCAGACTCAGCCTGTGTTCCTGTCGCATCAGAATCTCCAGGCATCCGTGCCTTCAGTGTCTCCAGGCCCGAGGAAACCCAGTTATGTAGTTATAGACAGAGTGCAGTAAGTACCACAAAGGAAGATGAGCATCTCTGATTCTGACACATTCACTCTCTGACGAGCATGACATAGCTTTTATCCTACACAGTGTACAAGTTTTAAACCTGGGCCTCACAATCATCTGGATAGGCCCCAGTCAGTACTTTTTTTTTCCAAAGTAAGTGAATATTATATTCTGAGAGATTGTTTGTCCTAGTTAATTAGGTACTGCAGATGTTTATGTCACTTAAAAATATTTTCAAAGAACCATCTGTAAATATCAGTTCTATCTTTGCATCAGCTTTTGTGGTTATTGGGTAATACCACATTCTAGATGTTTTCACTAAATAACTAGACTGTGTGTGTGTGTGTGTGTGTGTGTGTGTGTGTGTGTGTGTGTGTGTGTGTGCGCGCGCGCGCGCGCGCGTGTGTGCGCGCGCGCCCACTGGTATATACATGTAGGTAGTTGTCTCTGTAACCATTTGCTATCCTAACACATTCAAACTGGAGGGACTTAAGTTTTAAATTGGCTCGGTTAATTGGCATCACGTATCAAATGGAAAGTTGAATCATTAAACGTTTCCCTGTAATGTGTGCGGTAGCTTAAATAACGAGATGGTGGGCATTATTGTTTCAATCGGTTTGGAGAATTTATGAATCATTCTCATTGTTGGGTCTCATTAAATCTATCTTGGTTGTTGATTGAAACTAACCTAATTAGGGAAAAGCAGTCAGAATGGGGTCCACTGGAGGCCCAGAGAGTCATGATGAAATCATCATCATCATTCAATGGAGCCAAGTGTGCATGGCAGGTAAAAATACAGACATTCCCCCAGCTTGCAGAGAAAGGTCCCCTTGTGAGTGTTGCCGCAAACCTTACGTACAGATGAGGATAGGGTGTTGGATTAAACCTTGAGTGAATGTGTGTGCTGACATGAGCTGCCCTGTCAAGAACCCCTTAGACCCCTTGAGAAAAACTCTCCCCCTGAGTGAGGTTCAGAGGCAGGGCAAAGCCTTCCTCTGCTCTGAGTGCGAACTTGACAGTGTGTGTGGAGTGTGTTCATTATAGCTGTTTCCCCTTGGATGTTTTGGGCCTGAAGACTGCTCCACTACAGAGGCTGCTCCTACCAAGATGAGCTAAGTCTGCCTCCAGGGTCCAGTCGTAGGTCACGATGCTGCCTCCTTGCTTGTCTGTGTGGACTAACCCCACCTCCTTGTCTAGCTGTGTGTAGCAGGCCCTGCCTCTCAGTTCGCCACTGTGGACGAAACATGCTGAGCCTCCTTCTGGAATGATGAGGAGAGTTCAGTCCGCTGCATCCCAACTTTTCTACCTGTGTGTCTCCCTTTTCTTCATTCTGTCACTGCCCCAGGCAGGTTTGTTCCTGAAGCCATGCTGGCTATGTCTGGTGAGGTTCTTATATTATATTCGAATCATATTACATGTTCATATAATATATTTGAGACATTTATTACATATCTGAGACTAGACTCATATATATGACTCAAATGTGTGTGTGTGTGTGTGTGTGTGTGTGTGTGTGTGTGTGTACTGTGTATGTATTATTTCCTTTAAACTTAACAAAACTACTTGTTAAGCTCTGCCCGTTTTATAGTACTTGACTTAGGTTTGTTGGCCACCTTTTGTAGATATCCTAGAGGCTGCAGAGGGCTGAATCTAAAGGCAAACTTAGCGTAGGGTACAGCACTCACTTTATTTCCTGGCCTCAGAAGCTCCTGTTGGGTCTGCTGTGGAAAGCATGTTGTGTCTTCGTTCTGCTTTACCTCAGGTCTTTAGAGCCATCATGGCGGCTTTGCGCCAGAGTTTCTGAAGTGCCTCTTGGTCTTTCTATAACTAAGGCTTGTTCGTTCATCAGCTACACAACTCTGAATTAAAGATAACATGTGAGCATTGAAAGGTTAATGGTTGCTCTTGTGCAGTCACTGGCAGAATGCCACATGGGACAGTAGATACATATGGACTGAATGAAACTATTGATCAAATTTCTTATCTGTGAGGCTAGATCTATCAAAGAAATGAATTCCCCCCAGCGAGCCCCATGATGCACTGGAGGCAGAACTGAGACTCCTGAAAAGCTGTTTTAATCACAGAAGGTGATTTTTCCAAATATTCGCCCTTGTTCTTATTTGCATGTGGAATGTCAAGACTGTTTTATCGCTGTGTTATCCACAAAGCAACGAAAAAGCAGCCTTGTGGGGCCACTGCCCCAGCCTTCAGAACCTCCTGGTATCCCTTGCCGACACTCCTGGAGTAAGTTCATAGGAAGTGGCTTTGCTTCGCAGATTAGGAGCCTACATTGAACTGCTTTAGGAATTTTAACTGTTAGCAACTTTGCACACTATTGGATTGAAGTGTATTTAAACATGGCTACTCCCCCCAAAAAATGAAGTCAAGGTGAATCCTAAAAGTATATAGAACACAATTAATAAATGAGACACTGCAGAGAACATCAATGAACAGAAAAAAGAAAGTGAAGCTGGGAAAACTTACAAAAAAAACCATAAAATTTAATCTTGCTTCCTTTGGAAAAACCGGAGAGCTATATCTGGATACAAAATTCAAGTAAAGCTTAGGAAGCTAAAATAAGAATGCCAAAAAACAGCTCTACTCTGAAATCAGCCCCTGAAGTGGGGGCTGAACATGGGGACAGAAAAGCAGTGAGCAAATCTCAAGGAGAATGTCCAGTGCTTTCTAAGAACTGGGTCACAGCGACTGGAACACCGGGGGCAATGTCATAAGCAGGCTGAAGACAGAACAGTGTCCCTATCAATCACCAGTGGTCTTGGAAGCCATAGGTGACCACCAGGAAGCAGGGAAGTGATGTGACCAGTTGCTCAGTAGAAAGGGTACCTGCGTAATTTAAGATTTCCTGGAGAAGAAAGAATCCGGTGACAGGGAGACAGTTTGGGGACAGCCTGTAAGATCATGGACTCTTGTTCAATTGGCAAGCATACATAGAGTGAATGATGTCATCCACAACTTACTTGGGAAGGCAGAGCATGTGCTAGCGGGGAATGTCACAAGCAGACAGCATGCCGTTTCTCTTACCTTCATGCGCAGTCGATGAGGACTCAACTGTGGATAGAAAGCATTGAGAAATGATGTCATGAGTTCCGAACAGTGTGTAGGTTTTAGGGGTCCTGATCCTTAAATAATAAAGCATAGCAGGTATATTTATAGAACATGAAGCATAGTGAGTAAGATCGTGTGGAAGAAACATGGACTTGACCATGTATACAAGTTATATGTAGACACCAGGCCATTTTATTTTAAAGACTTGAGCATCCGTAGCTTTTGATGTCTAAGGAGAAGTCCTGGGAACCTTTTTAGCATTCCAGTATCCATGTTCGGCTAATCCATTAGCAAATACAAATTACCTGTTGTATTCCAAGTTCCCTTCTAGATTGTGAAACTTCATAGTCTGTCTCAAGAGAAAATGACTACAACTCAGAAGCCAAATTAGCACATCGTATACTTGGATGCTGTGAGGGTAACAATGGAGCTGTGTGACCAAGAAGAGGGTAGTGCTTAGGGAGGCGTAGAAAGAGAGGTCAGCAATGTCTGACATGGAGCTAAGTTCGAGTGAGAAGGATGGTAACCTGCTAAGATCTAAGGGGGAAAGCTTGCACAGTGGGGCCGAGGAGAAACAAGCCAGAGCAGTAGTTCATGCCCAGAATCCCAGTTCTCAGGAGGCTGAGGGAGAAAGACTGTGAGTATGAGTCCGACCTGGGCTAAAAAAAGGAAATGACAAAACAGGAAAGAAGGAAAATTAAGAGAGGAGAGATAGGAGATGGGAGGGAGAGGAAAAAGAGAGCCAAGCAAGAGGAGCTGGAGCACATAGGACACTGTTTCAGGGACAGCCACAAGAGTCCAGGGTGACTGTAGGACAGTGGCTCTCAATCTCTAGAACTGCAACCCTTCAATAGAGTTCTTCATGGTGTGGTGACCCCCAAGCATACAATTACTTTGATTGCCGCTTCATTACCATAGATTTACTACTGTTACAGATTATAATGTAAATATCTGATATTCAGGACATCTGATCTGCAGCCCCTGTGAAAGGGTCATTGTGCTCAAAGGGGTCAAGACCCACAGATGGAGTGTTTCCCGCCACCATTGTAGGAGGAAAAGAGAAGAAATGGTACAGTACACATGAGGAGAGGGGCCAGGTCGGGGCCTTATGCCCACACAAAGACCTCAGATACTTTGAGCAGTGGGGACTCAGTAAGGGTTTTGAGTAAGACAACAGCATGAGTAAAGGTGACTGTCCTGTTCTGTGAGAAGGGCTTTCGACAGAGGCAACGCAAAAGCAGGAGAGTCTGAGAGTCTGGGAGACAAATGGTGGTGGGCTAGATGGGTGCTGGAGTAATGCCCGTGTCCCCATAGTGCGGTTTGTGGCTTCCTTGTATCCCCAGACCCTGAAGGAAGAATACAAAGCCAGGCTTCTTTCCTAGCCAGACAGATGTGGTTGGTCTTCTCCACACGCCTGCCACATGTGCGTCTGTGTGCGTGCTCTGGTGGATGAGAAGGCTGGTGTCTCAGCAGCAGTCAGGCAGAGGCATCTGGCTGTGATGGCCACCACTACACAGGGACAGTTCAGCAGATACCAGTGTCACTTCAGAATGCCTCTTAGGAAGCAACAACAATTTGTTATTTTGGTTCAGTTCCCACCCTTGGACCAGTGACTTTTTATATTCAGGGAGAGCAAATGGAAAGCACCCATAAAGTTCCTCCGCCACATCCAGGAGATGTTCACCGTCTCGGGGGTGTAGCCATCCACATGTAGTTCTTATCAGCGCTACCAGCAGACGGGCTGCCTTTGCGTGAAGCAGCTTGGCTTATGAGAGAGAGCAAACATTCGTTAGACAAATGCTGCTCATGTCGATGTAGGTGCTGGCTTGACAGACACTTATTAATGAGTTTACAAAATGAACGAATTTTGATACTTGAAGGAAAACAACTTGCAGAATGTGCTGGCAATGGTAGAATTCAAGATTAAAACAAAAGCTGAGATTTTTGGAAAACATGTCAGTGCCACAGCGAACGTGACAGTTCCCTAATTTATGAAGTCAACTTTCTGACAAAATCACTGGTGACGTTAATTAGTGCAGATCGTCTGATGTTGGCGATGTGATGTGTAATCATTCGGATGCTAGCCAAATGACCAGCGATGAATATCGTGGAGAGGTAAACCGGCTACTCCAGGTGCAAAACAGACCAATAGGCTGCAATCTCATATAAACACAAAAGCAGGATTTTATTGTTGTTGTTCCACATTTTAAAACCATCACCTGTCGCATTCCAGAATAGATCAAAGATATATCGAAGTGTGGTATAAGCGTGTCTAACTTCTCCCATCTGAAATACTAGTGGTCAAAGGTGACTGAAATGTTTTACCATTTCTAGCTGTGTGTCTATGAGACACTAGATGTATGGTCTTCATATGCTCAAATCAAATCATTGTATGACCACAGACTGCCATGGCAGGTGTAAGAGTCTAGCAGTTCTCGATTAAGACAGGCAACAGAGGTTTCCGGAAACACCGATCAGAGTCACTTGACTCATCTAGTTGGAAGGTAAAGTTATTGTTCGTAAAATGTTGTTTGTCTAGGGTAATTTATTCCAAATGCAACGGGTCCCGTTTCTTTTCATTTCTGTTTTCATTGTAACATGGTTAAGTAAAAACTGCTCTGTGTGACTCACAAAGTGGAGAGCTGTTTGGTGCCTTCATCGATATTCAAACATGTGTACGTTTCATTGGCCAGATGTGTTTCGGAGATGCTGAACTAAAAAGGGGTTCAGCTTAGGACATTCTGGAGGTGGAGCTGGCGACATCATGTTACGACCCTGTTTGTTTGATCTTCACATATTTCTCCCAAGGAGCTGTGAGCAAAATGTATGTGAAAACAGATAAGTGACTCAACCTGAGAGAAGCAGGTTTAGGTGGAAAAAGTGGAAAAAAAATTATCTGGGGACCATGTCGTAGTTGAGATGCACGATGGGTTTACTAGTTCACAGGCTAAGTGAGAAATGGGATGTTAAATTCCTATTTTAATTCTTTTTTTTCTGGGAATAGGAATTTTTATTAGCAAAATCAAATACTGAAATATGTTACAAACAAAACAGAACACTATTGCAAATGCATTTTGTTCCTAGACCGCGATGCTTGTACAGTATGCATGCACACGGGCGTGTGCACACTCACAGACACACGAATAATGATGATGATGATGATGATAATCAAAACTTAGCATTCCAAAGAAGAAAACACATAATTTCATTAGATGATGGAGAAAAAGCATTTCGCCTTCCTTAATATCATTGAAATTTTACAAATTCATTGAAAACTTATAGCAAACTACAATGAAAAAGAATTTCTTTGCTTTGATAAAAAGGCACCTGCCTGACACATGTAGCCACTGTCCCACCCATCAGGAACACTGAAGGCTTCTCCCACAACTCTGGAGAAAGATGAGGGTCTCCACGGTGTCGCCCACACCCTCAAAGTGGGGATGATAAAATGACTGTGTGCCCTACCTGTGGCAATGTTACATGTGTCAATTCTTACAAAAGTACACACACACACACACACACACACACACACACACACACACACACAGAGGGGGGGCAGGCAGAGGGGGTGGGAAGAGGGGAAATAGTGGGAGGGAAGGGAAAAGGAAAAGGAGGGAAAGAAAGAGGAAGAAGGGAAAGTGAGGAAGACTAAGGAAGTGAGGAAGGATGGGAGGGAGTAGGGGAAGAGAAAGAGGATAATGGGAAGAAGGAGGAGGAGCAGGAGAAGGGAGAATGAGGTAAAGAAAAAAAATCACATCTTCCATAAATCCCTTAGGCCACTTGTTTGCTTTCAAGTCAATGGTATGCCAGCCACCTCGCTCTCTCTTGCAGAGGAGAACATTCTGTTTATCTTGTGCTGAGTCCTTGGACCATCCATCCATCTCTTTCTATGGTATCACTTTCTGCTCTCCCGCAGATGCCTTCCTGCCCTTGGTCTTTCTTGTGTTTGCCTTTATATCTGGTCCTAGTAACTATTCTTGTATCGCCACCGGCTGTGGGTCAGTGACCTAATTTGTCTCCAGCCCTGTGTTTTAAACTTTCATTAAAATGTGGAACCAATGTCTCTCTCCTTTAAGGGAGTGTGGACATCCAGGAGCAAGAAGGGGATATTTGGGGGAGCCTTCTAATACCTTTGCCATTAGTTAGGGCTGCACCCGTGCACTTGCCCGTGGACAGTGATAGTTGTCCTGGCACCAGCAGATGCCAAAGCTTCCCCCGTGTTCTGCAGGGGAGTGTGTAGGGAGAACCATCTCACTGTGAACATAACTAATTCTTTTCAGGAGGTCCTACATACATACTTATCTCTAACCAAAGATGCCTAGCTAAAGGGAACCCTGAGATGAATGCTGGACTAATCCTCTGGGGAAAAACACCCCACTAAGGTCTTTCTTGAAGATGTGCTAGTAACTTTGAAGACTTCTAGACAGGGCTTCTAATCCTGGCTCTCTGACAACTGTTTCAAAGGTGATACTTCTGTTTAAAAGAAATTCTTAGAAGTTATGCCTGCAGGATTTGGTTGGGCAGGCATACGGTAAATGGTGCCATTCTAAGCTTTTCAGGGTCGTCTCATCAGGGGTTGCTCTAGGCGGAAGGCATCACAAGCTGTGAGAATTCAGGCAGAAAGAAGCCATGTGACCTGAGCCTTGGAACCTGAGGGACAGAAATAATATTTTTCTAATCCAATTATTACTCAAGTTAAACAAGTCAAGATAGAGCTCACAGACCTAAGAACTGTTTAGGATAAGAGGGAAGAGGTCAAATGAGATCTAGTGAATGTGGAAGTCCTTAGTATCCAGGGGACAAAAGCCAGAAGCCTGGAGCTAAGTTTGGGTGGGGAAAACCCAAGGCTGGAATCTAAGACACAAGAAGGCAGCGGAGAAACAGCCAACTAGGAGACTTTGGAGAGGGGCACAGTGTGGCAGGTAAGAAGCCAGGGCAGGGTGGCCCCACCGAGGAGCAGGAAGCTGAAGCCAAAGGATGCTGTGAAACTGTGTCAAAGGACACTGGAGTGTGGACTTGGCAAGACAGAGCTCCTTGGAGAAGTTGACATAAAGCAGATGATGAGAAGCCTGCTTGAACAGGTTAAGGAGGGAAACGGCAGCAAATGTATACAAGTCCTTGGTGGATTTTCCATCAGAGGAATGGCGGAGCGGTGAGCATCTGGAGGAAGCTAAGAGGGGTTTTAAGTCGAAAGATGTCAGACAGACTTATGTGCTGATGGACAGAGAGAGAGAGAGAGAGAGAGAGAGAGAGAGAGAGAGAGAGAGAGAGCTATGCTGGGAGACAGTAAAGGTAGGTAAACTTGGGAAGAAATTGCTTGAATGAGGGAGAAGGGATAAGATGTAGGACTTTGAGAACAGTGATTAATTCTAGAGAAATATAAGAGGAGGGAACATCAAAGAGGCCCAAGAACGGGACAGATCATTTCAATACCCTCAATGAAAGAGAGCCAGCAACAACCCGAGGAGCCCAAAAGGCTCTTAACTCATCTTCTGTTGTTAACGACATAGTTTTCAGACAGAGAGATTTGTTTTAGCTCAGAGTTCGGGTTTGAGGTCACCGGGCAACATCTTCATGATGATACATGATGTCACTTGTCAGGGGTGAATGTGAAGAATTCAACCAACCGGCTGTGCCGAGATAACTCCTAAGTCCATTCCTCTCACAAATGGCTTCGTACAATCATGAGGGCAGGAGCTGATGACCAGAGCTCCTCCCTGACCCCACACCCCCTGACACACACCCTTTGATGTTGTATGTAGGGATTATTTTAGTCTGACTTTCAGGAGACCAAGCCAGAAGCTAAACTCTTGATCTGTTCGTTGTTTTACTCTTACTTGCTTGGGTCCGATGAGATGGTAGATGATGCCTGGGCTGCAGTCACTCAACCCCCTTCCTCTGGGCAGTGCAAGAGTGTCAGCTGATAGCCAGTTGGTGCCTTGGCCTTCTCTGTCTGATCCTGTCAGGCTGTTTCCCAAATGCCTGAATAGAAAAAGTTATACGGAAAGGGCCTTGATTGTCTCCTTTCAGCAAAAGTCTCTGCTCTTCCCAACCTCCCTTCTATGTCTGTCAAGAGAGGAAGTTGCCCTGGAGTTTGAGCATCTAAATTTTTCACAGGTGGCTCTCGGAACTAGCAGCTTATATGGGCTATCTATCATTTGCAGAAAGTACTGCTTGTCTGGAATATTATATTCAGTGATAATCAGTGCCAACTATTCCCTTCGGTGCCGGCTAAGTTTATGTCAGCTTGACACACGTTCGAGTCATCGAAGAGGAGGGAACCTCTATTGAGAAAACATTTCTATAATGTTGTCCTATAAGCAGACAAAGCCTGTAGGGCATTTTCTTAATGATCGATGGGGGAGAGCCCAGCCCATTGTGAGTGGTGCCACCTCTGGGCTGGTGGTCCAAGGTTTTATAAGAAAGCAAGCTGAGCAAGTCATGTGGAGCAAGCAAGTAAGCAGCAGCCCTCCATGGCCTCTGCATCAGCTCCTGCCCCCCCAGGCCCAGTCCCTGCTTGAGTTCCTGTCCTGACTTCCTTCATTGGTGACGTGGAAGTGTAAGCCCAATAAACCCTTCCCTCCCCAAGTTGCTCCTGGTCATGGTGTTTCACCGCAGCAATAGTAACTCTAACTAAGACACCTTCTGTATCTCAGGTTAGTGACACATGACTAACTGTGTCATCTCACGACATGTCCCAGGTGAGGGGGTGGTTTAAGAAAAAAGGAAGTGAACTGTGTCTGGTTTCACTATGAGCAGGACTTGTGGGAGTCCTCGAGCCCTGTTGGACAGGACACTGCGTAGGGCAGAGATCCAAAATCTCGTCGCTCATTAAACATCCTTCTGTTTTAGGGAGTTCTCAGTAAGAAAGAGAAATAAAAACTGTAAATATTTATCCAGAATTTCCGCTCAGAAAAGTGCTGAGCGGATTCCACCCGGCACAGAGCCGTCTTCTTCCTAAGGGGTATTGTTTCCTGAATTCATCTTTACCCCGACTGCTTTGTAAGCCTGGTGTGCCTTCATTGTAGGAAGAAAAATCCTTTGAGTAAAATTCTCTTTCATGTGCTCCTTTGCCAGTGAGTGGATACACAGAGAAAGGAAGGAAGAAAAAAAAAAACAACAACAACAACAAAAAAAAAAAACCAAGGGCTCAGACCTAAGCATGTAACAGAAATGTGTCAAGACCTCCTGCTAAACAACCCTTCCAAAATGAAAGGTGCAGATCAAATGTGGGGAATGGAATGAAATGGCCCCAAGTAAAAGGGCTGTGGAGGATCACATCCACCAACACAGTCTACGTTAGTGTTAGGATGGAGCCACCCAAAAAACGCTGAGGAGCTCCGGGATGGCGTTTAAAGACAAAGGCTGTGGTACTGTGAGGCAGCGTGATGTCTGCTCCTGGGTGTTAGCATTGCTTTGTGTTTAAGATTGCGTCTGGGCGTATACGTTGCTTAGAACGAAATACTAAATTCTGATGGTTTGTTCTTATTTTAAAGCTTAGACTCCTCCAAAGACAGTAGCCCTGGGGAAGTGATAACGAGAGGGCCCCATCCATGTGTTGCGAGTGGCATTTGAAGGAGCTCCCACCGGAGACTTAGAAAGAAGACATGCCGACATACTTGGTCACTTCTGAGTGTGGAGTATGTAGGCATTGTTGTTGTATCTTCCCTGGAGGACAGACCGATGTTTTTAGGCTAACATGAGACAGATTTGCCTCTGAGAAAACTCTTATCATGATGTATGCAAGACGTTGTATGTAAAGTCTTCCAAGACGAACATGGCCGTCTGGGAGGTATTACCATTCCACTCATTGGGAATGTTCGATCAGAGCCAACCGTTTGCTGTTCAGTCCGTCATAGAGATGGTCCCAGGCAGCTCCCCAGATGCTCTCCTTTGGGTGGGATTTATTCTTGGAAGTGTAGCTTCTTTGTCATTGGCTGCTGACTTGATTGAAGGGTAAGGATGAAGGCTTGTGCTCTGCCCCAGGATCTCCATGCCCTGTAACTTTTGGTGCTTGGGGATAAATTTACGGACTTCAACTTCGAACTAGAGCCATCCTCGTGCCCTACTTTTGTCTCAAAAAAGAAAAGGGAAATTCATTGAACATAGGTGGAGGCCACAAGCCCCTGCTTCTGTCTTCTTCTCCCTTATGAAATCTGTTCTTCCTGTAGGGAACAGTGAGAGGGACAGAAAGCATAGAGACCATTGCAGGGGCTGTTAACCCTCAGAGGAACTGTTGCTGTGATCCAGGGGGGGCAACCTGAGGTAGGCAGGGCCTGATTACTTCAAAGCTTTGGATCCCAAATTTAGGAGGTAAGGTCTAAATGTGGGGTTGGATGACTAGCGATAGGAAAATTACCCTTTCCTTGTCTTCTCTCCTCGTTCAGGGGAAGCTGTAGAATGGCCACCCCCATACACAGATGAAAGAATGGCAAAGCAGGAAGCAGCAGATGTTTGAGATCATTCTGGGAAACTCCACAGAGTGGGCGTGGGTTTTTAAGATGGGTCACTCACTTGGTGTTCTGTCTCCGTGCCCGCTTCACTGTGTGTTCACCAGCCATAGCTAGCAGTTCTTGGTTCGGTTCCCACTGGTCCTATCAGATTGTTCGAGGAGCTGCTGCTGGACAAGTTAGTGGGTATGTAAGGGAGACACCACAAAGCTGAAGACCCCAGTGGTTTTAAGATGAAAGTTGGCTTGTGTGGTCCATACAAGACCCTGATACATTTGGCTGCCAGTACAACCAAACAGGCAAAGGTTTAACGAAACCCTGTTCAGCATAGCATTCCCCATGAGGGAAGCCTTGCTGGGTAAACTCCTTTCTGCTTCAGAGGGTCAGGGTCCACAGCCTGTTTCCTGGTGTACATCTGAGTCTGCCCCTACCCAGCCCTTGTGTACACGGCCTTGTATACGTCTGCTTCATAAGGCCTCAGGCACAAGCACAATTGATTGGCCCCTGTGTCGTGTGATTTAAATATTAAAATATTACAAATAGATCTCACACACTGGTTATCTGAGCTGTGTTTGTGGTCCTTCTGCCTTGGTGTGAGAGTTTTCAGAGGCCAAAAGAGAGGGTCGAATTTATACTTCTCAGGCATTTAGAGTTCTGACTAGAGACATGGTAGCGTGGGAACCAATACACAGCATCTCTTTCTCTCCTCCTTTCCCTGCCATCCCCACGCTCTGCTGTCCTGTGGGCTGGAGGACTTCCAGGCCACACACCCAGTGTACCGCTCGTGGCGGCTGCCCTGGCTCTCTGCTTGCCCTTCAGGTTGATATACCTGTGAAAGGGGAAGGACTCGGAGGAAAGGCATTCACAGACCTTTGAGTCTTTCTTGGGACCCCTTGGGAGAAAATTCTGGGACACTGGAAGTAGAGAGGAGTCAAAATTCATGAAGGGAGAGAGTGAAGGGGCTTTCTGGTCTTGCTGAACTAGAGTGAGCTCCTCTTGCCTGGGTGGAAGGGCCTCTGCCTGAAGAAGACGTTTATTTGAAGTTCCTCTTCCTTCAGGACAACACTTACATCACTTTTGCCTTGACTTGTAAGACCAGAATGAGTTAACCCATCCTGCAAGGCCACCACGCCCTCAGATAGGCACCCGTGCCATAGATGTCTCGGATACAGATGGCGTTGATGTGTTTGTAAGTTTTTGCCCAGGGCCCTCCTGTTGTCCTCCTCTCCTTCAGACTTTGCCCCATTCCCTGCTGCACAGGACATCTAGCCCACATCTCTGCTGCAGGGTCTGGACAAGGAACCTGAGGGCCTCTGTGACTGTCACCCAGCTTCCCCTCTGACTCCCCCAGCATAAGCAATCTCAGATCAGTATGCAGAAATGTAACTTTTTTTTAAGAAAATAACATCAGAGGACCTTTGAGACCCGAGACTCTCGCAGGTGCTGATGAAGGGCCCGTATGTAATCCCCTCTTGACTGCCTTCCTGTTGACCAGGTCACTTAGCCCATCAGCCTACCGCTGTTCAGAAAAACGGAAAGCAATCAGTGCCCGCTTTGGTTAACAGTTACTTCATCTGGATGTTTTCGGGACCGAGATGTAGTAGGTACGCACGTGAAAGGCGGTCACACTTTGCCGTCGAATGCTGTGCCGTTTAACCCTCCAAGAGCTTTTAAAATAATGTTACCAAGAAATGCGATTCAGATTTCCCCCAAGTTGACAGAAAAGCATGAAATCTGTTTCTAGCAGATGTTCCCTCTGATCCCCAAATGTAAACATGTTTGCAAGACGGTCGTGAGACAACCTGTTTACACAATGAAGTACTGAAAAAAAAAAAAAAAGCAAACAAGAGAAGCATCACCCTGAGCAGTCACTGTGATCAAAGAGCCGACGATTATTAGGGTGTAAAGGGAACTGATGACTCAAACTAGCACCACCGCGGTCTCCAGATTTCAGTTTCGTAACAGACTTTCTTTTCAGGAATATTCTTCATTTACACGCAAATCCGATTTTCTTTCTAAAACGTTTTTTCGATTTTCGTCAAACCGAAATTCTAGGATCCCTTCAAAAAGATGACTCTGATACCCAGATTATACTCAGATGAGCGCCCGCTGGACGAGTCTCGGCTTGGATCGTGCGCAGGGCTCTACAGTCCTGGGATCTTGTGTCTCAGGGGAGAGATGGTCTCCCAAGTGCCGCAGTGTGGCTTCATCTGCTCCTACCCATCCCCAATTAGTCAGAGACAGAGTGAAGCTCTCAGGCTGCCTGTGGTGGAAAATAACTCTCAGAATCAATCAAAGTGTGGTATTTTGATCCTTTCGTATGCCTGGGTACTCTGGGTGGCTGCGTTCTCAAGTCAGTGACTCACAGATCAAAAGTGTAGAGCAGCTCTGAGGGATGGCTGGCTGAAGCAAAGTTTGTCTGATATGAAATAGTTGTCGTTTGTATCAAGCATAGCAGTTTTTATGAAAATAACCGCGATTGCCCTTCAAAATAAGGCACCTTGGGACAGAGCCCCAGGTTGTTGGGGAGGAGAGTGGCTCAGCAGAGATCAGCTAAGAGTAACAGTTTCTCTTGGAAGGAAACTGAAATTCTTTTGTTTTGAGAATGGTAAGGCCAGGTACCCTCACCTCTTTATGCCCATGTAAATAGACAAGGGGGCTGTGAGCTCAGCTCTCTTTGTAACAATCATTCTGTGGCAAAGAAGTTTGTGTTTCGCTGTGGACTTGAGAGTACAGGGACATACCCCTCTAGTCTTTGTGTAGGTTGTCAGTAGAGAGGAATGTTGCCTGCTCTATACCCAGAGCAGGGGCAGCACACTCTGAGGGGAGGGATTAGCAATGTGAGCTCTGGGTATGTATGATGCAGCTGGATTATTGTGATAAACTTTTCCTGTGCTTTAGAATATTAAAAGTTACCTAAGACTCTAAGTCACCCTCAAAATTGTACATGCAAAAAAAAAAGAACTATTTGAATTGATAACCAAGATTGGCCGGCTCATAGGGTTGAAAGACAATATAAACTGGAGGAGGGCTCAGAAGTTGACTATGTCTGCTACCCAAGCCATCTCTGGAACCCATGGTTGGAAGGAGAGAACCAACTCCCAGAAGTTGACCTTAGGTCTCCACATGCATACCTGCCCTTACCTACAGACAGATGCCCAGAGCTCATTCGAGCATGGAATAATTGAAAAAGTTAACGTGCAAAAATTAATTTCATTTCTATATACTAGCAGTGAGATGCTAAAATTGAATTGAGGGGAAATCCATTTGCAATAGCATAAAATAACAAAATACTTGGGAAAAAATTTAAGAAGTAAAGACGTGTATGCTTAATCTCAGCACTTGGGAGGCAGAGGCAGGTAGACCTCAAGTTCGAATCCACATTAGGGAGGTTCAGACCTAAGAAATATAGTGAGACCCAAAAATAAACAGAAGATATAAAGGAAGGAATCCAACATTCGAACTCCAAAAACAATAGAACAGTACGGAAATTATGAAAACTTAAAAGAAATGGAAAAGACATCCAATATCCATAAATCAGAGGACACGCTAAGATAATCGTACTGCGCAAGCTGTACATATTCAAAGCAATCGCCATCACAATTCCAGTAGGCTATTTTTGCAGGAATTGCCCGTCTGGCTTTAGAATTCATATGGAGATGCGAGGGGCCCAGAATAAATCAATCTTAAAGAACAAAGTTGGAGGACTCACACTTCCTTATTTTAGGACACACTTCAGAGCCACTTCAACAGACAGCATAGTACTCTCCCTTATACCACATTCAATGATTAACTCAGTACAGCCAAATATAGAAACTCCAGAACTTCTAGAAGACAACAGAATATCTAGGCAGGGTATATAGGTAGAGAAAGGCCAGGTACATAGCAAGTTCTGGGTCAGTCTGGGCATGAAATACCGTCTCCAAAGTGTAAGAAACAAAGAAGAAAAAAACCCAGGTAAGGGGACTATGTAAAAATTAAAAACTTCTGTGCTTTTTAAAGAAGGCTATTAAGAAAGTTTAAAAAAGACAAACCCAATGAATGAGATAAAATATGTGCAAGTTGCATATCTAACAAAGGTTTAGTGTCTAGGGTATATAAATAATTTTTATAGCGCAACGTTCTTAAACCAAATAACTCAATGACAAGCAAAGAATTAAAATATTTCTCCAGAAAATACATAGAAATGCCAATATGTACATGAAAAGACGCTTGGCATCACCAATCATTAGGAGAATATGGTTACAATCAGGACGAGATGCCGCTTTACCCTCAGAGAGATGAGTAGCCCAACAGACTACCACAGTGCCTGGGAGGGTGTGGAGACCCTACTGAGGGGTTGTAAAAGAGTACTGTCATGGAAAACAGTTTTGAAGTTGCTCAGAATGTTACAGAATCAGCATACAGTACACTAATCAAGGTTCTCCAGAGAAATAGGTGGAGTGCTTGTGTGCGTGCGTGCGTGCATTAGAAAGACTAGAGAGTAAACGTGCTTTGAGGAACCGGCTCACATGATTATTGTAGAGGGCAATATTAACACCTGGACAGGATCTAGGATCATTTGTGAGACAAGCCTATGGGGATACCTGTGGGGATTGTATAGATTAGGTTAGCGTCTGGTCAGGCATGGGAAGAATTATCTTGGTAGGTTAATTGAGGTGGGAAGACTCAGCCCAAGTATGGGCTGACCCATTCCCTGAGCTTGGTGTCCTGGACTGCATAAAAGGGGAGCGGCAGTCTGCACAGCAACAGTCACCATTCTGTTTCCTGGCTGCAGATGCAGTATGGTCAGCTGCTCCAGATAGGACTCGCCTACCTTGACATACTGGATCCTTGAACTGTGAACCTTCGAGCCTTATGTTGCTTTTGTAGGAAGATATTATCACAGCCACAGGAAAAGTAGCTAGAAAATTAAGACGATATGGAAGCTAGCAAGTCTAAACTCTGTTTAGAATCTAAAGAGTCTGAATCTAAAGACGGTCTGCAGTCCCTCTTCCTCAGAAAGGTGAGCTTTCTTCCCTTTAAGGCCTTCAGTTGATTGAACGAATTCCATTTGTATTCTAGTGCTACGCTTTAGAGACTATGTTAGTAAATGTTAAGCTCCTCCCAAGAATATGTTCTCACCACTCTCAAGATACATTCACCCTATATTGTGGCTTAACAAGTTAGCATACCAAAGTCACCATTGCCCTCATTGTACTCCCAGACGTACAGCCGAGAGAACTTGAAACACATGTCCAAATATGAATAAATGCTCACAGCAACGTTATTCACATAGGCAGAAAGTAGAGACAGCACAAATGTTCATGGATTGAGAATATTCACGTAGGCAAAACAGAGAAACAGCACAACACCCATTGATTGTTAAGTATGTAAATGGTGCATCATGTGCATTCCGTTAGCTTTTAGTCACTGTGCCAAATCCTTAGAAAAACAATGTAAAAGGAGAGGGATTAATTTTGGCCCACAGTGTCAGAAGTTTCAGCCCATGGTCACTTGTTTCTGGGCCTGTGTTTAGACAGAATGCTGCGGTGTAAAGATGTGGAAGGAGGAGAGGAAGGGGCCATGTAAGGCTCTGGTGATCTGTTTCCTCTGTGTCCCACCTCCTACAGCTTCCAGCAACTCACAGTGATCCCCACCTATGAACCCACCCATGGGTCCATCCTCTGAGGAGGTTAGAACCTTCATGATCCAATTACCTCTGAACACTGCTGCAGTGGAGGCCAACCCTTTAGCCGGTGAGCCTTGGGGGATGATCTAGTCAACTATAACACACTATTATCGGTACTTTTCTGATTCTTTGATAAGACACCATGACCAAGACAATTTATAAAAAAAAAGTTTACTTGGACTTACATTTCTGGAGGCGTAAGAGTCTATCATGATGAGGGAGGCCTGGGAGCAAGCAGTAGGCAAGCAGCTGGAGCAGGAAGCTGAAGGCTCACATCTTGACCAACAAGCACAAAGCTGAGTAAACTAGAAATAGCTCGCCGCCAGTTGCATGCCCCTCTCACAAGGCTATCCTTCCTAAGCCTCTGTAAATAGCACCAGCAACTGAGATCAAGCATTCAGAAGCCTAAGGCTATGGGGGGACATTTCTGGTTAAATGAAAATTTGATAGACCGTCACACTGGCACTCCGCAGATTATCGTTTAGTTATTAAAGGTAATGAAGGATGTTGCATGCCGCATCCTAACTGAACTTTGAAATCACCATGATAAGTAAAAGTAAGCCAAGCACAAAAATGCTACATAGCATATGGTTCCATTTTTAAGAAATAGGATAGGTAAGTATGTAGGGACAGAAACTAGCATACTGTTTACCAAAGGCTGGGACAAGAATACGAAAAAGATAACTTATGGTTATAGAGTTTCTTTTGGGTGTAATATTAGGTATCTGATATTAAATAGTAGTGGGGGTTGCAAACTCTGGATATGCTAAAAACCACTGGATCACATATGTCAGAGTTGTGAATTTCACAGTTTATGAACTGTGTCTCAATACACCTGTTAAACAACACTGAAAACTGACCATAACTAGGCTTGGCTTACAAAGTAAGCCTTGTTTCTAAAAGGCACTGACACTCCTCTGTGGAGAATTAGAAAGACATGGGTACCACCATTGATTGGCTGCCCTCTAATCCCAGAAGGTATACCTATGTCCTGCAAGTTTTCCCAGAAACTTCACTGTCATTGTGTCAGCCAGCCAGTTGGCTAGCTGGTCTCCCAGTTGACCAGTTCTCTATCTGCTTCACCACCTCGCTTCTCGAGCAGAAACCCTGGCATGGACTTAATAGAAATAGCCACACTTGGTGGTCAGAGTGAGCAGATGGCTTACTCCCAAGAAGCAACATACGAAAGACTACATTATTTTTCTTTTAGAGCAGAAAGCATAAAACTTGAGTTCAAAGGGTGAGGCTGAGGTTGTTACTATTGTTTTGTGTTATTTTTTAATGTGGGTTAAGTTTGTCGGGGTACAAGTAGTTGACAGGAGTTGAGTGGGGTCTGAGATGACTGTAGCGCCTACAGCAGAGCCTACAGAACATCAGTCAGACCAACAAACAGAGACTGACCAGAGGAGTGGGTGTTCCCAACACTGTCAGCTAACCTGCTGCAGCCATGTTAACAATATGCTTGACCAGAAGCCAGGTGGCGATGTCCCTAAAGCCAAACCAGTGCTGAGGTAAACGGCACCAGAGGAAATCACCCTGAGATGCCCAGGGCCTTGGGTCCAGTGCCGGGGCCTGGGAACAGCATGAACTCTTGTTCTTTTACAGGAGATTTTGATCTGGAGTTCACAGATGCATAGAGGAACCCTAATAGACTTGAAAAGGTCCTTGAACCCTTGATTACCACATGGAGCGGTTTTGTGTGTGTTAACTTTTTCAGAGGAAGGAGTTATCAGGTTGTGAAAGGCCCTTTGATAGGAGAAATGTTAAAACATTATTTAGAGTGCCAGGCTAATTTTCTGGCTGTGTGATACATTGCACTAAGTGGTCTGGCACTCCCAAGTTTTGGACTAGAAATGAATTCTTAGTGTATGATCTCACTGCCTGCGGGGCAGTTTGATTCTGCCCTGGCATTTGATGGGACTTGTTAGGGGATTAGGAAAGGCAGGATGTTGGTATGTTTGAGGTCATTAAACCAGGAAAGGAAGAAAAATATATTGTGGAGTTGAACTAAATGCTGAATGGCTAAGGGCGTTCTTTATGGCCTTTGTCGACACTTGGAAGCGCTGCTTTGAAACAAGCGAGTAACAAACCAGTTCAGTCTAGATGCGGCATGTTGGGAAAACAAGTCGTCTTCCCAAGAAATGCCCCTTCAGTCATCCTTTGATAGTGGAGATCTGGAAGGCTGGGATATCCCGGGCTCTTCTATGCCTCTGTGTGTGTATGTGATTATAACCAGTATATAACCTAGAAAAGTATCCAAAGGTCCTTTTCCTCATGGAGACCAGAGTTCCTACAGCTCTGCTGTCAAATATGGAAAAACAGTGAAGGGTGTGTCATGGAGACCCGGATCTACAGGAAAGATTGTATACAAAGTGAAACACAGCCCTCAAAGTGCCTTTCCTGTCAGGCTCTTGCTTTAAGTCTTATTTTTTATCTCGATCATTACAAAACATTAATTCCCTTTCACTACATCAGTGGCGATGGTTGTTCAACCAAAAAGAAATGTACTTCTGACCACTAAGCTGTTGGTCTAAAATGGTGAAAATGATAAATTATAAACTAGAGATACTTTATTATAACTAAACGCAGATAGGATAATTCACATGCTTGTGCTCGAGAACTGTGCATTCAGAATCTTGTCCGTGACCAGTCAAGCCCAGAGAGATCCTGAGGACCCTACAAGCCAGGAAGAATAGGAAAAGGCGGGCCAGTTTCTGTGTCAATAGGAATAACGAGCTAGGTGTGAAATCACGGTGGATAAATTAGAAGCAAGGAGGAGTAGATTGGCGTGAGACGTAATGTGATGGTAGAATGGTCAGCTTATACTGAGGGCCTAGTCATTAGAGAGGAGCGAAGATGACTCATGGGGTTTCTGCTAGAGCAGTTGGATTGATTCATGGTAGCGTCTTCTGTTGGCATACCTCCCTTAGCTGCACCCCGCCTCACTTGTCTTTAAGGCTCTTGGTAAGGCTTCTTGCAACCTCCCCTCACTTCAGCTGCCACCCTTGTGTGGATCCCAGAAGCTCCGCAGAGGCTCAGCTCAGAAACACACTGACCTCTGAGTGCGGGAGAGCACCCACACCTGTGTGACCTGGATGGCCCGAAGCAAGTCGGTCTGCAGGCGAGGCTAAGAGGCTGTGAGGCTCTGAAGAAAAGATTGGAACTTTGAGGGTTTGTCGGCTTCTAAGAGAAAGATAGCAGGGATCTTAGAAGACGGGCAACCTTAGAAGGAGGCAGAAAGATCTCTACAACATCACCACAAAGTTGACAGAGGCCCCTAAGAGGTATGCCTACTCACAGCCCACAGTGAACTTGAGCTCTCTGGCTATGGGATATATTATCCTCGAAGCCCTATGGGCACTAATACCCCAATGCCGTTTGAGAACGGACCCTGTGGATGTTTTCTGAGTGGGCTGATGATCCTCCTCAGAGACCAGATCTCAGGAGGTGGCTGCTTTGTGGGTTTTCCCTGTGTTATCCAGCAACCATGGACCATATGCTCAGTTACTCCTAGAGGGAACTCTGACAAGATGACGATACTGCGTTTTCAAGAGAAACTACAACAGAAGGGGAAGGGGGGTGGGGGAACACACCTATAAGTTGTGATGTGCTTCGCAACGCATGCGCCCTAACGAGCTAAGCAATCAGTCTGTGTAAACTGCCACAGCACCTGCCACTTTGCCGCCTTGTTCTGCTGTTTTAGCGAGTGCACAGGAAAAGTGAACATCCTTCCTTTGAGGAGAGGATCGTACTCTCTCCAAGGGATAGTGAAGATGGTGTTGTATAGGAAAGGGGTGGCTGTTTCCTTGGGTGAGCCTGGGTAGTCACTTTGTCTGGCGGGGTGACCTTAGGTAAGGTACTTTGAGTGTCTAAGCCAAGCTTCTTTTTTCCTCCGAATGGGCTAATAACACTGTAAGGTCCCTAGCTAGCCCCTCATAGAAGTTTTCAGTAAAGGGAAACCACAGTGGTAATGCAAATGCTGCCCCCCACAAACTGGTGTCTGTTAGTTTGTTTGTTTTGTTTATTTATTCGTTATTTATTATAAATAAGTACAGTGTAGCCACCTCCAGATACACCAGAAGAGGGCATCCGATCCCATTACAGATGGTTGTGAGCCACCATGTGGTTGCTGGGATTTGAACTCAGGACATCTGGAAGAGCAGTCAGTGCTCTTAAGGGCTGCATCTCTCTAGCCCTTGGTGTCTGTTTGTTACAGAGTCCATGGAAGCCTAGAAATTAGTTTGGGGTAGCTAGTTTTCACACATTCCTTTTTTGATTATTTCTTCTTTCTCATAACCCTCTTTTCCAAATCACTTAGCGGCAAGTAGTTCAAGTTGCAACCTCTTTTATGCTAGGATGGATAAATCTGAATTTTGCTGTACCTGGGAACATAAACACAGTCCTTGGTTGTTAGCCAGTGTGAATTCAGGCTCAGCAAGAACTGGACCAATGGTTGCACATACAGAACTAGGTCCCAGCACCTGAAACGTGTGACATCTCCCTAGGACTATGTGCCTCTGCATGTGCACCTGTGTGTGTGCCTGTGGTTATCTGTGTTGTGCCTTTGTCTGTCTGTCTGCCTGCCTGCCTGTCTGTCTGTCTGTCTCTGTCTGTCTCTGTCTCTGTCTCTCTGTCTCTCTCTCTGTCTCTGTCTCTCTCTGTCTCTCTCTCTGTCTCTCTGTCTCTCTCTGTCTCTGCCTCTCTGTCTCTGTCTCTCTGTCTCTGTCTCTCTGTCTCTCTCTGTATGTTAATCTTATTTTACTTTCTCCATCCTGCTGAAGTGCTTTTTTCTCTTCCCCCTGTTTGCCCTGTGACATCAGAGGTACATTTCCTTGCGTTGCGTTCCCAAGGGCAGTAGAAGACACAAAGTCCCCAAGATCTACAATCCAAACATCTTCTCATAAGTGGATGTCTAAATTCTGTTTGAAAGATAATTTTTGAATTCATATTTATAGATTCCAAAATTTAATGTCAGGTTAACCCATTATTTTTTTAAAGCTTTTCTGGCAAAATGGTGGTTCCATTTAGTCCTTCTTGGTATGAGTAAGGACTTTAGAACCACTCCAAGCATGCTTGTCATTGAACCTGTAACTAATATTTTGGCAGAAGATTTTGTCATCTGTGACCTGCAGAACATCTGAAGTTGACCTTGCTTAGTAGAAAATAGTCTCTACATGTAATTTTGATTTTTGGAATTAAGCTTTGAACTTTGTTTTGCTTTCTGACCACTGTCCGTTCTCTAGGCACTTAATCCAGAAATGGGAAGTGCCCCTGTGTAAATGAGGATGACTCTCAGTATTAGCCCTATAAACCAGTAAGCTGGTTTTGGAGAGAAACTAGAAAACTCATGGTGTAGCATCTCTGCTGAGACGATGCCCGCTGCTTTACGCAATGTGCCTTCCCCTTCATGAGTTAACGTTGATAAAGGAGAGAGAATGAGCTCGGAAACTCTCAAGCCCAACGCCATGGTGCCACCGTGCGTGGTTGTTAGCCACGGTGCATTCAGGCTCAGCGCGGACGTGGACGGTGTTTTGAATACTTTATTTTCTGTTCTTTGTGCTATCCTGCATCCTGGGAAGGTGGGAAGAAGCAATTAGGGGAGGAAATTCACCTCAGGAAGACACCAGAAGAACAATGCTGGAGAAGAACAATGCTGGACGTGAGGCAAGCCCTGAGCTACCTTTCTGTTTGGAAGAAGCGATTCTGCTCAGATGAGCTCTGTGTGGGGGTGAAAATGCGTCACCTGCTGTCTCCTGGGGAAAGGAGCTCATCACATCCTATTAAGCCCACTAAGACCACCTCAGCTGAAAGTTAAGCTGCCGGGGATGAAGAACACAATCAGCCTTGCCTGTACAACTTTCCAGAACGCCAAATCGTTTCATAGCTAATTGGTACAAACGTTCCCTCACCCACTATTTACAGCTGGAGACCCTCTTGAACATTTTTATGACTGTGTACGCAATTAAATGCCATTTACTTTTCCTACCTTAAAAACGCAGGTCCTGCCGACTCTTTCTTTTGAGTAATTTTAAGATTACACCAGAGGGAATTGCAGACAGATAATTTCCCACATTTGCAGAATGCTACTTTATTTGGAAATGAATGAAGAGAAACCACTCACGTGTCTATTTCTGCGCGCGCACACACACACCCCAGCTTCTCTTAACAGTAAATATGAAGAAGTGAAGAAGCAGTGTTGTCAGGATTGGTACAGCTATTCCACAGCCATCGCCCACCTTTTCCTCAGAACCGTCCTGTGAGCCACTTTGTGTGTGGAGTCTTCAGAAATCGACCTAGTTAGGAAATGCAGTTGAAGCAGAAAGCGTCTGGGGTTCTCTTATACACTGTTGTTTCTGAGAGGCCAGGACAGTTCCGAGAGCTGACTGACTGAGTGGAGGTGTTATGTGCTGTCCTGTGGGACCACTGGAAGACCTCCAAAAAAAGCGGTGTGCTATAGTTGCATTGTCCACTATCCATGTTTAACTATTTAAATTTAACTTAATTTCAAAGCAATTGCTCATACTTAGGTAGACTCCAGGTGCTGGGTTACCACATTGAGGCTGCTGGCTGTGCTGGCTGTGCTGGGCTGGGCTGTGCTGTGCTGTGCTGGCTGTGCTGGGCTGGGTGTGCTGTGTGTGCAAATACTAAGGTCTCCGTTATCATAGAGACCTAAAGTAGTGGCCCTGGGACTTTTAAGAACATCCCTTGTGACCATAGCATATATATAGTTAACACAAAAAGCCTATTTAGATGCCTGCTTGAGACTAGTAGTCAGATAGGGATCAGATTGCTACCATTTGGCAATATAAATTTGTTTGGCTATACCAGTTGTTGAAGTAATAAAGGGCCAGAATTGGCAAAGACTCGGCGCTCTGAGCTCTCCACTGTCTCCTGAGGCTTTAGGGGCACTGGCTGTTTCCCTAAGGTTCCCAGCCCTTCTCCAGTTGAAGTAAAGTAAGGAAGCTCGTGTCTGTCCCATCCTGGAGGGTGACAGGGCCCTCAGGACTGTTGCCCCAACACTGAGGGCCTCAGGTTGGTGGCTGGTGCTCTTGGTGTCATGATGCCTTGACTCTGAGGAGGGGCCACTTTCTAAGGATCATTCTGTAGGCTCACATACCATACCGCTGTCAGGGCCACATCCCAAATGACAGAACTGTCAGCCTCAACAAGACCTCAGACTTCATCTCATGACCCAGAGATTCACTCAGCTAGTTTGTGGCCAACCGAGGAATCCAACACTAAATCTGGTATTTATTTACTCACTCATTTATCGGCTACCTCTTTCAGTCTCTTTTCTTCACTGTAAAATGAGGATTATTAACCTTAACACCTTGCTTTTAGTAAAAAGCAAGGTGATTTTTTAATGTTAAATGTAAGTCTTATAATTTGAAACCCCCCCCCAAAAAAAAACCCACCTATATTCACGTACATATACATTTCCCACCTCATTTAATCCTGAGAAGAACCTGTGTGGGGAATGAGGCTCAGAGGCAGAGAACCTTCCTCACATGATGAAGCCACCGCAACATAAAGGACTGTGTCTCTCCGGACCCAGGAACAATAAACTCTTGTAAATGTACAACCATGTGGCATTGCTAGTTTTGGGCCTGTGGCATTTTGCAGTTCAGGAGTTAGCGATATTGAAACTTATTGCTTCGCTCAAGTGGTACTATTTTTTTTACACTTTGATAATCTGCCAGTAGCACAGACTTGGTTCAGCATGGGCGGCTTTGAAGTATATTTTTAAAATGAGAGAATCCAGATTTGTAATTAGCTTTGCAAATGCTAGCTGTACAGTTTCAGCATCCGAAGAGCTTCTGCTAAGTGTTCCCGTTACTCACGGCAATTTTTTAAATTCCCTCTCTGTCCCCCAGGCAATTAGGAGAAACAGAGTCTGCTCTTTGAGGATCATTTCCTCACCTCTTCATTAGTATACCCTATCAGCTCGGTAAACTCACAGGATTAAGTATAGGCCTGATCGCGACAAAGGGCAAACCTTTATAAGCCATTGCAAACCCACCGAGGCTCCTAATTATCAGGACAATGCCCCCCAAATTATAAAGAAAGTCACAGCGAACGAATCATCCACTTCTTGAGATATTTTTGTTCTTTTAGTCCTCTTTTTTTTTCTTTTTTCTTTTTTTTTTTTTATCATTGTGGTAGGACAACCCAGACATTTATGTAAGATTGCTGGAAGAGATGGATTTAGTTCACTCTCGAAATAAAATCAAAAGGGCTCACACCCTGATTCCTCATATCTTAGCTGTGTTGTTGTATGTGCTTGACTCAAGGGTTGAGTTTATAGATAAGAATAGAGTTGTTCCGTTCCAGAATCACTGGGAGCAGGGGAGATGGTCCTTCCCAGGGAGGAGCACATCAGTCCGTTTTCAACAGACAGCCCTGAAAACAGGTACCATTAGATGGACTGAATGGGTTATGTTTAGGGATGGATATATATGCATACACATGTACACATGCGATAACATTTAGTTTTAAAAAAGAGAGAGATCTTAATTTGAAGGAAATTTTGGAGGTGTATGCAGAAGGCTTTGGAGGAAGGAAAAAGAAGGAAGAAATGTTGTAATTATAATCTCAAAAATTAAAAAAAATAACTTTCTAGGGAAAAAAAGAACACTGGTTATGCATGCAAAGGACCCAGGTTCAGTTCCCAGCACTTACTTGGAGGCTCACAACTGTCTGTAACTCCAGTCTCAGGAGATGTGACACCATCTTTTGGCTTACACAGGTACTCTACACAGGAAGCCCACATGCACATGGTGCTTTGATATGCGTTCAAGCAAGCACTTGTACACATAAAAATATATAAAATCTCAAAAAAAAATCCATAAAGAACAATGTGCGAGGACATCCTTGAAGTTCACATCACCAACCTAGTCATTTATCTTTCTAGGGTCCCAAGAAATGGTCAGAAACTCAGGCAGCCTGACACTCAGGTGACTCTAAAGGAAAACAACTGCTAAGTCCTCATTTGAGAGAAGTGGTTAGTGTTTTTATGAAATATACTACATAGTGATTCAAAAGTATGTTTTTAATAACTTGTATCAATGTTGGGACATGCTTTTTCTCATGTTACTCACATTTTATTTCATAAATAAATAAAAGAATCTCTATTTGAGTATCAAAGGATACTGGTCCACAATCCAGTTTTAAGTCCAATACTTTTCAGGGTGTAGAGTGGGTGTACATGCATGTCTGTGTGTCTGTGTGTCTGTGTGTGTGTGTGCGTACATGCACGCGTGCCTGTGCGGTATATCCAACCCCAGAAGTTACGCCGAAGGGGCAATGAGCCTCAACAACAAAATAACCTTAGTTGTTTATTGGTCAAGGTCACCTCTGTTCACTACTACTTCCTATGCTCTTACCTGTTTTTATGTGTTCTACAACAAACATTAGCTCATCATCAGAGAAGAGGCAGTAAATATGTCTAATTTTATGAATGAAAACTTGATATGAGGACATAACGTTGGGTTGAAGTCAACAAGAAGGCTGTCTGATTTGAAAATGAACACTTTTCAAGCCACTGCAGTCAGTCAGAATGTCCAAGTTAATCTAGAATCCCTTCTAGTTAGGACATCCACTTGGGCCTCTAAACTGGGGCATTTGGATTTGTTGAAGAACATCTTCTGAGATGGAACAGGAGACATTCGGGATGATTGGATCAGAGTCACCTCCAAGGTGTGTGGGTTCAAAAGCACCTGATAGGGGAAGCTTGTCTGCAGGAAACATCCGGAGAGGAGGTCTTCTGCCTGATAAGAGCCCAGATACTGGGACTGGAGAGATGGCTCAGTGGTTAAGAGCACCGACTGCTCTTCCAGAGGTCATGAGTTCAAATCCCAGCAACCACATGGTGGCTCACACCCATCTGTAATGGGATCTGATGTCCTCTTCTGGTGCGTCTGAAGACAGCTGCAGTGTACTTACGTGTAATGAATAAATAAATATTTTTAAAAAAAGAGCCCAAATACTGGTACCTAGCGAGGGTCGTCTTACTCTGCTTATGTAGTTTGCTGAAGAGGAACACCAGAACCACTGTGGAGTACTGTCTTCTTCTCAAAGCCCAATAGAGACAGGAGAATCACCATGTGCAACTCTATTAATGGCCTTTTCCTTCTGGTCTAGGTGGACACTCACTGATCTACCACAAGATTGCCTCGCCGAGTTTTGGGGTCCATGTCTGAATGGATTGCTGCAGCCTTCTTATCTCTTCCTCTGCCCAGTTCCCGGCATCCTAAGACTCAAAGCCAGGACAGGACCTGGGGAAATTATATGTGAGTTTTTACCAAGGTTTCTTTTCTTTAACCGAACGAGGGTAAATATGAGGTGATCAATAATCCAAGCACACAGAAGTTAACTCTCTTTTAAGAAAGCATCGTGAGAAATATGAATGAGGCAAGAAGGCAAGGGCTGGAATCCCAGCATGAGTACTTCCTTAGCTTGGTGGTTCTTAAGCATTAGCCTGCATCAGAATCACACCGGCGGTTTTGAGCCAACGGGCCTGGTGCCAGCCAGCAAACTGCCTTACTAAGTTTCCAAGCGATGGCTGATGTCGTTGCTCCAAGGCCCTCACTCTCAGCACTTTGACACAAACGTGTCGGAGGAGTGAATGGCAAAGGCAGGAAACTATATGCTTTAGTAGTGACTACATTAAAAGGTAGAACCTGTACTTAACCAGGAAGACACACACCTCAGAAAACAGCTGTCAGGTCTGCACGGCAGCTTCAACTCAAAAGTTCAGCGGTTCCCATGTGCCAGCTTT
Source organism: Rattus norvegicus (assembly GCF_021556685.1). Lineage (NCBI taxonomy): Eukaryota > Metazoa > Chordata > Mammalia > Rodentia > Muridae > Rattus > Rattus norvegicus. The sequence goes on from NC_141538.1 coordinate 52,046,967, forward strand.
CCTCCTGTAGTGCTTGCTGGCCGTTCCCTGACTTGGTCTTTAGAAGGTCAGAGTGATGGTGCAGCTGTTAGCTTGAAGCAGCCTCGATGGGTGTGCACACCACGTTTGAGGCCAAAAGGAGAATCTGTTGCTCCTTTTCACGGTGAATCTTCTCAGTACCATCCCTCCCTGGTACACTGAAAAGTGACTTCATTTACAAGAGACACACCAAGGAAGGAACACCCCCAGTAAATAATGGGTGAGGAAGGTCCGGTTTTCAGTGGGTTTCCAGGGCTTCAGTCCTGCCTGATTTTGAAGCCACTCATTACCGTGTTAGCTTCCAAAAGTCTTACTGAGCTACTTAGGTGCCAAAAACACAGACAGCTTTACCCTGCGCTGACCTAAAACCAGGAAGAGTTTGGCTAAGCAGATCCTCACTGGATACAGGCGAAAGGACATCCAGATGTGCACACACACCTGTGAGCATGCTGTCTGTCACCAGGCTTTAGTGTGGGCATTTGAAGGGTGTTCCTATCACGTCATTAAACAAATACAAATACGAAACAGTTATGGCGATACTGTCCTGTCTAGGAAACATCTGAGAAACTGCTGTGCGTTTTAAATTTGTGGTAAAGCACTACGATTCTTAATGTTTTTTTTTTCTTGGATGTGATAAAAGTTGTCATGCAAAGTAGCACTTGGGATTTGAGATTCTTCTAGTAGTAGTAATAGTAATAGTAGTAGTAATAGTACTAGTAGTAGTAGTAGCAGCAGCAGCAGCAGCAGCAGCAGCAGTAGTAGTATTATTTATTGAGAATGGCCACTGTTAATACTGTAATTGCCACCCAGCTATGTTATAAATGAAATAGGCTAGACATACTTAGTGTTGTTGCTTACAGGAGGTACCTGGGTTATCAGACTCATACTGAAATCCACAGGGAGAATAGTGGCTGTCAGCAGAAGTGCAGAGGAGCGGGGTGTATTGTTCAATGGGTACAGTGTGTAAACTGGGAAGGTTATATTTTGGTAGGTGATGATGATGTTAGTTGCACAGTAACATATATGTTCTTGAATATCACCAAACTGTGCATTTAAAAATGATTAAGATTGTATCTTATGCTACAGTGTATCATAATTTCTAAAACCAGGTAAAACAGCACAGCTCAGTCTCTCTTTCAAGAATGCTGGCCCTCGGCAGCAAAGTCAGAGCTTGAGAGGCTTCAGTGCCATCTCACGCCGCTCTCTCGTTCTGCTACCTTTTGTTTTCAATAATTATTTTCATCCATTTTACATCCCGATCACAGCCCCCCTCCCTCCTTTTCTCCCAGTCCCACCCTTACAAAGCCTTCCCCCCAACTCCCCGTCCCCTTATCCTCAGAGAAGGAGAGCTGCCCTTGGGCACCCTATCCTGGGACATCTAATCCCAGCAGGTCAAAGCACATCCTCTCCCACTGAGAACCGGGCTGTCTAGTAGAGAGTGGGATCCAATGGCAGGGAGCAGAGATGGAGACAGCCCGTATGTCCCTTGTTAGAGGAGCCTTATGAAGATCAAGCTGCACACGCATGTGTAGGCGGCCTAGCTCCGGCCCCTGATGTTTGGCTGTGGGTCTCTGCATCTGCCTCCATCCGCTGCTGGATGAAGTCTCTCAGGAGACAGTCATGCTAGGCTGCGCTCTGCAAGCACAGCAGAGTGTCAGTAGCAGTGTCAGGGGCTGGCACTCCCACGTGGGATGTGTCTCAAGTTGGGGCAGTCACGGGTCGTCCGTTCCCTCAGTCGGCTCCAGCTTTATCCCTGCACATCTTGTAGGCAGGACAAAATCTGAGTGGAAGGCTTTGTAGTTGCATGGATGTCCCCCTCCCTCCTCTGGAAGTCCTACCTGGCTACAGGAGGTGGCCACTTCAGTCTCTACATCCCCCGCTAGTAGGAATCTCAGCTAGGGCCAGCCCCATACACTCCCTGTATCCTTCTCCATTCCAAGCCTCTGAAGCATCGCAGAGATGCCCCCAGCTCTCTCCTCTTCCCACACCTGATCTCCATGCCATCGCCATTCTCCTCCTCACCTCATCTCCTTGCAGTTCCCTCCCTCCGTCTACCGTCCATGACTATTTAGTTTCCCCTTCAGAGTGGGATTCATGCACCCTCCCTTGGGACCTCCTTTTTACTGTGGATTGCAGCATGGTTTCCCTGCACTTTAGAGCTAACGTCCACTTTTACACGAGCGCACGCTGGAAGTGTTTTTCTGGCCCGGGATTACCTCACTCAGGATGACATCCTCAAGTTTCATCCGTTTGCCTGCAGAATTCACGCTGTCTTTGTTTTTAATGGCTGGATAGTCTTCCATGGTCTAATGTACCACGTTGTCTTTATTTGCTCTTCAGCTGAGGGTCATCTAGGTTGTTTCCGCTTTCGGGCTATGAGTAGAGCTGCTATGAACATGGTTGAACGGGCGTCTTAACGGGATGATGGAGCACCTTTTGGGTATATGCCCAGGAGTGGCATAGCTCGCTCTTACAGTAGAGCTATTCCCAGTTTTCTGAGAAACTGACAAATGGATTTCCAGAGTGGTTGTAAAAGTTTTCACTCCCACCGGCAATGGAGGAGTGTTAGCGTCCTCCTTGTTCCACATCCTCACCAGCATGCGCTGTGGCTTGGGTTTCTGATCTTAGCCATTCTGACGGGGGCATTTTGATTTGCGTTTCCCTTAATGGCTAAGGAAGCTGCATATGTCATTAAGTGCCTCTCAGACATTACAGATTCCTCTGTTGAGAATTCTGTCTAGCCCATTTTTAACTGGGTTACCTGGTTTGTTGTTGTATAACTTCTTGAGTTCTTTATATATTCTGCATATTAACCCTCTGTTGGATGTAGGGTTGGTGACGATCTTTTCCCAATCTGTAGGCTACCATTTTGTCCTATTGACAGTGCCCTTAGCCTCACTGAAGCTTCATGGGGTCTCATTTAGAAACGGTTAAGCCATCGGTGTTCTGTTCAGGAAGCCTACTCCTATGCCAATACGTTCAAAGCTATCCCCCGCTTTCTCTGCTATTAGGTTTAGGGTACCCAATTCTATCTTGAGGTCTTTGATCCACTTTGCACTTGAGTTTTGTGCAGGGTGATAGATATGGATCAATTTGCATTCCTATGCATGCAGACACCCAGTTAGACCACCACTGTTTGTTAAGGATGCTTTCTGTTTCTCCATTGTATGATTTTACCTTCTTTGTCAAAACTCAAGTGTCCGTACCTGTGTGGGTTCATTTCTGGGGTCTTCAGTTCTGTTCCATTGATTAACCTGTCTGTCTCTACCAATAACATTTTATTGTAACTGCTTTGAAGTACAGCTTGAGATCGGGGATGTGTGTTTCAGGAATAATCTGTAAGCTGTGACATAATTGCTTTCAGGAGTGATGTCCAAACTGACTAACCCTGTGGACCTGTATATTTAACCTCTGTGGTCATTGGAAACAGTCACACAATTTTGGAGCAAGTTCTGTTGGTAGATTTTTAGAAAAATGTTTGATTTGATCATTTCTAATAGATGCAGTTCACAATTTTATTCTATTCATAGAAACATCAAATTAATTTTTTGGTATGCATGCTCAAGGAAAGTAATGTTGCCAGCATGGGAATGTATGCTGATATATTAATCACAACCTCTAGAGGTTTTCCCGAGTCTCCGGGTAAGCAGCGCAGTGGCACACTGTAAAGTTCCCTACCAAGTAATAACCTTAGCTGCCTATGTGCTTTATCAGTTTACTCCAGGTCTCCAAGCTGCTGGGTGCCAGAGACGCAGCTCTGTGGCTGCACCTGTCACTAGTGAAATGACACTTCTCACTATTACAGGGGAATTCAGGGTTCCCCTTGTGGGTTCTTAGTCTCATTAATAAAAAGATTTTAAAATGGATTCGGGGCCAGCAACATGGCTCAGCAGTTAAAGACACTTAGCACATGACAAGCTAGATTTGATCCCTGGGATCTCTATGGTGGAAGAGAAAAACTGAGTCCTGACCTCCACACCCATACCATGGCACACACTTACACACTTACACACACACTTACACACACACACTCACACACACACACACACACACACACACACACACACACGGAATTCTTAATAACAGACTCAGAAGGAAACTCAACGATCATTTTATTAGAGTTTGAGAGGAAAACAACTGGGTAGGCAAGCTATAGATCTCAGAAGCTGCTGGGAGGAGGAGGACAGAGAAGAAGAGAGAGATCCATGCCTTTCTAAGATCCATGAAAGCCTCCATGTTCAGCATTAGCATTGGGTAGCACTCGGGTATAAGGAGTATCAGAGGTAGTGAAAATGTGTACCGGGTCAGTGGAGGCATTCATTCTCCAGACAATGAGTGGGTCAGTGAACTGGGAGGAAATTCCCCAAGGTGTGGGGCCACAGGCACATGCCCCCCCCTTCTTCACATGTTCTCTTTGTTAGATGAAACTCAGGTGGAGAAAGGCTTCCAATCATCCTGTGTCAACTGGCTCCGTTCATATGTTAATCTTGGCGAAGCGATTTTTAGCATACACTTTCTTAGCAGATCACCTCACCCTCACATTAAGGGCGAAGTGGCAGCTTGCCCTCCTAGGACCCCCCCTTCAGCCCACCACAAGAGGGCTTAGTGTCTGCAGCAGTGGTGGCATACGTTATAGAGAATGGTATGTTGAGATGTGTTCCTGCTCTTCTGCTCCAAGACAGTGTCTGTGAAGCTCTACAGGCAAGTGGGGTTATTGGAGCCCTTAGTTGTAGATCGGAAACTATTGTGGATATATTTTTTTTCCTGTATTCTACACCCGATTGACACCAAGTCAGGTAATTACATGAGTCCTATGTATTAACTATTCTAATTTCTAGAAAAAGTCAGAATCCCAAAGGAATTGTCTCCTTGTGGCAAAGCAGAGGTAACTCTGTATTCCTTCTTGAAAAAAATAAATTCATGGTTCACTTGACGGCAGATTTGCTCTGAGAAACATGTCTGCCAGTTTTATCATGTGGGCCTCAGTGTGCAATTACACATCCCGCACACAGAGTAATGTCATCTTCTGTAAATGGTCTGGATTTGCATTAGATACATGTTATTCTACATAATCTGCAGTCACATAAAAGAATAAACACAAATGTTCCCTCTAGCTACAAAGTTACAACGTACCTGTAGCAGGTACTTTTGTATATTTTTCCAAACTGCTTTTATCCAAGAATTCCAAATTCACAAGCAGTGCTCCCCACTGATTGCACGAAGATCTTGGTGGTGCTTGGAAGAGTAGCACTAATCAGACATCATTTACAGGACAAAGCTCTCCTCTTTCACGACCCCCCCCCCAAAGTTCTATTACTCTGCTTTTAAACAGACCCATGTGGACTCCCCAGCATCTCTATCGGGAGGATGCTTCTGTAAGCCATCAGTCTCGTTCCTACATTCAATTTTAAAAAACATATTGGATCGACTTGCAAAGCCTTTGCAGCTTCTGGGAACATAGAAGAAAGATTTGCTCTGTGCAGACGATTTTAGTGTTAGGACCACTGACAATGTCTGGTTACTTTGAAAGTCATACTTCATGCACAGTAAGCCAAACTGATGGGTACAGGGAAGGCTGACTTAGCCAGCTTCCTTTTCCCATTCCATACCCATAATCCAAACAGTACATGCTCCAGTGAAACTCTAATTCCATTAGAAGTATCTGCCTTCTCTTCTTCTGAACCAAAGTCTTCCCTCAGCTTTTCTTTCTAGTGCCTCTCCCCCAGTCCCAAAAGCAGCGTCTGTACAGCCTGCTGGGCGCTGACGAGCAGCTCTCAAGAATATTGGTTCTTACTACCCTGTGGAGGGGTTTTCCACTTAGGGTTGGGGTGACTTCTCACACTTAGCCAGAGTTAGGGAGGGTCTAAAACATGGAAGGAAAGACCAGGCGGGATTTAAGGGGTTCCTTAAGGCTCTTGTGTCCTACCATCCGTTGGTGCCGTCCACATTCTTTGCTTTAGAAGAGGAAGTATTTAGTAAGCAGCTGCTGGAAGCAATTTGGGTTACAAACTGGGCCTTTGGAGATTTTTATCTTTCCCGGTATAAGACAATAACTTCCCGGAAAGGGGAGACTTCCTTGCATCCCTTCAGGTCCTCTGTGTCCTTTGTGATGTTGATGTGACTATGTCTGTGGCCACCGGGTGGTAAGGGAACCAGTTCTTACCCTCTGCTGGATCTATTTTTCCATCTGCACCCAGCGGTTGATGGCACCAAAGTAAATACCCTCAATCGTGTTTGACATCCGATTGGGTACAGGTGTGGGGATGTGGCAAACAGTACCTTGATCCTCCCCTGGTAAAGGAGATGCTAATACTGATAACGAGAATTGGCTCCTTCGTTTTCGATTTGGTCGCCTTGCTTCACTGAGTCACCACACCTGCCACTAGGATGGCCACACCGCTAAGCCAGAAACCGTCCTTCAGATCGCTGGTAACATCATATATGAATCTCTCCTTACAATAGGAGCCGATGTTTGTTGTACGATTTCAAGTGCATGCTAAAAGTGAGTTAGCTCTGTCATTGGCATGGAGATTAACTTTCCCTCACCCAGAGTAGTGAAAACTAAATTGTCCCTCACCACATAGAAGTTTTGCTTTCACTGTACTCAGACCCTCCTCCTATCTGTTACCACACAGTCATTTGGTGTCTGATTTGGGGGCGGTGTGGTTGTTTCTCAGTGGTGTATGACCCACTTTTTCATAATACTTAATTCCATGTGTTTTTACTATACAAGTCAGAAGCTGACTAGAGTGGGCTAAAGCCCCAGAAGGATTTTTCTGAGACTTCTCCTCAGCTCTAGAACCACATTATCAGAAGAAGGTCTTAGCCTGCAGGGTGTGCGTTCGCTACCAGAGAACGATGGGCCGGTTCCTCTAGTTTCTGGATAATGAGCCAGTGCACAGGTAATGATGCCTTTCTCACAGTTGATTTCTTTTGTGTGACAATTATTTGGCCGAACTAGACTTTTAAAATAGTAATCACTACCTTCATAGCTTCTCCACTGGGATGGGGAGGGGTTCAGGGGAGTAGACATTTTCATTAATACTTTTGAGACCTTAATAACTTTTCCTTTAAAATCCGAAGAGATGAGCATCCAAATGCTATCTCTATCTTCTGTGTTACCCCAGCAGACATCCTCTCTGGTCGTGGGTTGGTTTGGTTTGGTTTTACTGCTGTCATTGTAGTCGTCTGTGAGCATCAGGTATCTCCCTCCGCTGTGACATCTGGGTGACAGTTAAAGCTAGATCAGCTTCTGGCTGGGGGATGGCAGGCCTATGGTGAAAGCAGACAGAGAGATACAAAGACTGGAAGGGCTAATGAGGGTGGGGTATGTCTTGCTAAAACACTGACCACTTTAGACTCAAAGCAGACGGAAGCCAAGTGCTGTTGGCTTAAGTTTGGCCAAAAAAAAAAAAAAATTCCTCAACGCCTGTTTTTATAACTTTAGGCTTCTGACATCACAGCTGTTAAGTGGAAGATTTCTTCTAAATGTCGTTGTTTTGAAACAAAATGTCCAAGGTGTCACCTATCCTGATGTCATTTACCCTGATTCTCAGGAGAGCTCTTGGTGAACATTTATTTACCGGGGTCCGTGTGGCATGCGGCTTTTGGCAGAATCATCTGCACACTGAGTTGCATGTACCTCCTTAAGACTCAGAGCATGCCCAGAGATAAGTCAGCCTTGTTTTCCATGAAAGTCCTGATACAGAAAAAGTGTTAAAGTACAAACAGTAACTGGAAAAAGTGTCACACATTTTAGCCACTTTGCATCCCTTGTTAGGACAAACCCTGGGCTGGGTTTTTACATCCGTGAAGTTGTGCAGTAGGTGGAGGGAGCAGTGTGGGCGGTTAAGAAAGAGTAGCGGTTAGAATAAGATTTTCCATTTATTGCCCTTTGTGCTTGGCTAAAAATAAGGTTCATACAAATCAGAATGTGTAGAGCAAGCAAAATCATTCTGTTAATTCTGATGACTGGCCTGCCCACATCTTCACGTCTTTGTGACAAGTGGTACATTAGGAAATGAATGTCTGTTTAAATAGCAAAGGCAGCCAGGGTTGTTGTTGGTGGGTTTCTTTGTTTTCTGTTTGTCTACACATGATAGTCTGTCATTTTTCCTCTTCTAAAGGAAGAAAGTCATAATTCACACGTACACGAATTGTGTTGGTGACAGAAGTGGTGAGATCCCTGACTGTGTCTAAAATGTACTGGCCTCCTTTGAAAGGTCATTTTACGGTGTCCATCTTCAAGGCTTATTGCTAGAAAGTTATTCCTTATGAGCTCCTACAGTAGTGAGGAGAGGGTCACTTAACTGTGTTGGAAAGTTGGATGAGAACATAAGACTATGCACACCCGGGGCGCTGTCCCTCCACATGGATGCTGGAGGAGCACTAAAACTCCCCTTCATCTGCCTTCAGAGCCCCCCACAACCACAGTAAGCGATAACGTCTCCACTTGTGGCTAGACAGAACACCAAAGTGTCAGCAGTGTTCACAGGGAATTTTGTACCTTCTTGATCCCAGAGTTGGTGCTGTCCCGTTCCACCGCCTGAAGAGCGGGTGGCATTTCCAGAGAAGGGGCGTCTGCAAGCGCCCCGAGCTTTTCAGTTTGATGCAGTCCGTGAAATAGATGAGTCAAGATGCACTCTTCATGAGGCATCATTCAAAGGCAGTCATTCAGAAACCTCAGCAATGGGAGCGGCAAATCGCACCCTCTGACTGTGGCAGTCCTCCTGTGCTGTGGCTGGAGCTAGACGAGAGCAGCGGTGGCAGAAGACAGACCCCTGCACAAAGCTTAGCCAGGAGACCTGTGGACCTGGGCCCGTCCGCTTCTCCCCCTACAGCTGAGCATCTTTATCCGAAAATGGGAGAAGGCGCAGTCCTTGCCCCATCGGGTGCCTGCGGGGTTTGACGAGGTAATGATGTAAGATGCAAAGCCAGAGCTGTGCACAGTGAGCTACGCTGGTCCCGCTTCCCGTTCGCGCTCCTGCACCTCGAAGGTGTGCTGGAGCATGTCGGGGCATTTGAGGTTCTCCCGCATGTTCGGAGCAGAAATTTTAGGATTTAATACACAAAAGGCTCAACCTCTGGTTCTGCATCTCTCGTTTATAAGTCTCCTTTTCTTTCTTTTCTTTCTTTTTTTTTCTTTTTTTTTTCTAATAGCCTACTAATGCTGCCTGTCGGGGTTTTTTACTTTGTAATGACATGGACACGGTGTGCACTGAGCATATTAGGTTATTTTTACCCTTACACTATGCTTTTTTATTTAAGCACGGATATTTCGGTCCTAACATCTGTGTGTGTTAGCTGTCGTACCTGCTGGTGTACATTAGGAAGGCGGCTGCGCTGATGTTGCAATCAAGCAAGCTTTTAAATATTTCAGGTAGGAACTAGCAACGTTTCAGGAGCAATTAGCTTCCATTGTGGTGTTGCTCCCTAGGGAAAACATTGCATGCGCAGTGCCATTACTGATCCACCATTAAGATGACCAACGCCAACAGGCAGAAGACAGTCCGCGTTGCGTTCATTTTCATTAATTTTTTTAAATTATTTTCTATTTTGTGTATACTTGCCCTCCTCTGTCTTTTCCTCCACAACAAAGTTTTCGATTACAAGTTAAATATATTAATTATCTCATAGTGTAAGGGGAGAGCTGTAGGCAACACATAACTCGTGGTTGCCCTTTCAAAGCCTTGGCACTGGGCAGTAAGAGTTCAGATGAGACTTTGCCTCGCCTCCTCTGTGACCTTCTGGGCTGCTGGTTCTCATTTATCAAGTTCAAAGAGACGTCGTGACAGCGCCTTGACTTCGCCTCACCTGGGACCTGACGGAGGTGATGAATGAGAGCAAGAAGCTCAGAAATTACAGCGCAGCGCAGAAGCAGCCATGGCTCGCTGTGAGCAGGGAGCATGCTCCGCCAGAATCCCTTTTCGTGTTCACTCTACCATCCCAGCACCAGGGCTGACTGTGGCATACATATTAAGATCAGCAGATTGTCTGGGGGTTAGTGTGAGTACCCGGCAGTCTGCCGTGGAGACATTCCTCCCATTAAGGACCAGGGTCTCCCACATGAGATCCAGACTGTGCTTTGTGTGTTTTTTTCCCCTTAAGAAAATGGAAGAATCCTTTTCCTCAGAGCAAATCCTTCCAGGTGACTTTCAGAGTTCCTGGCATTACAGCACGGCTTCAGCACTGGCACACACACATGTGCACACATATGCACACAGGCACACATGCATGCACACACGTGCACACGCAGGCAAACACAGGCACAAATATGCACACAAGCACACATGGGCACACACGGGCACACACAGGCACAAACATGCACACAGGCACACATGCGTGCACACACAGGCACACATGGGCACACACAGGGGCACACACACATGCACACCATTATCTTTGCCAGCCTCACTGCACTTTGCCACTGAAGCTTCTGTGAGAATCATAGACTGGAGAAGGTGATAAATTAGACTCTGGCTGTGATTTCCTACCCTGCCTTTGGGAGGAACGCCAGAGATTCTGAAATTCATCCCGTCGATACACTCTACTTCTTCGTACATAACGGTGGTTTTAGCCTGTCCTTCGTGTGCAATTTGAGGGTAGCGGCCAGGCTGGGCCCATTATTCCTTTGGTTGAATAATATAACGAATTTGCAATGGACATTTACTCTAATGATGTATTTTAAGTGCGTGTCCGCGTTGGTCGTTTAATGCTCTCAGTCATGAAATGCTTTGGAGTTTATGGCTAATGGATAAATCCTCAGAAAAAACTGAAATTCTCAATAAGATTGACATTTGGAGTACGAAATATAAATCTAATGAGAGCGTTTCAACCAAGGCTTGTAATTAGGGCTGAATAGAGTAAATCTGCACATGCCGGCTGCAGAAGGGCGCAGCGGAAGGTGAAATTGCATGCTCTGCCGTGAATAAGCGAGGAAGGCCAATGTATCAGTGTCAGGCCGTGACACCAGAGTATAAATGACACTGTCACCAAGTGCTGCACGGGGCACCAAGGGAATTCCACTCCAGTAAATTACATTACTTAGGCAGACCTGAAGGCATTGTACTGGAATGAGAGGAGAAAAGGAGAAAGCTCTCAGCACAAAGCAGAAGATGTTACCGTAGAGTCAACTGCAGGATGCACGTCACTGGCTGTGCGGGACCTGGTCGTGTTCTTTTCTGTTGTTAGCTCATAGAAGTGGCAGGCAAGTACAGTTGGCCATAAGGGAGTGAGTGTAAGTTGATTTCTGTGATCTGGTCAGTGTTGGGTTTTCCTTATTATTGCCATTACAGTCGGGTGGGCGATGGGGGTTGGGGGTGTCCATGTACGTTCACCATTATTTTATTTTCTCTGTTGTGAGAATCTAACCCCACCCCCTTCGGTAATACTGTTCATCTCACTTCCAGCCCCACTGTCATAAAAAACACGTGGTAGCCGTGATCAGGTGGAAGATGTTGTTATCCCAGCTACTGGAGAGACTGAGGCAGGAGGATTGCAGAAGAACTCTTTTTCTCACACTGTGTCCTTTTGTCCCCCTGCAGTAAAGTAGGACTTTATGGGTTGATCTGTCTTAGCATTTTTGGGCAGGGGAGCATAAACGTCCATCGAGGATGAGGTCATCGCCTCACCTACTGAGCACACGCTGGTCTCCTTTTGTCTGGTTGGGGTCTGGGTGCAAGCCCTTGAAGAAGCCAATCATAGTCACTCGCTCGCTGGCTAGAAGTAACTGTTCTCCGGAAAGAGTAGTCTGAGACATCAGCATGGCCTTCTCAGCAGTGTGTCACCCCTGTCCTTCTCAAAATACCCCTAAACAGCCTCCTGGGGGACAAGCCACATGAAGAACATGGGTTCTGCAGGTTGTCTCCACAAAGCTGACGTGGCAGGTGTCCCACCATCTTCCTAAAGTAGCTCACACTAGACATCAGACGCAGTCCTTTGAACTGAATTTTACTCTTTCCAAAATAATGCCGTATCAGGGGCGGGATTTCCTCTGTGCTTTGTAGCTATAGTTACAGACTTTATTCCTTTCATCATGGGACTTAGTAAATCCACCATGGAAAACGAGGTTCTGGAGGGCAGGACGAAGAGAACTCGATGAAATATGACATGTTTTCTATTTTATCCAAGCATACCTGAGCCTCTGGTGCAGCTTATAGAGTACGTCCACAGGACATGCAAGGAAGGCCCTGGGCTCCATCCCCACCATGCACGGGTGTGGGTGTCAGCCTGTGATTCCAAAGCGACGTCTGTGTAAAAGCTTCACATGGTGAGCCATCGTGAAGCCTGGGCTCACAGTCCGCTTACCCATCAGCTACTGTGTGGGAAGTTGGCCTCGGCCGCACTGCCATGTCCCTGTTTCCATCATGTTTCATTTCAACGCACGTTGTATCTGTGCGCTCCTTCTGTCCACAGCATCAGCAGGGAAATTGTATGTGTGTGTATCTTGGTGTTTACCACAAAGTGACTCCATGGCTTTTTTTTCCTGGCTTCTTGGTGACAACCCAGAGGCTCTTGTGAGCTGAACCCTGGTGAAAGAGCTTTGACAGCATCTAAAATGCTTTTAGCTTCTCTCCATTCTGAAGAGCCTCCTTTGTTCCCACTGCCCTACCCAGGTCTGACTGTTCTCTCTTCTTTCTCTTGCATTAAAATTGGAAAGGGAGCAGGGGGAGCTCCTAAGGAGGAATAGGTCTGTGGAGGATTGTACTCATTCAGAACCTATTCTTGGCTCCCAGAAATATAATGAAGCTGGGCTTTGCGTCCTGCTGAAGCTCCCATTAACGATCCCACTACCTGCCACCTGATTCTGTTTTCCCCAAGGACACCTGGTGTTTCCTCCCTAATATTCTGAATGGACTGGCTTCTGAGTCAGGCACATCTTGCAAGGCAATGAGTCCCGTCGAAGTCCTGGTTCACCAGCGACTCCTCAGCTGTCCTCTGAGGGCTGCATTAGCGGCACCTTCTGTAGACCAGGATTCATCATCAGATGTCAACCTACTCACACCAGCACCTTACTCATATTGCCACGCCAGTGTTCGTGCTGTGACACCTGCTGCCTTGCATGGCTGTGTTCCTGGGTCCCCACTGCTGCAGATGAGAGAGGAAAACATGCAAAGGACAGAGTCCCTCCACCAGAGATCCCACAGGCATGTAACAGTGGACAGTGAAGACATTGTTCAGATATGACTTAAGGACGCAAGCATTTAAACAATGAGCCCTCTTGTGAGATGTGGGGAACTATGCACTGCAAACATTGGGAAGTTCTCTGTCTCGGGGAAGGCAGTTTCTGCCTGGGTTCCAATGCCTGTTACCTTCTCAACAGCCCTTTAGGAGAGGAAAGTTGCTTGTCTCACTATGGCATTCAGACAATTTCTGTTCTAAGGAACACTAAAGTGCATTCCTTTATATAAGTGCAAACTATAATTTATAGAAATCACAGTGCTCCGTTGAATCGTGTCTCCCCTCCCCTCCTTACCTGAAGTAGAAACTCCATCTGTTTGGTAAAAGAAAGCCTTCTTTCTTTGATTTTTTTTTACACTCTGTGTGTGTGTGTGTGTGTGTGTGTGTGTGTGTGTGTGTGTGTGTGTGTGCATGCTGTGCACACACATGCACATGTCACTGAACACATGCAGAGAGGTCAGAAGACAACTTGCAGGAGTCAGTTCTGTCCTTCTCCCATGTAGGACGTGGGGCTTGAACTCGGATGTTAGGACTGACAGCAGGTCCCTTTTGAGCATCTCACCCACCCCTCTCCTTTCTTTGAATAATATTTATTTCTTCCAAATGAATAAAGGGGTACTTTAAGTTGCTTAGATTCGTAATGAGGCTTTAGGGCTTGATGATAATTCTCTGAACACTGTGGCATTGCTGGAGGATGGGAAAGGAGAAGTCCTGCTTTGAACACATTTTAGTGTTGAACCTGTTTTTATGTATGCATTGAGCCTTTAAGGGAGGCCTGGTGTATAGACCTACACCCTTGTTAACTCAGGCCAGTGTCTCTGGCAGAACCCCAGAATTGTCTCAGTTTTGATATGGAATATGTGACGAGGGTGGGGCGCATACGTTGACTGGCCAGAGGTGCTCTGTCACAGTATTAAACATACGATTAAACTATTCTGACTGCCAGTTTAACATGTTTGTGGATCCCTGTATTCAGCACCCATTGCAGACTCCTCCTGACTGAAGAAATGTTTCGACTCCATCTCTGTTGACAGGAAGGATGCCTCCTGATAATTGCTTTGCTTAAGTGTCTGATAACATGCCAGGAGTGAGCGCATTCTGTGTTAGGTCATCTTTAATTATGCATGTACCACCTGTCAGCTCTAAATCGGGATCAGATCAGATCCTTGCAGAGTCACTTCTGGGAGGGTCGGAGAGAAGCCAAGGTGATCTCTTTGAGAAGCAACAAAAACAGTCGTAGGCATCTCTCATCACCTGCAGCTCCCTGAGAGAGCCTCCGGGGCATGGCTCCTGAGGAGGCACCAGCCTCCGACTGGTGCTTCTGAGAAAATCCGAAATCTCACCCAAGCAAGATAAATTACCTCGGAGACAAATGACAGAGAGCATGGAAGTGCCCCTCCCTCCCTCCCGTCCGCCATCTGCGGCATTTCCTTTTTACTCCTTCTCATCCTTGTAAATGAGCCAGGGAAAAGCTCAGACACATTTTTATAAGCTACGTGAGGACAGGAAATATGATAATGATGTCAGATCTCATACATTTGGGGGATTTTTTTTTTCAGTAGTTGGTTGGCTTTTTTTAGAAGGACAAATGTGGGCTGGAAGAAATGCTTGCTACCCTCTGTCAGCTTTTAGTAGTTTTAGTCTCACTTTTCAGGGTTGTTTGGGACTTTCTGGTGGGATGTTTAGGGTTCTTTACCGAAAGTTCTGTTCTCTCTTCGAAAGGAAGGGCTGCTAAGAGGTGTTTTTCTTTGTTCACCTGTCAGAGGCTTAAAGGCAGAGCGAGCACATGTTTGCTCTCTCATATAATAGGTGGGCTCGGCTGAATGCAGAGTGACAGGCGGAGAACAAGCAGGCGCAAGGAAGTGACAATGTGCTTCATCCCGTGGCGCAGCTCTCAGAAATGCAAAGGGAAGGCTCCAAGCTTGTCCTCTCTCCAGACTGGGGGAAAAAAAAGAAAAAAGAAAGAAAAAACCACTCCTGAGATGACTTTGCCTTTGACCCACTTTTCAAAAATCCCGAAATGCCTCCTTGTCAGACACAGCTGAATAGAGAGGCTCAGGGAAGTCTACCAGGTCAGCCAATGAGGGATAGCATTGACCTCTGACCCCGAAGGTCATGACCCTGAGTACCTTTTCACCACCATTCAATGCCTGAGGTGACGTTTGCTTTTCTCCCGATCAGAAGGTCCGCTGAAGTGGGCGTGCGTCCAGGTAGCACAGAGTGGGTCTGAAACCCGCTGTCAAGTCCAGTGTTTGCCATTTCGTCTTCGATTGAGCAAATAAAGGTCACACGGGACTGTCAGCTCCACTCATACGTCTTTCAAACGTGACGACTGCCGAGTGCCCGTCCCTGACAGAAGAAGATTGGAAAGTTAAGTCCGGGAGAACTGAGGGAAGGAACCAACAAGCAAAATTGGTGCCACCATATTTTCTCATCCCGGCTCCCTTGTCCTTGCCAAACCCTTTCCATCTGCCTGGGAAAATCGTGCGCTCTCTCCACCTGCCTGACTCCTGTTTTGCATGTTATCTTCTCGGAGAAGCATCTTTAAATTCATTCTTTTATAATCTTACACATGTATATAATGTGCTTTGATCAAAGCCCCCCTGCCCCCTCGTTATCCTCTCTTACTGCCTCTTCCCATCACCAAATCCCTTCTCCTCCTCAGGTCCCCCCCTACCTTCCATGCTTCCGTGTGTGTGTGTGTGTGTGTGTGTGTGTGTGTGTGTGTGTGTGTGTGTAAGACACACTGCATTGGATTAGAGGTGAACACGGGTGAGATCATTTGCTTGCACAAGAGCAGTGCGCTAGTGCGTATCCACGGAGGAATATGGTTGTCATCTCCATGTGACCTTGAACGTATTACATCTCCTGTGAGAGGGGCGAGGCCTTACGAGCCTCCCTCCTGTCCATGAGGGAGGACTGGCAGGCTCATCTTTATGAGGGTAGCCATGCTGCTTTTTGTTACTGGTGCCACGGCCATGTCCCACCCCCTAGACTACACGCCCTCCAACTCTTACTATCTTCCTGCTTCCTCTTCCTTGGAGTTCTCTGAGTTTCAGAGGGATTGATATAGAAGTCCCATTTAGGGCTGAACATTCAACAATCACTCATTCTCAGCCCACTGACCAGTGATGGGTCCCTGCGTTAACTGTCACCCATCGCAGACAGAAGCTTCTCTGACCAAGGCTTAGAGTCGTGCTGATCTGTGGGTGTTAGCATGAATATTGGGAGTGCAGTTTGACGCTGTGCCCAATTAGCAAAACAAACAGTAGTAAGTTCCCCTGCTGGGTCTATGACCAACATAACCATGGAGTTTGCCCAGGTTCGTAAACTAAGTGTGAATTCCTCCTACAGGGGGGGCGCTCAAATTCAGTCAGAAAGTAGCTAGCTCTCCCCATAACAGTTTCACCATTATTGCAACAGTGGCACAATAATGTCACTTGCCTAGGAGGCTGGTGACATGGTTCACAGGTTCACAGCTAGGTAAGCACTGATGACTTTCCTTCTCTAGCAGCACTGTGCTTGCCAGCACGGAGGAAGCTTCCAGTCCAGTTCCAGCTTGACCTCTCTCTCTCCAGCTTGATCTCTCTCTCTCTCTCTCTCTCTCTCTCTCTCTCTCTCTCTCTCTCTCTCTCTCTCTCCCTCCCTCCCTCCCTCCCTCCCTCCCTCCCTCCCTCCCTCCCTCTCTCTCTCTCTCTCTCTCTCTCTCTCTCTCTCTCGTTTTTTCGATCAAAATGTGCGGTGTCCTCCACAGTAGGGTGGCATCATCTGATTCTGGTGGCCTCCCAAGAGGAATGTCGAGAGCCTGTGTTCACAGTCTTGGGGGCCTCTGGGATATCTCTGATCAACAACTTGTAAGAAAGTGCCCCATATCTCCCACTGGGATTTTGTTTAATAGCCAATGTCTTAATTGACATATTCTTTTTCTCCCTTCTGGGAAAGAAGCCACCCTTCACCAAGTGCCCGGCTGAGTGTTGGCCATGGTATTATACAAAGTATCCTTTATGTAGCTTTCTGGGGGAAGTAGCATCTTAATTGTGACCAGGAAGCTCCAGAGACCAAGCAGTTATGTGTGTGTCCACAGCACTCAGGTTACATTATTATGTACATTATAAGGATATTATGGCCATACTTTAAAGAGGGGCATACACACATGTGAGCACTGCATGCAGTGCACAATGGAGGGAGGGTGGACTGTTAGCCTGGGGAAGAGAGGAAGGACAGAGGCTGTGTTTAAATAAGTGAGAGACTTGCTTAAGAAACAACAGAGGCGAGCATTATACAGAGATTTTGGTTCAGAACGTGGTTGTTTTCACATAAAGCTAGCCTACTCTGGAACCTATGACTTTCTTTGGTAACAGTGACTCTTGTTTCTACAGAGTTATCGTTTAGCATATTTTTATGGGGTTAGAGGATATAATTCTAAAATTATTGCTCTAGGGATGGGTGGGGGGCGCAAATCAGATAACAGTGACACTGACAAGACAGAGTGGCCGTGTTCCATGCAGCCTCCCAGCCAGGACGGCTGTGGGGAGACACTCCTGACTTCTACACGGTATCTGATTGGTCTAGGACACATCCGTCCACAAGCTGCAGGCTAGAGATTGGGATGTGATGGAAGACGTCCTTTCTCGAAGAGGCTGCACTGTGAGATGATCCAGTCCCAGTGCACATGCCTCTGGCCTCTTGCTTGATGGGACCAGGAGAGGCTCCTCGACACTTGAAACCCCCTCCATTTCTGTCCAGGAGAATACATATGCTGTCGTCCACCTCTTGGAAGTTGCCATGAGGGTTAATGAAAGCGAAGGAGCCCCCTCTAAACTGACGTGTCACCGGTACGGTGGGCAGAGAACCCCCCCGCTTGCGGGTTGCTGTGATCGGGATAACAAAACAGAGCATCGTGTAGATAAGTCCCCAGCTTGGAGATGGACCCTGCCTAAGGCCCTGGTTCAGTCCTCAGCCCTACAGAAAGAGAACAAGGCGCTCCCAGCACCACACTGCTGCGGAGTATTTCCTGGGCCTGGTGGCTCCTTCTCTGATGGGAGCTGAGGTGCCTCCCGCCCTCTGCTGGGCCAGTCCCCGCAGCCTTCCCTGGGACCTGCCTGTGAACTGCACGTACAGCCTTCCTCCTACTGCCTGTCAGCTCAGCACAGCACTGACCACTTTTCATTCCCATCCCTCCTGCCCTCCCTACTTCATCCGAACCCTTCTATCCTTTATCTTTCTGACTTCTCTCCTGGCCTCATCCTCTTTCTGTGGAAGATTGTTCTGATGAGCCCGGCATGTCAAGTGATATCCTCGGTGATACTTTTATTCTGTCAATTGTCTAAATTGTTTTTATAATCGAACCTGGGTCTCTGGAAGGACAGCAAGTGCATGTAACCACTGAGCCATCTCTCCAGGCCCTACATTTTTGTCTTATTTTGTGTGGTAATGTGTGTGTGCCCCACCCCCGTCTCTTTCTGTCTGTCTCTCTTTCTCTTTCTCTCTTTTCCTCCCTCCCTCTCTCCTTCTACCTCTTCTCTCCTCTCTCTCTCTCTCTCTCTCTCTCTCTCTCTCTCTCTTTCTCTCTGTGGGGTGTTGTGGGTGTGCATGTGGAGATCAGAGGACAACTCTGAGGAAGGGGCTCTCTCCTGGCAGCATGCTGGATGGACCTGGAGCTAGAACTAAGGTCTCCAGGCCTGGCAGCAGGCGTCTTTGTACACTGAGCCATCTTCAAGCCAACATTTTTAGTCTAAGCAAGAAAGGGTTTGTTTTTTTTTTTTTTTTCTAGCTCTGGAAGGAGTGAAAAAGATGAATCTTTTCATGTTCCTCTAGACTTTCTTCAGTTCTTTTTTTTTTCCTGTGTTGACATTTCTGCCTTCTCTCATCCCCTCAGCCTGTAGTCATTAACTTGCCAGACACCCAGCAACGGATTGTCTTTATGACGTTGCTGAAGTTAGGAGCGTGTCATTCACAGAGAACCTAACCCATATATTAACTCAGGCACAGCAAATTGCTAAATAGACTCTTTTAAGTGAGGAGCTTCAGAATGACAGTCCAACCACTCCTATTGGAAGGGGGTGACAGAAACAGACTGGCAGTGGGCAAGGGAGGGTGAGTGTCTGCCACAGAACTGAGCTGGAACAGGACACTGCCCTCTGGACACACGGGTGCCCCAGCTAAAGAGCACAGCATTTCCCAGGGCTTGGTGGGGAGGTCCGAGTCTAACAGGAAGTCAGTGGGCTCCCGCCATCCTCCACGCTTGTTCAGTCTTTGTCCACAATGTGAGCATCCACACCACCTTTCATTCCTTTCCCTATTGCCACCGGAGCCTTATTTCTCCCAGGGTCTAGTTCAGTAAATGCCAGAGTAGATACAGAAGAGGACAGGTGCATTGGATACAGTGCCCGGTGGATACGTGAGACCAGGCCCACGCGTGCAGTACAAGTTTTGAGAAGTATCAGTATATATGGAAAGAGGAGCAGCATCTAGTGGGAATCGTGAAGATGTCCCGATCCGTGCACAGGTGCAAGAGAAGCCACACATTCTGTGGTGCATCTGTGGGCATGCAGCTCTCCAAAGCTTTCTTTGCTGGTCCATGTTGCGCTCTATTTAAGAATGTTACTTTAAATTTACAATCATTCCTAAACACTGAATCAGAAGGTGGTATTCGTTCCCAGAAATGAAGACAGCAATCTATTTTCCCAACTCTTGGAACATGATGTTCCCTTGAGAGCCAGTGACCTGAGGGGAAGACTACTGCCCTAGGTCCTGGGGTCATTGTTTCACATCCTGGGGTCACTGTATCACATCCTATGACTTGGTGTCCCCCAGAACACCTCTGTAAATGGTGAAGGAGAGATTCCTGCCTTCTGTATAGCCTTGGGCTTTCCCAACAACCTCATGAGAAGAGAAAACACGGTTGCTGTCTATAGGTGGAGTTCTACTACAGAATGTAAGGACGTCAGCTTTGCGTTTCCCGGAACACTTGTGTGTCTGTAAAAGCTGCATGAAACACTTGAGGTCAGCTGCTGGGTGCAGTTCAGTCAGCTGCCAGATTCATCTAGAAGCTTTGGTTTCGCCTCTTCCAAAGAGAAATCCCTGCTAATTCCTCTCAAAACGTTCCAACCTTTGTCTTGTTCACAGATGTTCATTAGCTTGTGTTTTTGTTGCTTGTTTTTGGTTTTGTTTCTGTTTTCCCTAAGCTGATACAAAAGCACCTAAGCTTTCGATTCTCACTCTTCCATTTTCCCAGCATGCCGCACTGGCCTTAAATAGTCACCACGATGCCTACATAGGGCTTTCAGAGTTCAGTCCCCACCCAAAGAGTTCACCTTCTAGCAGAGGACACAGATTCAGATAGCTGTGAGGTGGATGAAAATGGTAGGTCCCAGTGTGTTTGGGACCACGGGCATACTTGGTAGAAATAACGAAGGTTTTAGAAAGGACAATAAGGCACCCCCGGTGTTGTCTTAGCATGTATGTCCTTGTCTCTGCCTTGGGCTCCTGTTCTGTCCCAGAGCCCCTGAGGGCAGGGGCTTTCTGACTCTGCACAGTGTTCTGCGGGGCCTTAGCAAATGGTTGCCTAAACTAATATGTTCTATACCATGATTAACTTTTATCTTTGAAATAGTATAACAGGTTTTTTTTAAATGTATTTCATTTCATTAAAAAAGTGGAGCTTGGATACTTTGCAATACTTTTCTAACTCTTGGCGGGAGAAATGCTAACTCATGAAAAGTTCTCAATCATTGTAGAAAAAGTGAAGTGATTTTCTTTATGCTTTGACACAACATGAACGGAGAATTTTCAAAGAACCTTGGAGATTGCATGCTTAGATACTCTGGTGTAGCCTGAGTACCAAGAACTCTGCCTGACGTTTAAAGGATGCTTAATAGATATTTGTTGAGTGTTGGAGACATGGCTCAGAGGGCAAAGGCGTCTTTCACCAAGCCTGAGTTTAGCTCACAGTCTGAGTTTAGCTCTAGTCCACACCTAATAGAAGGAAAGTATCGAGTCCCTCAAATTGCCCTCTGACCTCCATACACTTACATGTTAAATTCTGAGAGTGCAATAATAAATAGCAGATTTGCATACGTACTCCCAGTCCCTCCTCCCTACCCAAGAATCAATGCAGGAGACTAGCGACCCTTCTAGCCATCCTCATTCAGTGTGAGAAGGCAATGGAGATAATGCAGAAATGTTATTTTTGTTGTGAATGTTGTTAACCAGGCAGCGTAGTGTTTACTTATACTCCCATAAGGAAGAAGAAGTCTGAGGCAGGAGGGTTGGGAGTTCAAGACCAGCCTTGGCTACATAGAAAGACCTTGTTTCAAAACTCCAGTGGCTGTGGAACTATCTCAGTGTAAGAGGAGTGGCCTCCGGATTACAAAACCCTGAGTTTGATCCTCAGCATTTCCCAAAGAAAGGAGAAAATGTTACATTGTGTCTCTGAATCAAGGGGAAACAAAGGATCAGCTGGTGTCATTCTGCTCTTACTCCTGTTTTACTATCCTTTGTCCCAAGTCGTTTCATTTTTCTGGACAAAAGGGGCTCATGATAAGCCCCAAGATACAAATGGTGCTAAAGGTAGCGTAAGAAAAGACGCATCAGACTTCCAGGGCATAGGAGTTCCCACTTAAGCTAGTCAGGTTTTCTAGACAAAGCTAATAGAATGAATATATATTACAGGGGGTTATTAGATCAACTTACACAATGTAGACTGAGGAGACCAAAATTGATGATGTGCATGCTGGAGAGCCCAAGTATCCAACTGGTAGCCGCTCAGCCTGGGAGGCTGCAGAATCCTGCTGCTCCTCCGTCCGTGGGAAAGACTACAGAGACCAGGTTATGACGGCAGCTGAGGTGCAGCGTCAGTAACCGCAGCAGGGTCTGAGTGCAGAGGCAGGCAGGGAAGCAGCATGTATCATTTCTAGAACTGCTTTACATCTGGGCTACTGCCAGAAGGTACTGTCACTCTGAAGGGGTAGTCACTACCCTTTAAATAATCCTTCCCGGAAATGCCATCTTCGACCTCCCCAGCGGCATGCCTTAGTTCAATTTGTCGATCTTGATTAATCATCACGCTATGTAAGAAGAAGAAGAAGAAGGTTGCTGCCTTGAGCTTGTCCTTTCTAATACGTGTCCCGTTCCCTGGGTGGCCAAGAGCTATGAGCAGATTCCATTTACATGCCGAACCCTTGCCTGGGTTTCATCTCCAGACTCTGCTCTCTAGTACGTGTTCCTCGGGAAATTCACTTGCAGCCTGTACAGAGTGGAACTGGATACTGCACCCTGATTCCTCCTCGAAAGACTCTCCCCCCAACTCTGACTCATTCACCAGACAAACCCAGAAGTCATCCCGTCCTCCATGCACTACACCCACGTAACATCCAAAGCCTCGGTGTGTGTGCTCCCTACTTTTGGGCTAGGAATCCCTTTAGATGCATGTGACCCACATCTTCCCAAGTGCTCTTAAATCCCTCCATGTTAGCGTGGTCTTTGTAGCACACTTAGACGACATCCAGAACTCCTTAGTGTAGCATCTAGACCCTGCTCATCTCTTTACTTCCACCTGGTGACAGACCTCTAGTTCTTCATTTCTCCTTCCTCTAGCCTAGCATGTATGTTGTCTGGACTCAGTGTGTGTTTATTGAGTGAACCAGAGCTTGGGATGGGAAGGCACTTGTACAGGAAACTAATGAGAAGGGGCAGAGCTGGGACAAACACGTGGTCAAGAGGGGAGGGCAACAGTCAGATAGTCCAGTCTTGGGAGTAAGCGTAGGAACTGGGCCCTCCCTTTCTCTCTCAGCCGTTCCCTTTGGCCTTACTAATGTTTTGAGATTTGTCTCTGCAGCCTGTGGTTCGATAGCTTCGCTCCCTGGCTGTTCCCACACACCATCTCTTTACCCTTGCCACTCAACCACCTGGCACACTTGGCAGGCTGCCTCTCCTTCCTGGAAGGTCTTCCCTAACCTGTCCCCTTGCAGACAGACTCTCTAAAATGTGGCCATTTGGCCCCTAACCCTGTGCTCGTGATCCTTGTTAACAGATAGAAGAAGAATACAGACGTGTTCTCATTCTCTGGTGCCTCTCCCCAGGGCCACCACTACAACCATCTCTCAGACTCTCCCAGAACGTTGGACGTGTGTGTGTGTGTGTGTGTGTGTGTGTGTGTGTGTGTGTGTGTGTGAGAGAGAGAGAGAGAGAGAGAGAGAGAGAGAGAGAGAGAAGAAGAAGAAGAAGAAGAAGAAGGAGGAGGAGGAGGAGGAGGAGGAGGAGGAGGAGGAGGAGGAGGAGGAAGAGGGAGTGAGAGAGAGAAAGGGAAAGAGGGAGGGAAGGAGGGAGAGAGAAAGAGAGAGAGAGAGAGAAAGAGAGAGAGAGAGAGAGAGAGAGCCTGATATTCCTCCTGAAGTCTACATACTATGTACCTGTCACATAAGTGGCATAGAGCAGCGTAGTTGAACAAGGAGCTGACCATGGCTCCACAGTGAACTTGTGCTTGGCTGTCCCCTGCCTACCTTGCATTGTCCCTCACAGCAGCCGACAAAGCCACCATGCTGATAACAGTAGGCATTATCTCATTCCTGTCCTTCTGGCGTAGACCTCCCCTGCCTCCACATGCTCCCCATGCCGCCACGGTGTGATCCGGTAGCAAAGTCATTCCCATCACATCATTCGCTGTCGTCAGTGACTCCTTTCCCTAGTGTGGAGGACACTCCTGCCTCCCTCTCTGCCTCCCAACAGTCACTTGCAGTCCCACTGAACTCCACAGATGACTCTGCCCTACATCCGTCCATGTTGCTCAGTGATGAGAACTTCCTTTCTGGTGTGGCCTGTCCTTCTTTCCTCCACTGTACGAATCTTCCTAAATGGTTTACCGCAGCCTAGCACTGTTCTCACCCCCACATCCACCATTACTGTCCACCCCAGGCCGGGGGAGCATACACACAAAGCAGAGGTATTTGGAGACTGCTATGATCTACCTATTCTTTGAACCTATCTAACTCTGCTTTAATTTCTCAAGAAAACACTTGACTTGTAATATTCTGATTATTCTATATCGTGCATTTTGACATATAATCGTATATTGTCTCGTGTTATAGTAAGTGTTTCTCATACGTGTGCTTGCATTCCCTGTTGAACCCTAGGTACTTGAAACCAGCACTATCAGCTATTTTTTTTTTGCTATCTAGCAAAATACCCCCAGACTCTGTGGCTTAGAACAAAGGCTGTTTTTCTATGGTTTCCATGGTTCACTGGTCAGTCCTGGTTTGTACAACCTTCAGCTAAGCTGATTCATCCAGGATAGGTGCAGGTGAGTAATGACCCACATCTCTGTTATCTGTTTTGGTATTTAAAAACAACAACAACACAACATGCTGGAGTACAGCCACACCATCTCGTCTGTGGAGCCTTTTACCTTACCACAGCAGAGGCAAGTCACTGTAATGGAGATGACCACATGGCCTACAGCCTAACATGTATACTGCTGTTTGCTCCCTGAAGTAAGCATTCACTAAAACAAGAAAACAGTGCCTAACATGCGCATACCTTCAAGTCGACCTCCGTCACATTCTCTATGATCTTTGGTAAAAGTAAGTTCCATGACCAAGCCCAGAGTCAGTGTTGGGGGCACTGCCATCCAGCTGGGATGATTGCATCTGTCTTAGGAAGCAGTCTGCAAAGCTGACCCATTTCCAGTCACCATGCCTCAGCCCTCGTTCCCACAGTGAAACAAACGGCAGACACCCTCTCCCACCCCAATCATACTTGCAGAGTTGAATTCCAGACACAGCTAGGGCTCAGGAATACAGCACTGGCCTCAAAGTAGCAAGACCCAAGTTTGGTTCCTAGTACCATTAGAAACACATATGCACACATGACATCGTGGAGCCCAGAAGCAGCCCTGGATGTGTGAGGTCCTGAGTGAGTGTGTTCTTGCTAGGAACACGGGCATGTCAAGGACTCTAACCAGGCTTCCTTGGCAAAACCTTCCCTTCTCGTCTGTGTACAGATGCTGAGAGTGTGTGCAGAAAATTTCCTGGACCTGTGCCAGCATGGCATGGATCTTTGGAGAGAAGAAGTACAGAAATACTATTTGTTTAACTACTGTGTGCTTGGGATAGCCACAGGCTGCAGATTTGGTGATGGACAGGGCACTTGTTCCCATCCCCCAAACCCTTGCAGCCTGACCCACCTTCGTGCCATTGTCATCCACAATGAGACTTCTCTAAGATCCTTTCAAGGAGTCCCTTTAGCTATACAACTCCATGATGATGTATGATGGCTGACTGTCAGCTTGATTAGATTAGGAAACACATGGGAGATTAGTAAAGTGGGCCTCTGCCTGTATCTTTGAAGATGTTTGCAGAGATGGACCATGATGTCTCTGACCTAATCAGCGATTAAGCCCATTGATACATTCATTCTGAGTTTGAAGAGATTAATGGGAGTTCTTGGCACTTTCTGACTGGTGAGAGGAATCAGGCCATGTAGGGAATGCTCTATGGGACTATATGTTGCCCTGGTCCCTTCCTGAATTCCTTCTGTTTTTGGATGCTGTGGTGTAAGCTGTACCAACATGGCCCTCTCCTCCACGATGAGCTAGAACTTCCGAATCTGTGAGCTAAAATAAACCTTTCCTGTTCTAAGTTGTTTCTGCCAGGCATTTTGGTTTAGCTACAAGTAACTAAGCCAGTTTGCTGTATTCATCCTCTCCCACCCCACACAGTTATCCGGACTGATATTTCAGATGCTGAGTTTTGAGGCTCTCCCTTGCCAATCGCCTTACACATTTTCAACCAGATTACAATTTCATCGGCTACCAGTAGCTCAGAAGTCTGAGTCACTAGATTGAGTCCCTCAGGTTTCCCCTGTGGTGGGAATACTCTACACTGTGCATTCATATCCCTGTGTACTTGTCTTACTCTCCCTGTGGACGTACAGTATTTCTCTTCTTCAAATGTCTGCTAAGATACCACCCCTCTGATGAGACAGGCTCAAGAACCACTCAGCCATGCTGTTTCCCTGGTTGTTCCTCTTGCAAGATCTCCCTCTGTAGTTATAGGCCTCAGATCTTGGAGTGCAATTCACATGGGCTGTGGCACATACTGTTGCTGTCCGACTTAACCTAACTCATCTCTCTTATGCAGTGTACTCGGGTTTAGATTGCAGGCCATGTCCTCATTCACTTTAACTTCTTTCTGAATTCTTAGAGCAGGGAGATGTCTAGCAAAGTCTCGGCTCCATTACTGAGGCTAGCACTCAGGACATGGGCAGCAAGCACGATGCTACTGATCCATACCCCAGTCCCACTTTATGAACACTGGACAACTGATGTTTACATGACATGTTTGCCATTTCCAAACCTTTGTCTCATTTCTAGGAGTTCACTGAGTTAAACATATTTCGTATTCATTAATAAAGAGGTCCAGAGGTCCTGAGTTCAATTCCAGCAACCACGTGATGGCTTATAACCATCTGTAATGAAATCTGATTACCTCTTCTGGTGTGTCTGAAGACAGCTACAGTGTACTTATATATAATAAATAAATAAATAATAAATAAATAAATAATAAATAAACCTATCTTAAAAAAAGAAAAAGAAAAATTACTACATATAAACTGTCAGTTATATTTCTTTTTTTGGTTCTTTTTTTTTTTTTTTTCGGAGCTGGGGACCGAACCCAGGGCCTTGCGCTTCCTAGGCAAGCGCTCTACCACTGAGCCAAAT
This sequence comes from Rattus norvegicus, assembly GCF_021556685.1. NCBI lineage: Eukaryota > Metazoa > Chordata > Mammalia > Rodentia > Muridae > Rattus > Rattus norvegicus. Next base: position 52,073,881 of record NC_141538.1, read on the forward strand.
CCCCAACCCCCAGTTATATTTCTTATCTGAAATATCTGTGTCCTTTTTTTCCCCAATCAAGGCCAATTTGTGCTGCTCAAATATGCCTTGTATGTGTGGCCTTACACTGGAACCAGCTTATCAGGGGCTACACTCTTAGAGAAAGCTGACCCTTCCTCTCCAAGCAGCTAACAATTGCCAGTAGCTCCTTGGCTAGGCACAGAACCGGGTGCAGAAATCCCCTCTCCATGCTGGGATTTGGTCTGGCTCGGGCTCGCACAGAGCTTGTGCGTGCTCTCACAGCCACTCTGAGTTCATTATGTGCAGTGTCCCTGCTTATTCAAGAAGACACTTGTCTCCAGGTAGTCATGCCCATCACCTCTGCTGTACAGTCTTTCTGTCCCTTCTAAGCCGTTGGAGAAGTAGGCGCACTATATTGCATCCATTTAGGGTGAACATTCTGCAGCCCCATACTCTCTGTTCTTTGGACAGTTATTGATCATCATCTACTGTAATCAGAAGCTCGTCCAGTGGAGGTGGAGGAACACCTTAATCTATGGGTATAATGATAAGTCATCCGGGGTTGGTTTAACAGTTTTTCCATCTAGTAGAATAACTGTAGATGTTCTCTCCTAGGCTCTGTGCTCTATCTGGCCTCCGGTTCTTGACCCCCAGTAACTGTGCCAGGTACGGGTTTTATCTGATGGAGCAGGTCCCAGTCAGGAAATAGTTGGTTACGCCACAACATCCATGCCACTGTCGCATGAGTGGGCATGCCTTTGCCAGCCAGTCACTGTTGAAGTTCACAGGGTTCACAGCCAGGGAGGACTGGTACTTTTCTTCTTCAGTGGTGTGCATCATACCTTCCCGCACTGTGAAAGTTTCAACGTCAGTCGCAGCTTCGTCGTCCTAGGTTCTGCTGCTTAGATTCATTTTATCGTCAGCCATGGGCTCTTCAAGTTCTGGATGACAATCAAAGAGCATTGGCCAATACTGTTCTGGGATTTTTTTTGGTTTTTCTTTTTTTTTTTTTTTTTTGAGATCTCATCAGCCAACAACTCCAAAATAAGTAACGTATTTCTGGCACCAGGTTTTGTTCTTGGTTACTCTGTAGTGTTTAGGAGGAGCATTATTGCCCTGTGGTATGAGAACTCCATGTTCACTCTTTTTCATGCATGTGTAGAGATACATTTTAGGAAGCGTCTGCACTAGGAGGTTTCCATATAACTTTTCTGAAAAGTCCTTATCGTTCATCCCTTCCTGTTTCCCTCTTCTACCTGGCCATCTCCCACCCCAATCGCCCCTTCCTTGCTCCATACTCCTTATTTAACACGTTCTAGTCTACTGGCCTCTCTGGATACTTCACAGTAAACACGCACATCTAAATCTTCAAAGCTGGGATCCACACTTGAGAGAGAAAATGTGATGTTTGTCTTTGGATCTGGGTTTCTTCGTTTAGTAAATACTTTATAGTCTATGCATTTCTCTTTCAGAGATCGTAAGTTCCCAGGTTCTGTTTGCAGCTGAATAAAATTCCATTCTGGAAACATAGCACGTTTTCGTCATCCAGTCGTTCGTTTGATGGCCATGTAGACTTACTCCATTTCTAGCTGTTGTGACTAGAGTAGGAAAGAACAGGAATGTGCCGGTATCTCTGTAGTAAGACCTTTGACCCTGTGGTATAAGAACTCCATGTTCACTCTTTTTCATGCATGTGTAGAGATACATTAGCTATGCTACGTCTCTGTGTTTTTTTGAGAGGCCTACATAACTGATTTTCCTAGCAGCTCCACCCGTTCCCACTCTCAGGATAAATAGACATAGGTTCTGCTTTCCCCATGTCCTCACCAGCAACTCTTACCTGTGTTCTTGAGCATGGCTGCTCTGACTACAATCAAACAAAGTCTTGGGGAAGTTTTAATTTGCTTTTCCTTGAGGGTTAATAATACCGAACGCTTTTAAAACTGTCCATAGGCCCCTTGTATTTCTTCTTCTGAAAACTCTGTTTTGTTCCATGGCCCATATTTTTTTTATTGAGTTGTTTGGGTTTTGGGGTTTTTGTTTTGTTTTGGTTTGGTTTTGATGCTTATTTCCTTGACTTCTTTTTTATATTCCAGCTTACCAATCCTCTGTTAAATGGATACTTGGAAAAAATTTTCTTCCATTCTGTAGGCTTTTTCTTCACTTTACTGTACAATGTTTCCTTTTGTTATTTATACGAGATACTGTTTGTCAACGGTTGGTCATTTCCTGAGTTAATGTTATTTTTTAAAGTCCTAGCTGGGCAGTGGTGGTGCATGCCTTTAATCCCAGCACTCAGGAGGCAGAGGCAGGTGGATCTCTGTCGAAGGCCAGCCTGGTCTACAGAGCAAGTTCCAGGACAGCCAAGGCTACACAGAGAAACCTGTCTTGAAAAACAGAACAGAACAAAACAGACACACAAACATCCGTACCTATGCTCCTGGGTTCAGCTGTGTTCCTTCCTTCTCCCTGGCCATTTCAGAGTCTCAGGTCTCGTGTTGAAGTTCTTGGTCTTTGGAGGGTTGGCTTGTGTGCAGAGTGAGAGATACAGATCTGATTTCATTCTCCTACATGTTTTCCTAACACCATTTGTCCCCTATTTTTTCATTCTCTCTCGCATTACATCCCAACCACATTTTCCCTGGTAGACCCGGTACACGGTACTTTTTTCCTTAGGCTGTTATGAATGTGAGCTCCCCTGACTTCCTTCTCAGTACATTTACCACTGGCTATGGATTCCTATGAACATTCATTTTGTGTCCTTCTACTTAGCTGAAATTGTATGTTAGTCCCAAGAGTTTTCTGGTAGACTCTTTTGGGTCTCCCTCATACAGAATGATAACATTTGCAATTGGAAATGTGTTGGCTTTCCTACCTGTGTCCATTTTTATTACTGTAGCTAAGACTTCTGGCTATATATTAAATAAGAGTGGAGGAACTTAGCACCCTTGTCTTGTACCTGACTTTAGTAGAAATGCTTTAGATCTCTTTCCATTTAATAGCAGGTTGACTTGGTTTGTCCTATGTACCCTTTATTATGTTGAAATACATTCTTTCAGTTTTGAGTTTCTTCAGGACTTTCAGCGTGAAGAGATACTGAGTTTTGTCATGGCCTGTCATGTATCAGTTGAGCTGACCAAGTGATTTCTGTCCTTGAGTCCATTTATGAAATTTCTAACACTTATTGATTTATTTATGGAACCAGTGGAATGAGGCCACCCTGATCACAGTCACTGATCTTTTTTACTGTTCTGGAACTCCCTTTGCAATGTTTTGTTGAGGATAATTGTGTCTGTGTCCATCAGGAAGAGTGGTTGTAACTTTCTTTTAGTTTATCTTGCTCTGATTTGAGTATCAGGGTGATGCTATCTTTGTAAAGAAAGAGTTTGAAAGCCTTCCTTCCTTTTCTATTTAATTTGATGGGCATTAGTGTCTTCTTTGAAGGTTTGCTAAAACTTACCAATTAACCGTCTGGGCCTAGACTTTTTAGTTGGGATATTTTTAATTTATTGCTTCAATCTCACTGCTGTAGTCGACCTGATTATATTATTTATCGTCTTTGTTTTATCTTAGCAGGTATATGCATCTAGGAGTCTACCTATTTATTTTAGTTTTTTTAATTTATTAGAAATTATGTTTACAATGTAAGACCTAATAATTTTCTGATTTTCATTGGTATTTGTTATACTGGGTTCCCTTTATATATCTTATTTTATTAGGTTTAGCCTTACCGCTCTTTCTTTTAAACATGGCTGGTTTGGGTAGGAGTTTATCGATTTTGTTTATAATTTTTTAGAAAACCAACTTCATTTCATTGATTCCTTGTACTCTTTTTTACTGTATTGTGTTTTATTTCTGCTCATGCATTTTTTAAATCTTTATTGTATGCATGAACTCACCTGTATGAGTATTATTTATACCATGCATGATCAGGAGCATTTGTGAGAGTAGAGCATTGAAGTCACCCACTATGGTTGTACCAGGATCAGTCCTCTCTGACTTTACGTATAACAGTATTTGTTTTATGAAATAAGTTATACCGGTGCTCAGGTCATCTGCATTTAGATCTGAATGTCTCACTGATGGACAGTTCCCTTAGTCAGTATGAAGTATCTTTATCTTTTCTCACTAGTTTTGAAGTCTACTGTGTCAGATATCAGAACAATAGCACCTGCTTGCTGCCTAGGTGTGTTCGTTTGGAGTAGTTGCGTCTATCTTTTCACCCTGTAGTGGTGTCCGAGTTTTCCGGCGAGATGTAGAAAGGTAACAAATGGATGGATCCTGCTTTTCATCCAGTTGGCTAGCCTGTATCTTTTGATTGGAGAGTTGGAAGCACTAATATGAGTGGCTATTAAATGGTATGTGCTTATTCTTGCAATTTTGTTGATTTTTTTAATATTGGGTTTTTTTTATTCCTCTCCTGTGTAACTATTATTCTAGCATGGTTACTTGGCCCTGCTATTTCAGGGATAGATTTTTCTTTTCTATTTTATTTGAAGGAGTTCTTCAAGTGTCTTCTGTGGAGCTGACAGAATGGTTATAAATTTCTTTCATCTGTTTTTATTATGGAAAGTTTTTATTTTCTAACATATTTTCCTCCTGTTAGCTTGGCTGGGTATAATAATCTAGGTTTCTATCCTTTTGGACTTGAAAAACACCATTCAAAGCCTTTCTGACTTTTACAGTCTCAGTTGAATGGCAGGTGGTTATGCTGATGTCCTGCCTTCATGTGAGACTAAGCATTTCTTGCCATTTTTCTTTGTTCTGTATACTTATGGTCTTTATTAAAATAAGACTAGGAAGGGTCTTTCCTGGTTTTCTCTGTTTGGTCTTAAATGCCTCTCATATCGAGTCAACATCTTTTCCTAAAAGTGGGAAACTTTTGGTTGTGCTTTTGTTGAAAACATTTTTATGTCTTTAGAACAAGATTATTTTTCTATGCCTAAAACCATATACTTGGTATTTTCAGAGTGCTGCACATACTATGAAACTCTCACTCACACCTTATTATTTGACATCTGCTCTTATTTAATTGTGCTGTCCCTCTGCCTTGTTTTCGAGCTCAGACATTCTGTGACTTTCCTTGACCCATTTTATTAGTGAGACTTTCCACAGAACTTTTTATTTGGTTATGTTCTTAATTTCCATCATTTCAGGATAGTTTTCTGTCACTGTCTTGGTTTTGTTTGCTCAGTTCCTCTTCTGTATCTTGACTGCCATCTTTATTGCACTCAGTTAGTCTCTGTGTGCTTAGTCAGGAGCCTATTTCCTTACATTTCTTTGACAATCATTCTTAACCCTGCCTAGGGTTTCATGTAAGTCACTTTCGCTAGATGCTGTTACTGAAGAGTTAGTTGTTGCCATGATCTTTGTGTTTTTCTTACTATTTTGAGGTTAATCACATATCTGGGGCTATCTTGTTGTTTGAGATATATATATATATATATATATATATATATATATATATATATATATATATTCTTTCAGTTGAAGTGTTTTGCAGAATTCAGGTAGAACTTGAATGTGGTAAAAGGGCATGTGCCATTTAGAAATTAGCTCCTCAGTCCAGGCACTAAGGAGCTGGTACAACCTCTGTATCATCTCTGTGTAGACCATTAACTGCAAGAACAACCATGGATTCTGGGCATCACCGCTAGATGTAAATGTCGTATTAGCCAATTAACAACAGCAACTCCTTTAACTTTAATAACCCTTGGGAAATGAACAAGCAGAGATAATATGGAGTACAGTTTGATTTTAGTTGATAAGGTTGTAATTGAGAGGGAAGGAAGGTGGGTGAGGCTTGAGTCGAGATCAAAAGGACAGTGGCAGAAGCGTCGAGGTGATGCAGTCATTGAGAAGGGACAAAGAGGAGAACGAATGGAAGAGAGAAGGAAAGTTGTAGACACAGAAGAGGAGGAAACTGAGATGTGAGTGGAAGTATGGTAAAGAGAGTCTCGTGTTAGCCTGTGAGAAGAAACACATGGCAATCTTAAAGCCTAACTGAGCAATATGCATGCAGATCCAAAACCATCATGAGATGTATATGCAAGAGGTATGAGTGGTAAGTAATATAAAATAAGAAACAGGGGCTAGGGGGTTGGGGATTTGGCTCAGTGGTAGAGCGCTTGCCTAGCAACCGCAAGGCCCTGGGTTCGGTCCCCAGCTCCGAAAAAAAAAAAAAAGAAAAGAAACAGGGGCTAGGCTGCTGGTGCACTGGTTAAGAGCACTAGCTCTCTTCCAAAAGACACCCACATGGCAAAAGACACCCACAAAAGCTGCACCCACATGGCAGCTCACAACCATCTATAACTCCAGTTCCAGGAGATCCAGTGACCTCTTCCGGCCTCTGTGGACACCAGGGCAAAGGAGATAATCAAAGTTCACATCCGAAGGTCCTTTGCTGTTGTGTTGGAATTAAAATCTGATCCTAAATTTCAACAATAACTGCTAGAGTAAGACTAACACCTTAACTTCCAAACCATTGTTTTAGATTTAAGTGTAAGGGTGTTTGTCTGTCTGATGTATGTATGTTTACCATATGCATGCCTCTGGCCTGATGCTGGCAGAGAACAGAAGGGGGCACTGGATCCTGTGGAACTCGAGTTGCAAATGATTGTGAGCCCAGGGTCCTCTGCAAGGTCAACACTGCTGTTAACCACAGTTGTCCCACCAGTTCCTCAATGCATTTTTAAAGTTAACAGTGGAAGAAGATGTAAAATCATTTAAAAAAAAAAACCAGAGGTAATAAAAAGCAGAAGTACATCTGAAGGAAACAAATGGGATTATATTAGCAATTGCAATGTATATAAATAACGAACATAAATCACAAGATATATAAATGATAGAAGAATTAACTAGATGTCTGACTAAGACAAATGCATCGAGATTAGCGTTTTGGGGTTTTTGTTTGGTTTGTTTTTCTTTCTTCTTTTTTTTTATGAAAGAAACTTTCATTAAGTGTAGTGTCAGGTAGTGGTGAGCTAAACAGGAAGTGGTCAGAATTTCTTAGCTAGCAATACCGTCTTAGCTGTGTGTTAGAGACGGGATACTTCTAACATGAACAAAGAAAAATCAAAATAGAGGGGTAGGAAACATTCCAGCAAAGACTGACCAAAAGTAGTCTAGAATTGCTTTATTGATAGATACGAAGTCAAAATACACTCAAAGACAAAATGCATTGTAAGGTTAGAGCACTTACCTGTGGTTAGAATGATATAAAATGTATAAAACTACGTATGGCATTGGCAATGTATACTATTTCTAAAATGGCCTCAAAATATGTAAAACAAAAATTAATAAAACTTTAGTAAAATTTCACATATTTCTTCAAGGTATCACTTGATGGTGCAAACAAAGAGTAGTAACCATGGAATTTAAAATAGTAGAAGAAGAATTTGATTCACAGACACAGGAAAATGCATGAAGCACCGAGAACATGTGAATCTACTCTACATGGAAGAGTTATTAAAAAGTTGACCTCACACTAAATGCAAAACTGGTCTCAACAGGTTTCCAGGAATCACAATTAAAATAATCATAATTTATGACAATTGGGTTACGATTCAATAATTGTACAATCAGCTCCCCCAAATTCCCCTTAAATGTGGAAATCTTCAAACATTTCTGAGTAACTCATTAAAATGGAAATTTTTAAATACTTAGAATTGAATGATGATGAAAATATTACATTTCAGAACTTGTAGGATGCAGTAAAAGTTAGATGTGATAAGCTGTGAGGTGGTAGAGAAGAGAGCAGGATGAGGTGAAGACAGTGGGTGCAGGAATGACACTAGAGCAAAGGTGTCTAGTGAATCTACAGAGACCAAAAGAACTTCTGGAAACAGGCTCATGATACAGGGATCAACCAGCCTATTTTTTGTAACAAGATAATATATTTGGCTTAGTAGGATAAAATGTCATCACTTGCTCAGCCTTGCCCCACAGTCATGTGACATGTAAATGACTGAATGTGGTTCTAGTCTAATAGTTCCATATATATATATATATATATATATATATATATATATATATATATTAGTGATGGGCCATACTTAGTATTCAGACTATAATTTCCCAGTCATTGAACTAATTATATGTCTGTAAATGGCCATAAATAATGAGAAATTTGAATAAGGTTGCTAGATATAAGATCAGTATACAAAAACAATTGCCTTTTCATTTGTCAGTAACACAGAAAAGTAACTTTTTAAGAAGTGGTCACTAAGCCTCACAAGATGGCACTTGCCTACAATTTTACCATTGTAGAGGCAAGAAGGTCATGTGATTTAAAGGCTAACCTGGGCTACATAAAAAGAATCTACCTTTAAAAATGACTTAAGATTGATAGTCACAAAAATAAGTAGCAATAAGTGTACCAATATTCAAGCAGAGTCAAAAGAAACTAAAACTATTAATTGATCTGCTTGAAACCAATAGTTCTCAAAAGTTTGATTTCCAGGTGCCTTCATGCTCTAAAAAACAGCTGAGAAGTCAAAAGATCTCTTAACTGGGCTTGCTCAGTCTGTAGTTATCTTACTATAAATTAAAACTAGACATTTAAATTAGCTACTCGTTTAAAATTAATAAATCTACTGTATACTAAAATGTTAGACACATCTTTATGGAAAAAATACTGCACTTTCAAATTAAGCAATGAAAACGTGTCTTACGTTTTCCCAGTTCTCTTTAATGACAGCATAAATAAAGGCACTTGGGTCCTGATGGCTCTCAGTGTTGAATCTGCTGTGCTCTGTACTTTTACTCTTATCATGTGAGAAACCTGCCTTATGTAGACATGTGGCTGGAGGAGGGGAGTGTACCTTTAATAGCTCCCCAATTTCCAAATAACTGAAGCTATTTCCTCTCTGATACTATATCAGTCAGTCCTCAGCAGGTCATAACTTCTTAAAGGTTAGTTACAATATGGGACCTAAAGCTGCATCCCTGAGCTTGTACTCCATCACCTTAAGATTCACCGTTCTGCCTGACACTCCTGGATGCATCGTTTATCCAAGGATGACTGGGGGAAGACAGCTGACTATTTGGAAAATGCCGGGCTGCTGAGTTAAGTAGCTCTTCAAAACGATGATACTGTTTTATGTCAGATTTTTCACTTATTAACATTATCTTCGGTAGGGGGGAAGCTTTCAAGTTCCGAGAAACTGTCAAGCTAATGGTGGCAAATGTACATCTACCAAAACTCTGAATTTCATTCCAAAGCTTATATTTTATCATTGGCAGCAAATATTGTCACCTGTTTTTCTGGAAGTGGCAAACCTCACCTAGTTCACTGTCAAGAAAGAACCTGCCAGATTCCCCAAGTCTGGGTAACCTTGGTTTGTCAGCCACTCTTCCTAGTAAAAATCACATTCCATGGGGGGAAAAATGTGCCCTAAGCATGTTAAACTTACAGTTTGCCTGAGCACAGTGGCAACCACCTCTATGCCCTTTAATACCAGTGGAGGCAAGGGTGAGTTCAAGCTAGCCTGGTCTACATAGTTCCAGGCTAGCCAAGTTACATAGTGAGACTTTGTCTCAAAAATAAATAAACAATTGATGATTGATTGATTGATTATAAAATATTCAGATAAACTTTCATTGAAACTACCCCACAAATGCTCCTCCATGACCTAAGAACATTAAGGTATAATGTGCTCAGGTGTCTTCAGAGAAATAACAGTTTTCGTGGATGAACAAGTATATTTTTTTTAATTAAAACTGACATCTCTACGTTTTGCTGTCGAGCGTGTGGTGGTAAAGAACTCACACTGTCTGGTGCCGTGCCAGCTTCCTGCCGAGGCGCCAGAATCGGTCCGACTATTGTGTTTGTACCCTTGGTGGAAATGCCAGGGCTGTGGAAAAATCACGAAGCTTCTCTGTATTACAAGTTGAGCATCCGTACTCTGAAGAAATAAACTACGAAATCCAAACCTTTGGGGGCACTGGCATGATACCACAAGGACAAAAGTCCACACCGGGTGCCAAGTCCCCAGTCGCAATGTAGAAGCGCAGAAAATATTGTAGGAAATTATCCCAGGTGTCAGAAGCCATGGCTGGGCGGTCATGAGCACTAGCTGCTCTCCTAGAGGATCCTGGTTTAATTCCCAGCACCCAAATGAGGATCACAACTGCCCATAACTCCAGTTCCAGGGAACCCAATACCCACATCTCATCTCCTCAAGGTCCCGGCGCGCACACACACATGCAGTCAAAATACTCACGCACGTAAAAATAAATTACCTTCAGGGTACATGTGCGTGAGGTACATATGAGACGTAAATTATCTTTCTTCAGACTTAGGTCCATCCCAAGGTAGCTCAGTATGTATTTGCAAGTATTCCAAACTCGGAAGAAGTCTGAAATCTCAAATTTTCTTAGTCCCTCGCAGTTTCCATAATCGATGCTTGACACATAGTATGAAAATAGCGTTGGTTTAATTGACATTCTGTGAAAGCAAATGATTCTAGGGTTACACATAGATCCTTTGTCAGGGATTCCTGTGTTTTTAGACAGGTGTCATCCATAGTCCTCCGGCGGCTTTCTGTCATGTCACCCTGTTGCATCTTTATGGTAGAACTTGGTACTACTGAGAAGTTTACTGTTTATTTGTTTGGGTGTTGATTGTCTGTTTCGAGACCTGATTCCGATTCAGTCCTGTCCTAGTCAGCACAGTAGCTGTTTCTGAAACCTAAAGCACTCAGTAAACGCCCATGGGTTAGTTAAGTCGGGCTGAAGTGGCACGTAAGAATGGGCTATTCAGCATTTCGCCTTCAGAGAGGCTCGTGACTAAAAATAGCTAGCTCTACTCATTCTGGCTTCTCTGGATAACAACGGAGGGAACCTTTGCTCTCAATGCTTTACAGCGTTGACTCTATCCCACCAGAATCCCGCAAGTCGGATATTATTCAACAGCGGTTACAGAAGAGGCACCTGAGGGACAAGAGCCATTTCCAGTATGAAGATCCAGAGAGCGTTCAGTTCTAGAACTGAACTCACACCCCTCAGCTTCCTCCCAGGCGGAATAGGAAAGAGATGGATGTACACCGAGCCACTACCGAGGACAGACAGACAGCTCACCATGCCAGAGTTTCAGGAGCTGCCTGCCAAAAGACCAGGCAGTAGTCATTCAGAAAGTGTTTGTTTGAGGGATTTTTTTTTCTAGAATTAAGATTGAAACTGAGGTTGCATCAAATGAGCAGCAGATTTTTCAGAATTAATTTTTTTGTACATTTTAGAAACGTTTGCTCAGTCTTCGGTTCCCGAGAAGCCATTGTGTTTCTTCAGTCTTTCGCACAGAAGTTCTCAGGATCTTTCCTAAGAACTGGCGACGAGATTCGCATTTCATTCGCCCCCAAAATGTTTGAGAACATGTGGTTGACTGTCATGTTGGTTTAAAGACAGTGGACCAAAGCCTCGCCTCAGCTTTTATCCCCTTGTGATGGGATGCCTGGGAGTCACGGGGAAGCCAGCAATAGAACTCGGGATGTGCGTTCAACCACTCACTGTCTAGAGGATGCCGTGTTTCTTTTGGGTGTTCAGAATTTGAAGTCTTTAACAGCAAGAATAGATTTGCCAGAATCCGCCAGAAGCTGATACAACCCATGAGGCATCGACACTCTAGGATTCCGAGTTCTCTAACTCAGATTGAAGGCCGGCGCCCAGCTCAGTTTGGCTTTTGAGGGCATTCCAGGGACTGGGGGCTGGCTTACCTACAAGAGATAATGGGATGGTTTCGGAAAGTTACGTTGCCGTTTCTTTCCACAAGCATCAGTTCACTTAGCTTGTCTTTAGTTACAATATAAACTTGCCTGGGAATGTCAAGAGAGTAATTAATGGAGACAGACCCCAAGTTTCTAAAAACTGAATGGAGCACCCTAAGGTTCTCATCTCTACCAAGGAAACCATGGAAGCAAAAAAAAAAAAAAAAAAAGAAAGAAAGAAAGAAGGAAAGAAAGAAAGAAAAAAAGAGAAATACCAAAACGTAAAGTAAAGTTCAAAGTCCAGGGTTCTAGACGCTGGCACTAGAGTCCAGGGTGGGGAGGGAGTGATGTCTGTGGACTGGTGTTTACAGCTTCAGCCTCCAAAACGTAAACTGTACACACATGCCAGAGTAGCTGTAGCTGAGGTGACTCTCAACGGCCTTGAGAAAGGAGCTTTGCCTATGTCGCTTGGAAGAGTCTGAAACACAGGACCCCTACACACATACAGGTCTTTCTCCGATGCACCTAAGACTGTGGAAATGCAGTGCTTGTTGGTCAAGGCCCAAGCTTGACCTCTGCTAATACCTGCTGGGGCTTTGATTTCATTGTTATTGTGGTGTGAAAACATCACGGTCTCCACTTCCCCATAGTCAGTGAGGTGCTTGAAGTATGTAAAGGAAGCGTCTACTGTGCTGGTCTTTCCAACCTTTTGCAGTCCATGTTCTCTAGAGGACATCTTTGCACTTGTGGACATCCCCCGTCAGTAAGACAAGGCCCATAGATGTCGAGATGCCGGTAACAGACATGTGGGAATGTTTTCAGGCTCACCGTCTCCCATTCATCCCCCAACCCTAGAGAACACTCACCAGGGAGCGTCATCTCTGTAACTCCTCAAGCCCTTACCAACAGGCAGCTAGTAATCATTCTAAGGCAGAACTTTACCTCCTTGAGGTATGGGTAGAACACTTTGGAAGGTTCCAGATAATCAAAATTCATCATGGGGTTGTCAGTGGTCACTTTGAGAACTACACAAGGATAAGGTAGAGTTTCTGTGATCACGGGGACCAGAAATGAGCTGAGTAACCATGTCTTTCACGGGGACCCCAATAGAAGAGTTAGAGGGAGGGCCAAAGGAGCTGGGTTCCAAAGGAAGGACAACAACATCAACCAACCAGACCTCCCAGAGTTCCCAGGGACTAAATCACCAACCAAAGAGTGCACATGGGGGCACCCATGATTCCAGCCACATATGTAGCAGAGGATGGCACTGTCGGGCATCAGTGGGAAGGGAGACCCTTGGTACTGTCAAGGCTCAATGTCCCAGTGTAGCGGAATGCCAGGGCAGTGAGGTGGGAATGCGTGGGGGGGGGGGAACATCCTCATAGAAGCAGAGGGAGGGGATATGGGAGAGAGGAGAACCAAGAAATGTAAATTCATAAAATATCCAATAAAAAAAACTTTAAAAAAAAGAGGGCTAGAAGACTGTAGAAACAAATTGAGACAGAGAAGTCAAAAGAGGCTGGAGCCATTAAACATGAGGCAATTTTAACGCCTGTGATTAGAACAGAAAAAAAGTTTGTGCAAAACTATGTGTTCTTGAGAGAAATACTAATTGCAAAAATGTGTGGGGAAGAGATCTTCACAGAGGCTGTTCTAACATCGCCGTCTTCTCGGTGTGCCTTTAATGTGGTTATATATGCCTATGGGCCTGAGAAGCTATTGTTTGGATAATATGATATTTGAAACGAAGAAAGAAAACGTGACAAAACCCACTGGCCCGCTTTTGACTTCTAAGAAACCCAGCGTGGCTGTCTCTGCCTCCACAAAGCAGGAGTGTATGGCAAGTCCTGTTATTCTGGTGGGAGGGTGCCTGCCTGTTTCTCCATGAGAGAGGACACACTACAGAGAAAATGGCTACAATGTTGAAATCGAGCTCTTCCACCCTTGTGGCCTCATGGCTATGTGTACATAGCTCCTCTCATTTCGTCCTGGGACTCACTCTGGGGATCTCAGCCTCCACTTACAAGACGTTCGCTGAGAGAAGTCTTAGCTACACAGCCTGAAGTCAGCTGGGGAACCCCGCACACACAGGGCAGTCGCACCACACACCTCCTATGGGCAGTTCTGAGGCCGAAGTGAAAAAAAAATCTAAATTGACCATCTCTGCAGGAAGAAAATAAAATTCCTTGCATTCGCCTTCCTGAATGTGTTTCTCTCTTGTCCAATTTCTGGTCGACTCCGATCGTATCAACGTGTTAGCCTCCTCTTTCCTGCCTGCAAGCTTGCTTATTCATTCGCCCAGCCCACGTGAGCTCACTCCCTGGGTGATCTCATCCAGTCTGTGGCTTTCAAGTCATCTCTATGCTAAAGGCTCCCACTGTGTCTCTCTGGAGTCAACTCTTGGGCTGTCCCCTGGTCCTTTTGAGCCCTTCATAGGGCCATACATGTGCTGTTGAGTCTGAACGTATCCCAGACGTGTTCCCCTCTCACCCCCAAACCTGAGCCTCTCCCTGGGGTTTCCCGTTCACCAAAGCCACCCTGGTTCACCGGGTCACTTACATGGAACTTCTCAGAGCCATCATTAACTCTCCTTCCTTTCCTTCCTTCATCTAACTCATCCACACGTCTTACCAGCCTCGCTTTCCAAATATGCATGGAACCCGGCCACTTTGCCACCGCTTTTCCTGTGTCCTCCCTCTTCTGATCCATCAGCTGGACCATTCACTAGTACTACCCAAGAGCTTCCGACCATGCCTCCCCGCCGACCCATTTTCCACATAAAGGGTAAAGTAGTCATTTTAAAAACATAAATTAAGGGTTGGGGATTTAGCTCAGTGGTAGAGCGCTTGCCTAGCAAGCACAAGGCCCTGGGTTCGGTTCCCAGCTCAAAAAAAAAAAGGAAAAAAAGAAAAACGTAAATTAAATCCTATATAACTCGCCTGCTATTGTTATACATAGCCTTTAGGCTACACACAAATCTGCACCCTGCACTACCAGCTCTTCCCTTTTCCTGACCACCTACGTAACCTTCTCTGTGCATGACTTCCAGCCACTCTGGAAGGTTAGCGCGGTGTCAAGCCTGTTCACTCTATGAAGTTGTTGAAGAAGCTGCTTATTTTGCTGGGGACGCTTGCTCGCTGAAATCTGCGTGGTTTGCTCACTCTGAGTCACACAGAATCTGCTTACGGGACTTCCTACGACCGAGATGCTGAATGCAAGGCCTCATCCCGCTCCCATCATGCCTTCACTTTCATCTGTAGCCCATTCTGTCGGGGAACCATCTGTACATTGGCGTTTCTCCTGAGGGTAGGTGCTCCCTGAGACATGTACCTTGGCTTTGTTCCAGCTGCATTCTCAGGTACCCAGAGGAGAGAATGGCAGCAGACACTGGATGTTGTAGACAGCCAATATTCTCGGAATGCCCATCTTTGTTGTAGGTGTTCTGGTACAGTAGAAGAAACCAGAAGAAAAACGTGATTCTGCCCTGAGGAACTCATCCGAGGCGGCAGAGACAGACAGACCGTATCTGTGGTACTATGGTTGGGGTTGGGAGACTCCACTTTGAACGCCCCAGCCGTGCCTGCAGGAATCGGAGAGGTAGCCAGAAAAAACTGACATTTGAGATTATTTCTGACAGGTGAGCATGTGTTTTCAAGGTGGAGGAGAGCGGGAAGGACACTTCAGGTGTGGAAACAGCAGGTGCAGCAGCGTGGCGCTGGGATAGATAACGTCCAATGAACCGCGAATGTGACCAGCTTATGGGAGAGCTGTATGACATGAGTGTTAGAGAGGGAGCTGCCAGAAAGCAACATCCCAGTTTGTTCTTGGCATTGAAATACTCCTTAGAATTCCCCCTTTTAGTAAGTGGTCCCCCCACTCAAAGGATTGCTCATGCTGCGTTTCTCAAAGTCATCCTTGTTTCGTATCGCCATTCTCTCACACTCCACATCTAGTCTGTCAGTTAAAACCATCAGCCCCACCTTCCAAACAGGCGAGCCCAGCCTCTACTCACCAAGCTTATGTGCACATCCCTACCCCAGGCTACACCGCAGCAAAAGCTTCCTGGCAAGCTTCCCTGCTTCTCCTATGACCCCCACGGCCACATTGCACTCAAAAGCTAGCGCTGTCATTGTCAGCTGCTTTGAACTGAGAACTGGAAGAGCGACAGGCCAGGGTCAGCTAAATGGATGCTCAGTAAAGAATCTGTGTGTATGTTGGAGAGGGGGGCATACTTGAGACGGAGACAAAGAGAGGATCTTCCCCTCCCTTCCTTCCATTTCTTCTCCTCCTTCTCCTCACCTCCTTCTCCTCACCTCCTCCTCCACCTTTGCCCAGTTTGGCAAACGCATTCAATCCTCTTGCCTCGGCCACCACACCCAGCTTTTACCTTTAGGATTCTATGGTACTCTGGGTATATAGCGTTGTGCTCATGTGGTGGGCGTGGGGGCTCAGTGGAGAGAGAGAGAGAGAGAGAGAGAGAGAGAGAGAGAGAGAGAGAGAGAGAGAGAGACCTTCCTATTTATCTTCATTCTCTGAGTTACCTTTTCTGTTCCTACACAGTCAATAAACTGCAAACGGCAATGAGAAGCTTAATCCTCACTCAACCACTGCTGGGTTCCTATGGCGATTTTACCCATGATCTTGATTGATTTTCTGTAGTGCATGTAAACCATATAGTGTAAGTAAACTTTGCTTACATAAAACCAGAGACAAGAGCATTGAGGCCTAATTGAAAGAAGTAGGTCACTGGCAACATGCCATTGACTGGTACATCAGGGGTCTGCTGTGTGTGTGTGTGTGTACCTCTCCCCTCCCCTCTCCCCTCCCCCCCTTCCCCTCTTTCCACCATACTCCTCTTCCACCTCCTCTTCCCACCATTCTCTTCCCCTTCTACTCTTCTTCCTCCCCCTCTTATTCCTTCTTTCCCCCTCCTATTCCTCCCCCTCCTCCTCTTCCTCCTCGCCATTCTCCTCTTCCTCACCTGCCTCATCCTCCTCTTCCTCACCCTCTTCACCCTCCCCCTCCTGTCTCATCCCCCTTCCCGTATCCCCTTTCCTTCCTTCCTTCTCCTCCTCCCTTTTTTCCTCACTCCCTACTGGCCACCATAAGATAAGAATCTTTGTTCCATTGCCACCACACGCCCACTGGCCATGATGTCACGCCTCGGCACAGACCCAGAAACAATGGGGCTTGGTGACCACAGACTGACTCTCTTAACAATGTGAGCCCTAATGTATCTTTCCTTTGGGTTGTTTTATCTTAAGTGTTTTTTCCACAGTGACAGAAACACAACTAATATTATAAATGCAAAGAACACACTTTTTTAAAAATCAAAGTAAGTAGAAAAGTTTAGCTTACTTGATCAATAAAAATCAGGGAAATACATTTTTTATATATAAGGTAGATATTTAAAAGGAATCATAAAGACCATTTCTCAAATTTCTATAAATAAAAATTTAAAACATAATGAAATACAGTCTTTTATGTGAATATGTAATTGAGCCCTCTAAAGTTTAAAGAGAAAAGTCTGTAAGATTAACCACTATGGGAAAACATGGTTTGTTTCTTTTCTCACCTCTGAGACAGAGTACCTCAGAGAGGCAGCTTATGGGAATGAGTTTGTTTCAGCTTGTAATTTCAAAAAACACTGGTCCATTGTGGTGGGGAGCCTTGGAGGGTGGGAAGCCCCCATTCACAGTGTAGGCACATGCACAGTTCTGTCTGTTGTAACAGGAGTTGAAACACAGTTTGTCCACATCTTGAAAGATCAGAAAGCAGGGCGTTAGAAGTCTGTAATCTTCAAAACTGATCCCCAAGCAAACCATTTCTACCAGCTAGGCCACAAGGCCCAAATGCTCCACGACCTCCAAAACAAAGCTTTCAGCGAGGTACCACGTGTTCACATGCAAACCCAACAACCTCCCAAACACAGCCACGGGCTGGGGGCCACGTGTTCACATGCAAAATAGCAGCAGAGTGTAACAGCACTTTATTAACACAGTGTCATAAGCAGATGAGTTCCATTCCAGGAGTAAAGGATATTACAATAGGAAAATCTAGTAACATAATCCATCATATCAAAATCTGTATTATAATTTACCTTTTATAGCAAACACTGTACTACTTTTATCAATTCTTTAAAGGTATCGATATAATCCAACGTCCCCTTTTCATCAAAATTTCTTGAAAATTAAAAGTGATACCTCAACACAAGTAAACACTGGGGTGGGATAGGATCAAACGGTAGCTCAGGCTGGCCTTGAACTTGGAATTCTCCTCCTTCGACTCCCAAGGCTGGGCTTAAAGACCTATGCTGTCACAGCCAGATGCTGTGAGTTTAGCCTTATTCTGAAGAATTTTGTCCATGCAGGACAGAAGAAGGGAATTGGAAGTAAATAGAATCCGAAGGCAGGCGTTACACTGACGTTTATTGTTTGTAGATGGTATGGATTGCTTGGATTGCATGGTCGTGTCTATGAAGCAACTAAAATTTATTATGACAAAACTCAAGCAAAGAGCTCATAGACTAGGGATCCTCTGTGCTTGCGATGAATGGTTGATTTGAAGATTTAATGAAGTAGAAGCATCCTGTTTACAGCAGCAGGAAGTTCATGTGTCAGTGTTTTATATCTGAGTATGTTATGGGTATAATATAGGAATTGAATTTGAGACTCTTTGATATATATATATGTATAAGGGAACAAACACTTTAAACTCTCTAGGATACAGAGGTAAAAACAAAAATGTAAGTAAACGGAAAAGCAATCCCTATTTTTAGGTAGAAAATTTCAATATTATAAGTTTAAAGTAATCCGAGTAAAATTACAAGCAAAAAGACTTTTATAACCAAACAAAATGATGCCTAAGTCCCTGTGGGGAAAAATATTTAATAAAGAATACCCCAGGAAATTAGGTATTAAAATGTATTATATTTGAATAAGGGCATTAACAGACAAACCGGTGGGGTAGAAATAGCCTCAATTTCATTTTAAATTTTAATCTACATAAGAGGCTTTCATGTCAGTCATATAAAACTGGAATGATCAATAGTTTGTGCTAGGACAACCAAATAGCTGTCAAGGGGAAATTCCAATTTATTGCAAGATAGAGACTAACTAAATCCAAGCTTAGTTTTTAAAACTTAACCTTAAAGACACCAGAAGAGTTTAGGAGGAAATCGTTAGCATCTGCAGGTGCAGTGGACCTTTCAAAGTACAACAGAAAATTCAAAACCTATAGAGAAAAAAATCATAAATGAATTCAATTCCATAAAAATCAGAAATATCTCAGGGGAAATCCAACCTCAAGCAAAAGCCAATAACAGGTTAAAGCAGAGAAAACATTTCTGCAACTAATCTATAAAGAAAGTTAATTCCCCAATAAACAAGGAACTGAGAAAAAGACCAGTTGTGTAATAGCAACAAAGTAAGGTTATTCCAGGTGGCAGAGACGCACTTTCAATCCCAGGACTTGTGAGGCAGAGACAAGCAGACAAGTTCAAAGCCAGCCTAGTTAGCCTAGTCTATGGAGTGAAGTCTAAGACAGCCAGGGCTACGCTGAGTAACTCTTTCTCAGAAAAAAAGGAGATGAGAAAAAAGAAAGTTTGAAACAACAGGAGAAAACCACATAGTCAGCTAAGCAGGGCTCACAGGGGCTCACAGAGACTGAACTGACAGTCACAGAGCCTGCGTGGTCCTCTGCATCAAAGCTAAGGTGGTTTAGCTGGGGATTTTGTGGGACTTCTAACCGTGGGAGTTGGGGGTGTCTCTGACTCTTTTACCTGCCCTTGGGTCCCTTTTCCTACTCGGTTGCCTCAACCAACCTTGATATGAGGGTTTGATTCTTGTTATGCCAAGTTCGGATACCACTGGGAGGCCTGCTCTTTCCTGAAGGGAAAGGGAAGAGTCAGCCGTGGATCTGGGAAAGAGGGCAGGGGGACCTGGAAGGAATGGAGGGAGGGGAGGCTGCGGTTGGTACGGGTTGCATGAAAGAAGAATGAATTTTTAAAATACAAGGTTATTATCAGTTTACAGAAGATATAGACAACGGCTTAGAAGCATGTGAAAAGAAATCAGCTTTCTTAGGAAAAATGGATGCAAATCAAATCTATAATGCACAGTTTTAACAGGAAGGTGTCTTTATAATTTAACAGTGCGATCTATTAGCGAGACTATGGATAAGGAAGTACTGATAAATACCACTACCGCTGCCTCAAGCATAATCATTACGCTCTCAAAGAACAATTTGGCAGTATCAGAACTATGAGCCTAAAAACAGCCTCCCCCATCCTTGCAGAGTATGTTCCAAGATCTCACATACACCTGCGACAGGATATAGCAACAGACCCTGCACACTGGTATCTTTTTCCCCCCACCCCGAGTCAAGGTCTCACTGAATAGCTCAGTCCGGCCTAGACTCAGCAGCCTTCTGTGTCAGACTCCCAAGTGCTGAGAGTACAAGCGCACACTGCCTCGCCTGCCTCTGTTTCCATTTTAAACATTTATCACACACTGGGGCCTGAGCTTGTGTCCTGACAGGTGTGATGGGGAAGCTAATATGAATGTCTTCATCCTTCGCAGTCTCATTGATAGAATATTCCTTGTTACCCTGGATCTTAGCAACCTCAGTATCTGAGTTTCTTTATCTCATCAAGAATTCACACGTCTGCACTTAATCAATCACTTGCACTTTATACTATTCTGAATGGCTATCGGTTTAAAAGAAAGCCAGGTACATAATTATAAAGTGCCCTTCCTTGTAGTAGAATTACATAAAACAGGAAGGATTCTTCTTTTATTTAATTTTTCTTTGCTTATTCACTTAATATCCTGCTCACTGCCTGCCTCTCAGTCACCACCTCCCACAGTCCTTCCCCCTCCCCCCCCGCTTCTCCTCTGAGGGGGTACCCCGCCAATCCCTCTACCCTGGCATTTCAAGTCTCTCTGAGGCTTGGCACATCCTATCCCACTGAGTCCAGACAACGGAGCCCAGTTAGAAGAACATATCCCACATACAGGCAGCAGCTTTTGGGACACTCTCCCTGGCTTCAGGTGTTTAGGACCCACATGAAGAATTTCGAATCTGCTACATACATGGGGGGAGGCTTACGCCCAGCCCATGTATATTCTTTGGTTGGTGGTTCAGTCTCTGCGAGCCCCAAGGGTCCAGGTTAGTTGACTCTGCTGGTCTTCCTGTAGAGTTTCTATTCCCATAGGGGCCCGAAATCCTGGAAGGAATCTTTTATCCATGGATTGACACTCAAATTATATCTGTGTATAATGTATGTGTGTACTGTTTGAATATGTGTGCATAGGTATATAGTTGCACATGTGTGCAAATGAGTGTAGAGGCCAGAGGATACTGTTGGGTGCCTTCCTCATACTGTTTTTTGAGACAGTATCTCTCAGTGGCCTGGCCTGGAACTCGCAAACTTCTGTACACTTGTCCTGGCAGCAGTCCCCAGGGATCCTTCTGATTCTGCCTCCCCAGAACTGAGATTGCAGGCATAGGTCACTGCACCTGGCTTCTTCACATGGCATACAGGATCCAAACCCATATCTTCGTGCTTCTGTGGCAAACACTTTCCCTACAGGGCTATCTCTTAGGCTCACAGAATTATATTTTCCAGTGAAATGCCAAGGGGTGTGAGAGTGATGCAATGCATGAGCTTTTAGATAAAAGTGGAAGACTTATCAGTAGATGGATGAATCTTTGCCTGAATGGGTATAAAATCTCTCTAGAGCCACACGAAGGAAGCATTTGTTGCTCTTGGAAAACAGCATATTGACTGGGAAACTAAGAACAAAGTGGAGATATATATGAAGGAAAGAACGAACGAACGAATGAATGAATGTGAATGAGAAAGTGGGTGTCCAGGAGCATATCTCTATGTATATATGTGGAGGTCAAAGGACAGCATCAGGCATCATTTCTTAGCACCGTCCCTGGCCACCTTCCCCCTATACCCAGCAGGGTCCCTCAGTGGCCTAAAACTTGCCAATTAAGCCAGGTGGGGCTATCTAGCAAGCACCAAGCATCTGCCTTCCCACCTCCCCAGCCCTGGCATTATAACCACACACCACCAGACCACCACACACCACCAGGCCACCACACACCACCAGGCCACCACATACCACCAGGCCACCACACACCACCAGACCACCACACACCACCAGACCACCACACACCACCAGGCCACCACACACCACCATACCTAATCTCGGGTCCTCACACACCTCACGAAATGATCTGTCTCTCCAGCTCACAAATAAGGAGATTTTAGAGCTCCTTCGCTTAAAAAATTTTTTTCAGTGTGCCTTTAGAATTGTACATAGTAATGGGTTTCGATGTGATGTTTCCATGAATGCCTTTAACACAGTTGGATCCTGCCGAGTCCTTCGTGATCTCTTCGCCTTTCTCCTAATTCCCCTTTCTCTTCCCCA
This sequence comes from Rattus norvegicus, assembly GCF_021556685.1. Taxonomy (NCBI): domain Eukaryota; kingdom Metazoa; phylum Chordata; class Mammalia; order Rodentia; family Muridae; genus Rattus; species Rattus norvegicus. The sequence goes on from NC_141538.1 coordinate 52,096,025, forward strand.
TTAGCCACCTCCTCCTTTCACATTTTCCCCCCTGAATCCCATAATGAAAGGAAACATATTTATCTTTATGAGCCTGACTTTACTTTACTAAGCATGATATTATCTAGTACTGTCTACGTCTCAAAGCATTTCATTGTGAATGGGTGATGCATAGACACTGGGTAGGTAGATAGATGGAGGATGGATGGATGGATGGGTGGGTGGGTGGGTGGATGGATGGGTGGGTGGGTGGATGGTTGGGTGGGTGGGTGGGTGGGTGGATGGATGGGTGGGTGGGTGGGTAGGTGGGTGGATGGATGGGTGGGTGGATGGGTGGGTGGGTGGATAGATGGATGATGTCACAGCATCATATGCAATCATCTTTGGAGGCTATTCAGGCTGATTCTCGGATGAGGGCAAATGTTAATATTGTCACAGTGAGAGTTGCCACACAAATATCTCTATGGTATTCTGACTTTGATTTCTTACGGTGTACACTCATTCAGGAGTGAGTGGTATAGCTGGATCGTGTGGTGATCTTGGTGCTTTTTTAATGTCCCTCTCTACTGACTTCCATAGTAACTGTACCAGCTTCTATTCCAACCTGTGGTGCATCCAGGCTCCTTTCTCCTGTGGTATCATTTGTTGTTCTTTGTTATGGTGGCAGCCGTTCTCACCAGGGGAGATGAAATCGCAGTTTGATTTATAATTTTTTTTCCTATGCTGGACATGTCTTCCTATGTCTACTGCTCATTAGTATTTCCTCTTTAGAAATGTCCCTGTTCAGTTGACTTGCCCACTTATCAGTTGGGTCTTTGTATTATCAATATTATCAATATTATCAATATTGTATTATCAGTATGTTCTTTGTATTTTCTGGATACTAATCCTCTGTCAGATGGATAGCTGGAAATTTTCTCCATGTGTTGTAAGGGACGGTTTCATGCCGCTGATGGCTTCCTTCGTTGTGCAGAAGCTTTTTAATTTCCCATTATCCCATTTGTCAGTTCTTACCCTTATCTGCAGAGCTACAGGTGGCCTCTTTAAAAAAAAAAAATAGTCACTGCCCATGCCTGTGTGCTTGAGTGTATTTCCATGTCTTCCTGTAAGAGCTGGAAAGTCTCCAGACTTTAGCTAAGACTGTTCCGAGTGGATTTCTGTAGCTTCAGTCTTCCTCTTGCCAACGTCCGCGTGTTGAGGAAGGTGTTCTTTCTTCCGTGTCACCTTGTTGAGAACGAGATGGCTGTATCCACATGGGTTTGCTTCTGTGTCCTTTCTCATAGATTCCGTTCTGTTGCTGCAATAAAATATCCTGCACCAAAGCAGTTCAGGGGAGAGAAGCCGTCCGTCATTGAGGGTTTTAAAGAGAAGGTAACCACGCATTGAGGGGATTTTTTTTAACCTGAGCAGTAATTCAGCCGGCAGAAAACATGGGCCTAATGTGCTAATACTATGGCTGAATTCAAAGGGGGAAAAAATGAGTTTCTCATCTCCTTGGGGAGCCTCCTTCATGATTTATGGTTCTGTAAAGTAGGGGCTGCACTGCAGAAACTGTTTCTCTTCATTGTAGAGCAGCAGTGTCCTGCAGACGGGCTTTTTAAAAAGCCTCCTTGTTTCTCCAGTCCATGCTGAGGACCTTGCACGGCTCCATCTCTCCCTGGGCAGTAGTGTGAGTTCGTTTCTGATTGACAGGTCAGCAAGTTTAAAAATGCTAAACAGGTGCAGGGTGTGGTGTGTGGCTCCCCGTTGGTTATGCATCCATGTCACCCATGGGGTATAATTAATCTCATAGTTCTCACCACTATTGGAGTTGTTTTTCTAATTTAATGAAATAATTATTATGTTGTCCCTAGCTTATACTGTGTTGTGGGTGCTCAAGGAGTCTGTCTCCACTGACAGAATCAAAAAAAAAGCATTTAGCTACTGTAGCCATTTGCAAATTCAACCTTTTACAGTCACAGTAATCTCTGTTAGATGGATTAAGAGCGGTGGCTGATGGTGGTGGTGAGGTAACTGGGATGGGACACAGAGAATCCTTGAGGAGTGGTGGTCGTATTCTGTGACTTGGTAAGGAGTGGATTGCATAAGTAAATACATTGATCAGAGCTCAGTGGCTTTCTACACTCAAGATTCATAAAATGTGCTGTTGTTGCCTCAAGAAAAAAAAACTGTCAACCAGTCTTAAATTCCAGTACATATTATGCCTACTGAAATATTTATGGAAGAGTGTGCTCTTTTTTGCAATTGACTTTGATAGGCATTGAAAAAATAATGGATGAGCACATAGAATGCTAGAGACGTGTAGTGAAATGTGTGTTAATTGCAGGTTCTAAATAGAGAGTATGTATGGATTGGATGTTCCTTATCCAAGATTCTAGAGACCAGAGTATTTCAGACTTTATTTTTAATTTTGGCGTATTTGCATATGCATAATGAACTGCATTAGATATGGGATTCCACTATAACCATCCATTTGTTTCATGCATGTTTCAGGATATTTGGTCATACTGTGCACCCTGAGATTGTGTTGTTTAGTGAAAAAAAATCTATTTCTAGCTGTGGTGTGGCTCAGTCCAATCCAAAACAATAAGGTAAAGTTAGTTTGTAGAAGGAACCACTCATGTTTGAAAGTGAGGTCTAATTGAGTGGCAGACAAAGTGACAAATCAGAGAAAGATTTGACAGAATGGGTCAGAGGTAGGATATGCCCAACTCTCATAAGGAAAGGGGATCTACTTAAGTGGTAGCACAGAGAGTGTTGGGCAGGAGGCAGTTTACCAGGACAGTGTTACAGAGATGGGTTGCAGAGAGAGAACCAGCTGGACCCAGGTGAAGACAGAAGGAGCCAGAAGATTAGAATGTGTTGCCAGAGTTAGTTTGAGGCCGGTCAGACCAATTCAATGAGAAGTGAAAGAAGCCATTTTGAATCCATTAGCTTGGAGAGGAGTTTTGAGCCAACAGCCAGCCAAAGTTCAGAAAGAACAAGGAAGGGTGAGCTTATGCAGCAGTAAGTCTCAGAGGCTGAAAACATTCTAGGCCTGGATAAGATTGTATGGAAGCTAGAAGCTTCCAGGACAAGGCCTAGGTTAGCAGACAGAAGCAGTAAGCCTCAGAGACATTACTACAGGAGAATAAAAGTTGCTTTTACACATGCATAGTTCATATAGAGAGAGACAAAAGTAACTTGGTCATTATTACTTTGTATATACATGAAACAAAGTTTCATGGTACACAGTTTTCTTTTTGTGGTGCCATATCAGCACTAAATATGTTTTATGGTTTGAGAATGTCATGTCTTCATATTAGAGAACAACTTGTAGCTGTTAGCCATAAAATTATTAGTGTTTTTGTAAACTTGAAATCTTAAATATTTTTTCTAAAAATCAAAGCACAAAATCACTCAGGACCTTGCAAATATGACACCAAAGTCCACTTGAGTCTTCAGGTTTGTACATCTGCCCTTTGAAAGAAAAGCATGATCATCTGCTAGAGACATCCTGGTGAATCCAACAGTGGATCTTTATGATGTATAGAGGGCCTCTTTTACTGGGCATGAGGATTTGAAAGACAATTTTAAAAGGACAGAGGAAATTCATATTTAGTGTGGCAACACACGGGATAGTCTTATGCGTCAGAAGAAAAAGCTGGTTGAGCACCATTCAAAACAGTTCTCCATTTTATAATAATGCTCATGACAGAGGGTGACCATTTTTTTAATTGTCACTTAAGGAAGACCTGAAGAACAACAGTTCTACCTCTACCTACACCCAAAACTCCCTTGTAGAAATGAAGTAGAAGTTACCAGGCTTAAGTTCAGCAAAACTGTCTGTGACCTCATTCATACCTTTCCTCCTGGCATATTTTTCTCTCATGCAGTATAGTCAAAACCTAAAGCCGGACCCATGTGCACCCCTCTTTTAGTTACCAAATGGCTCTATGATCTTGCATATGTTGCTTACTACCTTCTGGTATAACTCTCCACAACCTTTAAACAAGTCGATTCAGTCAGATCAGCCTCAGTCCCTTCTGCCATTGGGCTGCACCTGCTGTAGTGAAATCCTGAATCCAAACCCTTGGCGTAAGATAAGGATCCCCTGGTCCCATCCAGATGAAATGCAGATCTGCAAGGGACTCATTTAAATAGTGCTTAGGAGTTTAATCAAAGTGAGTCTTCCTTCTCCCTACTATCTGAACAGCTGTAAAGCAAGATGGCTTCTAAACCTCTACTAAAATTGTCAAGAAGGAGGAACAGAGAAGAGAGTGAGCTGAAGAAGTGCAACAGTACATTTGTTTCTCCCGCACTTATTCCATAAGTTCTCTTACATCATTGTGAGGAACGCTGTCAATTTATAGCCAATGTCTCTCTTCCTTCTCAGTATAGAATGGAACTCAAAGGCAAGAGTGGTTTGGTCTCTTACAGTATACAGACCCCTCAGAGCCATTAACTAGGTAAACTTGGACCACTTCATGTGCCATTTGCTCTATGGTGTGGCCAAAGTCAGAGTTTCAATTTCTGTTGAATGTATCCTTTGACTTACTGTAATTACCCAAGGCAGATTACATGACATGCACATATATTTGGACTCACACAGTGTACATTATATTCTGAATGTGGTTGTATCCATGAGCCTTTATTATACTGTACGTGCATGTTTGCATATTTGGGACTGGACCGTATATATGTATGTATATGTATATGTATGTACATATATATGTATATATATGTATATGTATATATGTGTGTGTATATATGTGTGTGTATATTATATATATACATATATATATATATATATATATATATATATATATATATATAGTCTCTGTCCAATTAGCTGTAAACTGAATGTCAGTAGTGGGGCTACTTAACTAAAGAAAGAAGCTAATTATCAACGACTTGACTTTACTAGTGTAGTCAGGCTGAAGATGTTTTAGGTGAGAACATGGACAAGCCATCTGATTTGGTCCATTATTATATTTTCAATTATCTTTCATATTCAGAGAGAGACATTAATGTAGCTGAGGATGACATAGCAAATTACCACAGCTCTCTAACCCTTTAAATTGCTAATACTGTTGTAATCTGTAATTATAGAAATCAGTGTGAGAATTGTGGCAGTGCATAATTATCTTCCTGATACTTTATTGCTGAATGAATTATTAATCAGAATCAGTCTTGTATAGTATTTGCAGCAACTCAGAAGAATAATGTATAATTAAATTTCATTATTCCTATTTTTGTGTTAATGTTTTATGATGTTGTAATTGATAATTAATTGGCCAAAACTCATACAATACTTGGAAGTTTCAGGTGGCTGGAAAATGTTCAGAGTACTGAGTTCACTAACTAAGTAGTAATCATTCTGTAAAGACCAAGGGGTCTTGTCCAATCTATATGAAAAGTGGTGTCTTAATCTTAAGCTTTTCACATTTCCTTTAAAAAAAAAAGTAACTGAGCATGTACAAATGATAAAGACGTCTTGATGGCATTCAGATTGGATCAATTTTAAGTAATCAAACATAGGTTGAGAATGTCAGACTAATATGATTGGTAATTTGGTATGCCTCTCTATATATCAATTTCCATTCTAATTAAACCATCCTTCTCCATATAACTATCATGTGAGGGAAAGTGCCACAGCCATAACCATGAGAGCTTCTCCTTCTGTTCTTCGTGTGTATAACTCATCACGAAGCCCATCCTTATAAGGGAAGTCTGGTTTAATCTTTTCCTATTGTTCAAAACATTATATAGCTCTCCTCTCCTCACAGACACATAGATTTAGAATCTAAAGGGATTATGAACTTCTCCTGGACTGGCATTCTAAGTAAGAATTCCTGGAGTGAGTTTCTTTTAGAATCCTTTGCAGCCTGGGTAACCAGGAAAAGCCTTTCACCCAGCCTGACTGCTACTGGAAAGATGCTTTGTAGGGCATTTTGCATGAACTTCTGCTGTGCTCTTTGATTTGATTTTTAAGAGGCTATGATTCTTTCTGGTTTTCAAAGTATCTGCTTTAGAAACATACATTTTTTTTCTTAAGCAGGTGAGCCTCTTTTTACATTCTGAGGAATTCTGAAACATTGTATTAGGGAACTTGATGGTGCATGCGATGTGGGGAGGGGGGGTCCTTTTCTGAGCAGATTAGAAAACCATGGTGGGGAGGAAAAGAGGGGCTGGGGGATTGTTCATGGGATTGCTGTACAAATGGTACTCTACATTCCCAAGAAGATCTCAACTGGATTATTTTTATGTTGGTTGCACTTGGTTCTGATGCCTTATTTTCCCAATTATTCAAGAGGAATCAGTCATCAGACCACAGGAAAAACACACTTGCTAGATGGTCTTTGTTGATCTTACTGATCTTGGAATAATGATCAGAAGCGATCCTCAAATCATCTCCTCTCCACTCCAGGTACTCCACAGCCATGTTGATCCCAGAGTATCAATATTTTAAGGCATTACCTCACTAAGCTTGGTCACACTAAGCACCATCTGAACTCTCAGCTGAGGACCTGTGCAACTGTCACCTTCTAAGAGCTGGTGCTGTAGGGTTTGAGGGGTAAGCCTGTGTTTATAAACAGGTAGGGTCAGAGTCACCTTTCATATGCAAGAATAAGGAAGGCATTGGCAGAGTAGAACGGTTAAACTATGTTCTACCAGGATTTACCTCGTGTACAGAAAATGCTCTGTATGCTTCATGAATAGTCGAGTCCTTCCCTTTATGTGAGTTTGTATGACTTCACAGTATGCAAGCCAGAGACTGGAGATGTATAACTAGAGATGCTGGTGACAACTCACTGGGCAGGCAGTCCGTAAACAAAGACCTGAAGGTGATTAGAGACTGAGCAGTCACTTTGCATCCCGAGGCAGCCTCTCAGTAGACACACGTTCTCTTTATCTCACAGATGAGGATACTCAGAGATGTACATAAACTGCTCAGATCACCCAGCTCTAGAAATTCCCAGTAGGTTGGGGTTTTTTTTTCCTTTTGGGGGGGCACTTTGGATCAACTGCTATGGGGATAAAATGCAAGTTTCCAACCACATTAGTTACACTAACTGCATAGGTGCAATTTGAGAACTATTGTCATTCAAAGAGAGAGGAGATTGTCTACGGAGTCTGAGGTGGGCAGGAGGCAGTGCTGCAAGTGAGAACTGTAGGTTATAAAACTGTAAGCCACTGTCAATCTGGGAGTGAAGGGTGGATTTTAAAAGTTGTCACAGTAGGAAAACTGACTTTATGGAGTGCTTAGTAGGTATCGAATGAGTCAGCTCTTGAACTAATGAACGAGTGTACAGTGCTTTGATCCTCAGAAGCCTAGCACACAGACGCTCTTTATGGGGGGAAAGAGGCAGAGGAAAGCTAAGGGGGTCTGTGTGAGGGTCTGCAGCCAGTGAGAGACAGAACTGGTCTGGCTCCAGCCTGTGCCTATGACCATTGCGTCCCTCTACAGCGTGTGCAAGCTGTACTTAGTGAGCCCTGCGCTCCTCCTCAGGTACGTGCCCAGCCGCTGTGCACGCTTGTGTGTGAAGTCATTCGCTCTGCATGCCGATGAGACACCCTTACCCAGAGTTTCCATGGTTTTCTGAGATAACAGCCTGATCAGCATTCAGATTCAGGCGGGCGGGCCCCAGAGGTAACACACACATCTCTACTCATGAAGAAAGAGTCAGATTTATATAAACGCAGCGGAGGAAGTCTGTCCCAGAGAGGAATAGTCAAGGCACGTGCCTGTAACAAATAGGAAGGAGTGAATGTTTTAGGAAATGTTATTAGACAGACATCTGCACAAGTCCCCCAACTGCCAGGCACTCCTTTTAACATCAGAGAGGAGTAGATCAGGAGTAAGTGTCCATAAGAGAAGACTTTCTCGATATGAGGGGGGAGATTTAGTCAGTGGGTGATGAAGGGGGTTCCTGATGTAAACCGAGTCGTTCATTCAGAGCTCTCTTAGATCCATTGCCTTCTGTGACCTTAACGGTCCCTGGGGGACCTTGTGGAAGGCAGGCTACAGTGATGTCATGGCCACAGATGCCAAGAGGCATAGGAGCCCACACTTTGTGCCACCCTTGCAGCCTTGAATGGAAATTAAGCAAACTGGCCTTTAGCCAAGTAAAGAAGAAAATGCGTGCAAATGAAACTAGCACTTGTTCGTTCCTGACACGAGCCCCATCAACCTCCATATGAGAAGTCCTCCTCGTGGACAGAATTACAAATCTATGTAACCGTGCAAATAATTGTTTCTCCTGATGATAGTTTGGGACTGAAGATGTCTCTCCGTGATGGGGTGGTTGCCTAGTACAAAGAGCCTAGCATTGGATCCCAGTACCACAAAGAAAAAAAAATAGTATTTATTTGAGCACTTATTACAAAACTAAGTAGCATCCTAAGTACTCTATTGTTAGAGAGAACAAGTGTTACAGAAGCTAATTAATGTGCCAACATCTGTCATCTAGGAAGCAGATGAGCAGGAATCAAATGGTAACCCTCTGGGAAGGAGAAACAGCAAATGGGTGCTGTGTGGATTCAGGAAACTAAGCCACCCGAATGGCTTTCATTTACTCATTCCTGACCATTCAGGAAAAGAGTATTTTCTACCCCTGGGATAGTGCAAATTTTGACTTTTCATAAAGAGTAAGAAAATGGGGCTGCTCACTGGTTAAGGGCAGCCACTACCCTTGCAGAGGGCCTTAGGTTTGATTCCCAGTGCCCACCTCAAGTGGCTCATAACTGGTTGTTAACCCCAGTTCCAGGGGGAATCTGTCTCAAAAGTTACCTCCATGAGCAAGGTGCACATAAGTTCTTGTAGGCAAGCACACATAAACATAAATATTTTAAAATGGTCCTTTCTTTGATACATTTTGTGTTACCCAGAAGATACTCTGTAAGGCAGAAGTGTGTGAGTGGTGTGGCATGGTGGTTTCACTTTAATCGCTGTGGGTCATGAAGCGTCTGTGTTGAGTTTGTAATAATAACCCCTCCCTCCTCTAAGTTCCTATCCTGCCACGGGTAGACACCTGGAAAGCTCTGCGCACATGGCTTCCCCCAACTCCGCCTTGCTGACCTCTGCTTTTCCCAAGCTCTCGGGAGAGACTTTCACCTGTGCTAATCTTCTACCTCCGTTTGACCTCTTGTACGGTGGCAGATGGTCCAAGTCCTTGTATTACCAGATGTGAGATTTAATACACTGCTGGCCCATCTTCACCTTGGGAGTTTAGTCACTCTTAAGTGGAACAGTCAAAGGAAGTAAGGGAGACAGACATCAGTGGAAATCCACAAGCCTTTCTCAGAGTACTCCCTGAATGAGCTTTGATTAGATGCTGCCTGATTTGGTATGCTGTGCTTTTATTTCCTTAGTTACTAGGTGAGTCGGGTGCAATCTGAGCCTCCTCCATTCTGCTTGCATTCCTGCAGAGAAGACGATGCTTCAGAACAAAACACATCCACAAGACCCAATGTGCGCCGGAATGGGTGGGACCCAATGCGCGCAGGAAGGGGCGGGACCCAATGCGCGCAGGAAGGGGCGGGAAGCAAGTTCTCATTTGTTCAGAACCTCTTCACGGGCCAGAGGGATGGTTCAGCAGGAAAAGAGCGTGGACTGCAAGCCTGGGACCCATTAAACCCCCAGATCACACGAAGAAGGGAGGGAACTGATTCTTGAAGGTTGTCCATTGACTTCCACATGCTTACCCACATGCCCACGTGCCGTACCCACTAATAATATCAATCAATTACATCCGAACAAAAATGTAAAGAACCTTCTCTGTGAAGGCTGTATTTCTGCAGCCTTCGCAACTGTGGCTCTGCTTTGTTTTGCCTTGTAAGCTATGTGCCCTCTTGGGAACCTGGGAGAGCATCAGCAGAAATCACAAAAGCGAATCACCTAGCCACAGACGCTCTTTACATACAGGCAGACCTTTCTCCTTACCGTGTGTCTAGAGGTGATCTTGCACACAAAGGACTTAGCTTCCATGATGCAGTCTCTAGCATCCTAATCATAGTCGGATCGATCTACCTTTGGTAAGGTTCACATATTAGCACGTGTAGGCTATACCTAACCTGTGCTAGCCACTGTGGCATTGCAAATACTGCCTCTGAAATTCCCATGCAAACTGCAGTCTAATATTGTCACTTGCCCGATGCCTAAACTTTTGGCATTAATTATCATGGTAAATCACTTGAAACTGACTCAATAAAAACAAAATTACTTTTTAATTATAGCGTCTGAGTGTTCTGCTCTCGACTGTATCCTGTTCCCTCTTCTCCTCTTCCACATCTGGATCCCCAACACACCTAAAGCCCTCTTAGACCTGAGTTCGGTTCCTCTCTTCTGTCTGAGTACTGACAATCATGATGAAGCTAGAATTAGGCAGGCTTACAGTCCCCTTCTTCCACATTTGACTATCTGTTGTTTTTTTCTGAATCTTTGATTCTGTTGTGAGTTTTTTGACTCGGTTCTTTTTTGAGACAGAATAATTTCTGCCAGATTCTGGGAACTCCCCTCCCACCGGACGGAGATGTTTTTGGAGAGGAGAAGCGAGCCCCTGTTGAACTGAGGACTCAGTACAGGTCTGCAGCGCCTTCTATTAAAATGTAAAGTGATCCGTTGAGTCACCCTCCCTCTGGTTTGACTCAGACGCTTTATGGTGCACTTTGCATGTCATTTCTCTGTGATGATTTCCCCATGGAGAAGGGTGTCTGATAGAATCCAGGCAGACTGGAGATTGCTCTGAGTCAAATGGGTCTTTTATTCTTTTAGCATTAACCCTTATCTCTCAGTTTCCCATCCTCAAATGTTCCCTGAAGGAACCTTAATGAAGTAAACAGGCTCCACCACCCTCATTTAGCTTCCTAATCGCTGTTCACAGATTCTTCTCACGTTAACAGCGTGAAGCTCTAGGGGAATATTCTGCTGGCTAGGAGGGGACGTTGAGAGAGAATATTTCACACAGATGCCCTGATAAAGAAAAATGTAGAGAAGAGATGACATTTCTCTGTCCTCTAAGAGGCAGCTGCTAATGGGAAGCAGAAGTTGAGGTATGAGAAATGAATATCAATGGAGGAGATAGAAAACTGACACCAGAGACAAACCAAATGTAACAATTTGGGAAAGTGACTGAGAACAGAAATGGCCTGACCCAGAAGAGTAGATAAGAGTGTCCCCTGCACCCTCAGATGGTGCAACTGCCACAAAAGAACAAGGGAGGGAGGTGGAGGGAGGGAGGGAGGGAGGGAGGGAGGGAGGGAGGGAGAGAGAGAGAGAGAGAGAGAGAGAGAGAGAGAGAGAGCACATGAGCCATCCATCAGAAGAGAGAGATCACAAGAGCGCACACCATCAGAGCAGAACAGGGTAGTCAGCTGCTTGCCTTGATGTGTCCCTCCCCAGTTCCACAGCCCTCTGCCTCCACTGTCCTCTGTTGCCCACGCCAGCACTGTCACCCAGCCATCGCTGACTGCGACCACTCATGTTGGACTGCCTGGCATAAAGACTCTCTCACAAGGCTATTTCAATGCCTGCATTCACTTGAGAGGAATAGTTTATGCCCCATCTTACTGTTCAGTTCAAGCTGTGGCCTTCTCCCTGCCTTCTAAGCACTGTCTTTTGCCTGGTGTCACGGAGCAGAGTTGCAGAAGGAAGAGAGGAGCAGCATCCTCTTAGGTGGTGCACTGAATCCAGCTCTGCCTCCCAGAGCACGGATTGAGGTGGGAAGAGAGCACATTCCTCAGTCCCGCTAGGCATTGTGCGTTACTAGATGTGAAGTTGGCTTCTGATTCATCTTTTCTTTGGACTGACTTGTTTATAGACAGGGAGGTTCACACCATCGCTGAGAATCTCTTTCTCTCTCCAACTCACTCCAGATACATAATAGCATTTTCCCTCCAACCAGTTACATCGTTTTTTGACATATCTAACTTACTTCTAAGAACTGTAGTTAGAAATGCTTGTTTCAAGGCCTTCCCAAAGCTGTGTTTATAGAAGCACAGATAATCTAATTAGGAAACTTTGAGTTCGCCTGTTTCTTCATGCTACAAATAAGAAAACCGAGATGCACAAACTGATTTGGCTTTTGTGAGTGGGGAGAGCATGGGATCTCTGAAAATAACTTATGGTGGAAAAGATGCTGGAGATCCCGGAGATCCTGGAGACTTCTAGTTGGGGAAAGACTTTGTTTTTGTAGATAGCAAAAAAAAGAAGGAGGCGGAAGAGGAGGGGGAGGGGGCGAGGGGAGGAGGAGGGGGAGGAAGCTCCATGCTAGTTTGCTCAAATGACAAGCATTTATTTCTCAGTGGTGTGAATTGGAAATTTGGAACCAGGGTGCCAGCAGGCCAGGTTCTTGTAAGAGCTCACACCATCATCCGACTGTGTCCTTGTGTGGTAGAGAGAGAGAGAGAGAGAGAGAGAGAGAGAGAGAGAATATCATCCTGCTGAGACTTAGGGCTTCAATATGTGACTCTGTCGTGGACACAGATGGTTTGCTCCGTAAAACTATGTATCACTAGGTGTTTTAAGATTTGTTCATTTTTAACACAATAATAGAATTGTGTTGCTGTATTATATTTTATATATTTATCTATATTATAATTACATGTGTTATAATTTTACATTGCTTCTGTAGGCTAACATTCAGCGTTAAATCAGCATTCATCTGCATGTTACGTGTGACTCTAATCATCTATTCAATGATATAAATAGATAAATACTGTGTACCTCAGTACTACTGACAGACATTACATTGTTTCTACTAGAGGGTTATTATAACTAATGCTGCCACGAATGTTCTTAGACAATGTTCCACTTAGGAACCTGGGAGTATCTCCACTGTAGCCTAGGAATGGAATGGCAGATGATAACCCACGCAGGCTTCACTAGGCAATGCAAGTGTTTCCAGAGATACTAAGCCGACTCCCTTCAACAAGCAGGAGTTCCTGTTTCTTCACAGCACCTCAAACTTAATATTGTCAGACTTTCCACTTCTTTCCAAGCTGGTGGGTCTGGACAACTTTAGTTCTTTATCATCTTTACCTCGATTCCTTACAGTTGCCACAGCATCGTAGTAGATTTTCCAGGGCAGCGTCTTTGTCGGGTTCTGCTTCTTCACTCACACCACTTTAAATATGAAGTCAGAATGAGCGGCCACTTGCTCATTGGATACTTTGGAGTTTAGAATCTCTCTTTATTTTGATCTGTGCAAAAGATCAAATGGAACAACCCCCAAAGATGCAAAGCTTCTCATGATTGCTCCGTGTTCAAATCTGGGTGGAATTCTCAACAGTGCAATAAAGATAAATTAATTAATAAATTAATTAATTAAAGACATTGTCACTAAGGTGCTAATGAATCCAAGTTCTCCTGAAAGGTCAAAGAAAGTGGACGTCTATACTGAACTAGGGAACCTTTGAGAACTCCAAAGGACTTCGTGATACGATTGCAATAGATCCAGTCTTAGCAGCGCCCTTAAATTTCTGTTCCCTCGGCACCAAGCAGAAGACAGGCAGATGGGAGCATTGAGGAAATAAAGCAGAGGAACAGTTTTAGCTGTGCCATGCCAGGCCCCTCCCGTTACCTGTGTAAGGTGCTAGCGACATTAAGCGACAAGCACAACAAGCGCTCACTCTTGCATTAGGAAAGACTGAAGTTGAACAGCTTTCCTCTTTCAGTGGGAAGTTTGGTGTACTTCGGAAATGTTTCCGGGTCCAACAGGAACACCGACTCCATTTCAGTAGTTCCATGTACTCGCAAGTCTCTGTAGACTTGTAAACTTCCTCCTCCAAAAACTAGCTCTTATGGATTGATAGTAAATAACTTTTTAAATGCTTGATAAAAGCAGAAATTCATTCAGCAATGACTAAATCATTTAGCATCTGGTTCACAGAAGTATTTACTTAATGCGCTGGTTCTGGGAGAAACGTGGAGAAGCAGCGAGTGAAATGGTTTATAATTTACTCCTTTTCTTCACCCGCAAGGCAGATTAATTTTTTTTTTCATCCCAAGCATTCTAGACATGACAGGTTGTCTGTAAAATTTAACGTTCTACTTTTTCTTCTTCTTCTTTTTTTTTTTTTTGTGAATTGCAGCTTTTCCGATTTCCCACTGTGGATTTTTTTAACTTTGTGAATTATACTTTTAACACAAGAACCGTTAGACACTTCACTATCTGAATATGATTGCAGTAATGAATGAAGAGTGGGAAAGCTCCTAAGTGAGTCTGCATTCATTAATGCGGCCTGCTTGACTGAGAGGAGCGTGGCCTCCGTAGCTCCTTTTGAGGGGATGAACATGCTACGAGAATAGAGTAGTAATTAGCTTCTCCTGCCGAACCATATGAGGAAATGATTGGGGTGTGTGTGTTGTGCACATGTGCAGCTGGGGTTTTTGGCATCCAGGAAGAATGAGATCAGCCAAAACCCAAACCAGAGCCTTTGGAAAGCTTCCTCACAATCTGACTCCAGCTAATGTCTACATACTTTAACACACTTTCTACTGCTTAGAGTAAAGGACTGGCTGTCAGACTCCTGCATGCTATTCTGGGATGCTTGCTCCCCGCACCGTGAAGTATTTCATTCTTAGATCCTGCGATCCCTGCCGATTTGTTGCATTAGGCAGCAAGTGTTGCTTAATTAACATTAGGAACGGGAGTGCTCTTCAGTTCCACAGGGAAGGAAGAGCCCAGGGCGGATGAGAGTTCACAGAACACCCGTGATGAGGACGGATGAAAGGGCTGCAGGAACAGGGTCCCATTGTGCTCCAACAGACCCGGGGAGGGTGGATACAGTCAGAGATGTAAAGAGCAAGAGGAAGACAATGGGACAACTGTAGCAGGAAGAACTAACCCACAATCAGGTAACGACGTGCAGAAAAAAAAATCACTAAATAAAGGTCTAGCAACCGTTTTTGTGATAATGGATTTCAGTGTTTGCCTAGTGTGCTGGCTAGCTTTTATGTCAGCCTGACACAGGCTGGAGTCATTTCGGAAGAAAATAACCTCAATTGAGAAAATGCCCCCATCAGATTGCTAGCCTATGAGGTGTTTTCTTGATTGATGAGATGTGGGTGGGCCCCTTCTCTCAGGGGTAGAGACCCCTGAGTGGATAATCCTGGGTGGTATAAGAAAGCAGGCTGAGCAAGCCATGAGGACCAAGCCAGTAAACAGCTCTCCTTCATGGCCTCTGCTTCAGCTCCTGCTTCCAGGTTCCTCAGTGACAAACTGCGATGTGGACACCCACGTGAAACAAGCCCTTTCTTCATTGAGCTGCTTTGATCACAGTGTTTTATCACAGCAATAAAAACCTAACTGAGACATCTAGTGTGTGGAGGACCCTGGATTCATTCCCCAGAACTGCCCCAAAATAGACTTCAGTTTATACAGTTTGCTGAACAGAGTTGATATTGTTTAAATGTCTTCAAATCTGATTTGATGGTTTAGCCAGAAGAGCAGATATCCTTGTGGATGTGACTTTTATAACATTCTTTGCCAACTGGGACTCCATATATGGCCGTATCCCTTCTTTTCAAAGGCCAGCTCCCTTAGGAAAAGGCTAGGTCCTCAAGACACCACCACCCTCCCACCCCAGCTCTCTAGGAGCTCTGCAGCCTTGTTTGAGTCCTGGAATAGGATTATCCACCCTCTGCCTTGTTTTGCCACTATTAATGGCTGCAGCTTCCTCGTGGGACATGATTTTGTTTGTCCTCCTCTAAAGTGATTAGGACCCCAGTCAGGCCTCAGTGGGAGCTCAGCTGAATTTCCCTGGTGACTTCTCTTCAGTTCACATTTGCTTGCCCAGGTAATGTTCCCAGGACAAACCCAAGTTGAGGGCCGTAGCCACCAACAGCATCACTTCTCCGTGTTACTCCCAGAGGCTCTCTGATCCTGAGATCTCATTTCCTAAAAGAGACTTTAGTTCAAGAAGGTTGTTGCCCTCCCCAGGGATATCATGGCACATCCTGACAGGTGTTTCTAATTTGGGATCTGCAGAGCAGGTGACCAGAGTCCTGCTTTCTCCCCCATCCCTACAGAAACCTTTGTACACGGTCTACTTCATTTCTTAGATCCACCTCTCCTTTTTATTTGATGCAACTTCTGTGACAATTAAACTGCACTCATAAATTGTCTTCAAAGGCCCTAATTAAAATAGTTTCTGTCAACCAGAAGGTAACATCCCACCCTCTCAATCACTTAGGTCTGTTTCCCTCACAGCCTCCTGGACCGCCACAGGATTTTAGAGCTGCAAGATCACAGCTGGGCTTGTAGTCCATGCTCTGCATTTTGTGATCCTGGACTCGGACAAAGGGAAGCAGACTGTGTGCATTCACAGAGTGGGTCAATGCCACGGCTCTCTCTGTCACACCTCAGTTCCACTCTGGATTCTCGTCCCTTCCATAGTTCACTGCATTTATGGCCTTGTATTCTGCAATGCAAAACTCTGTCTCGGTGCAGTTGCAATGATAATAGGTTTCCCAGAAGAAAATTTGGAAAATGACACGCCCTTTATTAATCCCTTCTTCTGGTGACTTTAGAGTGTTGGTCATTTATTTCCTAGAACATCAGTTGCTCAACCAGGTTTTCAGGGTTGCCTGCTCCATATAACCTGTCATAATTTTTAAGCTCAATACAGTAGGTAGCCCTCATGTCCTGACTTCCTTTGATGATGACTACAGTGTGAAAGTGTAAACTAAATAATCCTTTTCCTCCCTAACTTGATTTTTGGTCATGGTGTTTTTGTTGTATCAATTGAAACTCTAAGACATGTGGGCATGTGCATATAAACCCCTGGAGGCCAGGACAGGATATTGGATCTCCTGGAGCCTAGAGTAACATCACAGGCAGTTATGAACCTCTGTTATGGGTGCTGGGAACCAAACTCAGGTCCTCTCTTAAGAGCAGCAAGTGCTCTTAGCTGCTGAGCCATCTGCCCAGCTGCTCTGTTGTCTTCTAATTAGTCTTCTTTTCCTTGGAATGTTTCCAGAATTTTCCTACCTACTATAGAGTCTCAATCCTGACTTCTCCATTCTCAATTATTACCTTTGGTCCTATCACGTTCGGCTTTTCTATTTTCCCAATAGAAAACTCAAACGGGCTGAGCCCTCCCCCATCAATTACTAAAGAAAACACCCTACATGTGGATTGTATGGAGACATTTTCTCAATTGAGCTTTCCTCCCTTCAGATAACTCTAGCTTGTGTCAACTTGACATAAAACTAGCCAGGACACCACACGCAGACATACATATACATAATTTAAAAGGAAATAAATCTTTTTCAGAGAAAGGCAGTTAAAAAATACTTGCATTTTTTACTCAGTAATAAAGAATTTACTAGCAATTTCCTAGTGTTAAACAGACACCCAAGAGACCTTGCTTTTATCCCATGTCTTAGGATCCTTTTAATTGAATTGTGTCAGTTAAAATGGTGGATAAACAACTTTACAAATTCTTCATTTTTTTATTTGAATGTGTTTTGCCCACAAAGACTTTTTGTAATTAGGTTTTGAAGAAACGCTACTTACAGCAGAGCGTAGGTTACCCTGTTATCATTGGCAATGTGATAAGTCGTTGCTTGTAAAGTGCTAGAGGAATTATAACTAGTAAATTGAGTGCCATTGAGGTGGCTGGAGTGGGGAGGTCCAGGTGCTTCCCTTGGCCACCCTGGAGAGGACTGGCACCTGTAAGTTGTCGTCTGACCTCCAACCTATGCAATGGCACATTCTCTCTCACACAAGCACATATACAACAAACAAATGTTTAAGACGTCTTTTAAAAAAATAAGTTCAGAAATTTTGCTTCTAGACAAAACTGAGGAATGGGTATTACATGTATACTTCCACCTGACTAGCTATTAAGATAAAATATGAAATAAGGCTTTGGAATACATTAGAGGCCTGAGCAAACAGCTCAGTTGGCAAAGTGAATGGCACGCAAGTGGTAAGACCTGAGTTTAATCCGCAGAACCCATGTTTAAAAGCCCTGTGATGGCTGAAGATGTGGTTCCGCTGGGAAAAGTGCCACTGTCGCTACAGAACACTAGGATAGGTTCCCCGCACTGTGTCAGGTTAGGTGTGGTATTGCAGGCCTGTAATCCAAGCACTTAGCAGGCCAAAGCAGAAGGAGCAAAAGGGGCCTGTTATATACAAGAGAATTAACAAGAAAGGCAGCCACGGTAGCCCATGCTTGTAATCTCAGTGTTGGGTTTATAGAAATAAGCAAAACCTGGGGCTCACTGGTCAGACAATCAGTGATCCCTGGGCCAATGAGGAACTCTATATACATGCGCGCGCACACACACACACACACACACACACACACACACACACGTATGACTCCAGAAGAACAGCACGTGAGGTTGTCTTCTGACCTCTTCGTAAATACGAACATGCACATATTAATGACGTTTCACATTACATATTAGGTGGCAAAGAATTGCCATCCCCCAAAGACAGTAAAGGCTCTAACCCCAGAATGCTGCCTTGAGAATTTCCAGACCATGGAGCAAAAGAAAGTGAGGCATTTTGATTCCAACGTCGAGTGGACAGAGCTCAGTGTCTGGATACATGGTTGTGGCCAGAGAGAGAATACGGGAGCAGAGAACAGAGCTGCACAGAGAGCCTCCGAGGTTGCAGAGAGTTTCCCTTTGGTGGTCTTCAGAGGACTGATGAGCACATGTATGCAGAGAGACGTCTCAGACATCTCCAAGTCTGACTCAGAACAATTGGAAGGAACGTGGGGTTCGGAAAGTCTGGGATTAATACCTCTTATTCACAGCCGGACCGGAAGCCCCAGATTAAAGCAAACGTGAAGTACAATGCTCACAAACATCGCTGATACATAGTGAGGAGTAAGGAGCCCCAGACTACATGTTCTTCTTCATCCAGTCTCGAGTGCACAATCTGAAAGGAGGGTTGGAGTGGGAGGCTCGGAGCCGGAACACATACCAAACACCATGCAGTAGTGACTGTGATTTTGTTCCATGTTAAAAAGTCGGAAGGTTAAACATCTCAAGCAGAGACATAGAAGATATCGTAAAACACCCATGTTAGGCTTTTATATCAATCTCTGAGGTCACGGTAATGAGATTAAAAAAACACATTGCCTTTGAAAAAGACCAATGACAGAGCAGACATTGCAGAAGAAAAGACTGATGAAATCGAGACCATCCAGGCTAGAATGTAAGAAAGAGAGAGAGAAAACCAGAGCATGTTTAATGAGCAGGGTGGTTTTGAACGGTAGACAATTTCTAATTGACAAGTCGTGGGCCGTCCTAAGGAAAATAGTAGATGAGACAGCAAAAATATTTGACAGAAACGCTTGAAAAGGTGATAGCGGGGTGTCGTCAGATGTGAAAGCTCCCATAGACCCAGACACAGGAAGGAGAGGACACGAGTCCTCACCACAATCACACTGCTTGGAAAGGAGGTACACGATAAAGTCTTAGGCAAAGGAGGGGGGAACAGAACTGAAGGTGCCAGGCCACTCTCCTCTCTTCTGTCCTCTCTCCTCCTTTCTCTCCCTTCTCTTCTCCTGGCTACTTTCCTCCTTTCTCTCTCACAGGTTCTTGCTGTGTGGCCTAGGCTAGCCTCAAGTTTATGGTGTTGCCTTAGCCTCACCTAGGTTGGGATTCTGAGGGCAGGTTCTTAATTAAGGTCATGCCAGTGAAAGATGTGGAATAGAAAGAAACTTCATCACCGCAGCAAGGGCATCTGTGAAACACCTGTCGCTGCCATCGTATACCCTGGTGAAATGCAAAATGTCTCCCCCCTTATCATCAGCAAGGCAGGGTTCTGATTCCTGTCACCTCTGTCAGTGTCACACTGAAGGTGCTGGCCACAAAGTCAAGAACGAAAACACACAAAGCGTCCAGGTTGAAAAGGAGAAATGTGTCTGTTTACAGGCAGCATAGAAGACGTTATAGAGGCCTCAAAGGCTATGAGAACCTATAAGGAAGTTAGGCAAGGTTTCAGGACACAAAATCATTACACAAAATTCTTTCTTGGCGCTAGGGATGGAACTCGGTGTAGAATACTCGCCTAGAATTCCAGCAAGAGACCCTCAGTTTGATCTCCAGCGCTGGGAAAGAAACTATCTACCGATTAGCCATGAGTAAGCAGCAGTCAGTGCTGTATTTGAATACTTAGCCATAACTGTGAAGGCATATCATACTCTTGCAGCACTTAAAATTTATTTTAGTGGATTTTATCAAGTGAAAACTTTGAAAATAACCATTAGAAGAAGACAAGCGGTGGACAGCTGGAGAAAATATTAACCTGTCACATAAAGCACTGTTGAGACCATCCATCAGTAGACATGAATGGCTTAGAACGTGAACTGTATCCATACGGTAAACACAGTTCCTCGATAACGTAACAAACTTTTCTTTTTTATTGATGTTTTTAATTAGCATGCAGAATAATAGATCTTTAATTTACTTTTTAGTATTTTTATCATTTGGGAAATTGATACCATGTATTTTTATCGTATTCACTCCCACTCTCACCGCTAACCCCTAACTCCTCCCAGAACCACTCTTTCTCCATCCCTCTCAAACTATGTGCTTCCCCCACCCCTGTCTTTCTTTATTAGCCCAACAAATTCACTCATTTACTCATCTTGTATGGCCATCTACTGGAACTTCCAGTAGACTTACCAGAGGCCACACTCTTAAAGAAAACTTTTTCCCTACCTTAGGAGTGACCAGCTGCCCGTAGCTCCTCATTCATGGGGGAGGACCCCTTCTCCCTCTCTGCTAGACTTTTGACTATTTGATCTTGTGCAGGCAACCACAGCTGCTGTGAGTTCATGTGTCTACCAGTACTCCCATGTCCAGAAGATGCCGTTTTGCTCTAATTCTCCCCAACTTCTCCCACTTAGAATCTTTCCGTCCCCCTTTCCACCTTCGTTCTGGGCCTTTCAGGGACATAGCATTGCTCTCTCACTTGTTCCGAGCACCCCATGACTCTTAGTCTCTATACATCCACCAGTTGTAAGTTTTTGCATTTAGCCACCATTTGCTGCACAAAGAAATGTTTCTGATGAGGTCTGAGAGCTGCCCTTCTTTCTGGGTAGAGAGATAAAGACTTGGAAGGCAGCCCAGTGAGCTCTGTAATAGCAATAGGTTCACCCTGAGGCCTAGGAGTTCTTTAACCATGGGTTCTTAGCCAGACTTACATTACCAGCTATTCGTTCTCCCCTGAACAAAGGGACTTCCATTCCATCAGAAGTGGTTGACTGCCCCCATAACACTTGTGCCAGTGTTGCACCCACGGGTACGTCTTGCCATGTCAGTTATTAGTGTAATTGACAGATTGTTGATGGTATTTTCTTCTAGCACCTACCATAGCACCTTCCAGTACTGTGAATGCTAGCCAACTGGGAGAAAACTTCCTGGTCAGTTCCAACTTGATTTCTTCATGCCCTGTGACAAAATCTGTGTGGTCTTTTCACAATAGGGCTTTACTATCAGGTTCTGGTTAGCAGTCAAGACCAATAACAATATTGTTTGAAGGGTTTCTGAGCCATCTCTGTTCAACATCTTGAGGAGAGGTATCCCATAAATGATACTGGACTTTTTATTTGGCATCTTACAGCTTCTGAGAGGAGCATAGTCTCCTATGTGGGGTACCTCAGTTAAACATGTTTCTATGTTTATGTACTTTGGAAGCTTATAAAACAATAGATTTCCATATGACCTTTTCAAACATCCTTAGTGTCAGTTATCCTCACCTCCTCTAATCTACCTTCCTGTCTCTCTCTAACCTCCCTCCCTAATACAATGGTACTTTCATACATGTATGTTACATACATTTCTCATGTTTGATCCCACTGCCCTCACCTACCCTTCCTTCCCCTGCCACTTGCTGGTCACCTTTTTCCCTCCAAATAGTTCCTCTTCTGTTTTCATTGTATGTATGTATGTATGTATGTATGTATGTATGTATGTATGTATCATGTATTATGTGTGTATTTAATTCTAGATCCTACATATAAAAGAAAATGAGATGCTTTATATCTTCCTCTATTATTTTCTCTTGTTCTCTTTTAATACAGACCCCTTCTAATTTCATACTTAAATCTAGATTCTACCTATAAGAGAACACACGCAACATTTGTCTGTCCAAGTCTGACCAATTTCACTTTCCAGTCCCACACATTTTTCTGCTAACCCTATGGCATTCTTCTTTAGAGTTGAATAACACTCTATTGTGTATGTGCAACGTGTTTTCTTTAGTAGTCTGTATTGTTATCCATATGCTGGTTTCGGGGCTCTTCCTGCTTCCTGGCTATTTCACTGGTTCTGCAGTAAGCACAGATGTGCAAGCTTCTAACAACTTTCTATGACAGACTCCTTCCGGTGATGCCCAAGAGTTGTATGTCTGGGTCCTAAGAGTAGTCTAGTCTTGCCGGTTTCCTCAATGGCTGTACTAGTTTGCTTTTCATCTCTCGAACGTCACTCTCGAAGAAGCATACAGGTGTTGTCAGAGAGCCAGGCAGTGTCTGCAGGACTACTAAGAGGTGTAAGGGCTGCAGGAGACTTTGTATGATGATGGGATGTTCACCTTGATTGCATGGATGGCTTCCCATCAAAATGGCAGTTGCACATTCCAAATACTGCAGCGTCATGTGCTAAAGCTGTTTTCAGAAGCTAGAAGAAAGACAAAAGAAAGAAGGACTGGCTGCTGGGATTTGGGCTGGTAATAAGCATTACTGAAAAACCCAGCCTTTGATTCAGTTGTGGACAGTGCATTGTAATTACTCCCAGGGCACGTGTTAAAGCAAAGAAGTCTTTGTAAAAAAAAAAAATAGTACTTCGAATACATCTTCTCTCATGGTTCCTATTGCCGTTTTGCTTTCTTAAAGATGCACCACAATTCTATATCTGGGCGCAGAGTGACCACGACGCTGTATTGCTCACGCTCTGCCACGAAGGGTAGACGGGTGGAATAGCTGACTACATACATTTTAGTGACTTCATTAAATCATATCTCATGATTAAATATTTAGTCTACTTAACATCTTTGCCAAATTTCAGCTTAGGAACTCGCATGTACTTTGTCAAAACAGAATTTCAAATACTTCAAAGTGATTTGTTCCCTTTTAACACAAATCTCAGGTTGTAATTAGATTATTTATACACACAAGCTCCGCTTTAGCCTCCCTAATGAAATCACAACTCTGCAGTGTTAAGGTGCTTTGTTAAAAGATGCAGGGTCAAGGGATGCGGTGAGTGGAAAGGAAGCAATGGGTTGCAGCCTCCCAGACGTTCCTGATGTTGTTATGCCAACCCAGAACGACTGCAGTGCTTAGCAATCCTACTCCCCCACCAGGCTTATAGCAGGCAGCTATGGTGGTCTCTTTCCCTTCTCTGTGACTCTAAAGGACACTGACCCAGCCTTTCTTTCTTCCAGGGTTTGAACGGCATGTCTGTGGATGAGAAGCCTGACTCCCCCATGTATGTGTATGAGTCCACAGTCCACTGTGCCAACATCCTCCTGGGCCTCAATGACCAACGGAAGAAGGACATTCTCTGTGACGTGACGCTGATTGTGGAGAGGAAGGAGTTTCGAGCCCACCGGGCTGTGCTGGCTGCATGCAGTGAATACTTCTGGCAAGCTCTGGTTGGACAAACAAAAGATGACTTGGTGGTCAGCTTGCCTGAGGAGGTACAGTGATCTGTTGCGTTTGTAGGGTTTTTTTTTTTTTTGTAAATAGGAGGTTTATTGACTTTAAAAGCTGGCAAAGAAGGAAATGGAAGTTACACGTGCACTGTGTCACGTTGATGTGCACGTCACCAATGTCCATGTCACGTCACCCGCATACAGACATGTAGCATAATCAGTTTCTATTTGATATAGTTGAAGCCACAGAGGCATAAAATACAAAGTGGGCGTGCCTCTTTAAGAGAACTGAGCTTCACCCGGGGCCCAGGCCCTCACAGTTTCTAGTTCACTTAAATTTCGGGTTTTGAGTAGTTCAGCCTCAGTCTGATGCAGTCCTCTGTGCAGGATTTGAATCACTGCTGTTTCTTCTCTCTTTCAAATGGATCATTAGATTTCCCCTGAGAATAAAACGGGGAAAGAATTCACAGGACCTCCCTTGCTTAGGAGAAAAAACAAAGCAACCAGCAATTCTCACCATTAATGCAGTGAGATTCTAAGAAGTGTAAATTTGCTTTTCTCATCAGTATTGAAAATATCCCCTACTCAGGTTTCTTAACTTCTTTCGGTGAGAACAGTCATTTTGGTACTTTGGGGACATGAGTAGCAAAGGCTTGTTCTGTGCAGAGATGACAGTCAGGTGGTCTGAGAGGCAGGGACCCAAGAGATGGACTTCACAGTAGTGAACCATTAAAGTGGTCCTTCTGATTCTTCAGTCATTCTGGGTCTCCATAGTTTCGGAAGACTGGGGTTAATGTGAGCATCCCTGAGCTTTGTGTGCAGTGTGGAGCAGTCTCTGCATAACACCAAGATAGGCTGCAACTGCAGAGCCTCCAGCAGCCATTTCCGAGCTGCGGCATAGCCTTTGTTCACATCCTTGCAAATGAGACCCGGGGTCCCCTCCTCAGCTTCTTCACAGCAGTCTTAACAATAAGTCAAGGACCAAGACCGTAAGGAGTTAAAGATAACAACTACCGCTAAGTCCCAGGATCACAAACCCAGGGGCCTCCAGAGACACAGCAATAATCTTAGCGACTCAATGGTTATTCGTAAAAAGTAGGGAGTGGTGGAGTGAGCGACTACACCACCAAAACGGGTTCAAAGAGAAACAGAAAAGGGTCTGGAGATGCAGCTCAGTGATAGAGCACTGGCCTAACGTGTTCAGTCCCCAGCAATAAAAAACAAGATGCCTGGGGTGAAAGAGACACCAGGTTTCAGCCCCTTGCCAGGCAGCATTTGTGTCTACCCCCGCACAGAGCAGAGGAATGACCAGCTAACGCATGAAGCATCTTTACATGGGCACCATCAACTGCTCCGTTCCCACTTCCTGCATAGCAGTGTGAGAAGGAAAGGAATAAATCATTCCAAGATTAGGTAACCAAGGTCAAGTCAGGGAGCAGACTGGGATAGCTAGCAACGAGAGAAGACAGAGCAATGGCAGCGGTGGCGGTGTGGCCCTGAACAGGATGGGCATTTCCCATCTGCACTAAATGGAGGCTAGCAATCAGTAAACTGCTACTGGGATTGGCTGAGACAATGAGGTAAAGCTTCAAGCCCAGCCCATCCTGCAGAAGGCATTGTCCAGACACTGTCTTTCTTCTGTAGATGAGAACATCTTCATTGCTTGTTCCAACTCTAGAATTCTCTGGAAATGGTTACAAGACTTCTAGTTGTTCAAAGTAGTCCTGGGAGGAGGTGACACGCGTTGTCTACTTACTGTTGTGTCTTTGAGATTCATTTCATATGTGTATATGTTGTACTAATTTCCAAAACTTATATATATTAAGGTATATACACGAATGAAGTCATACTTTATGTAGTGAGTGTTTCCTCGATGACTGTGTTAGCCCCACTTCATACTTCCTAGAATCCTAGAATATAAGACTCTAAGCCCAACTCTGCTCTGAATTAGAACCTGGATTCTGGTCTATTTAATCTCTCAGAGCCAATGTGTGTGTGTGTGTGTGTGTGTGTGTGGTGGGTTTTTTCCCCACACCAGGTTTCTCTTTGTAGCCCTGGCTGTCCTAGACCAGGCTGGCCTCGAACTCGCAGAGATCTGCCTGCCTCTGCCTCCTAAGTGTGGAGCCATGTTCTTACTTTTTAGAATCCATAAAATTCTGAACCTATGTATACAACGCCTGTCCAGTTAAATCTAAAGGAAACCAGGGTATAAATAAATGTTACAGAGTCTGAAGTTTCTTCTCAAATCAAACCTTTGGTCCAAATGCTTCTTTCCGTACATTGCTCACATCTGTACAGAGTAAGAGGACACCGACTACAGTCGTGGACATCCAGTAAAAGTCTACTTTAGCTTTTCAGTCTGGTTACATTAGTTAAGCGTGAGTTGGTTGTATATTACTCTTGTTGCTTCTAGTCCGATAAAGTGACTGCTGTCCATACAGTGCCTCTGTCATCTGCATCTGTGTGTTTACACAGCTTGCTGTCACTGGAAAAAATACCTGGGGAAAAGAAACAACTATCAACCAGCCGAACAAAGCCCTGACTCATGATTGCCAGCAAATAAGAGACTTTAACAGTCTTCAGACTAAACGCACTCGCGCACACACACACACACACACACACACACACACACACACACACACACACGTTCACCAGCACTCGCCTGAAAAACCATAAAGAAAAGCCATTGGACAGAGCACAGTCTGGACCTCTGTGCCCTCTGGTGTGAAGGCTCAAGCAGTCAGCCTCCTTGGACCACTTCCTCAAACATTTATCCATCCATTAAACAAACATTTATTCAAGTCCTATTATGTACCGTTCCAGGATCTGGGGCAACCTCACTTACAATCCAATAGGGGGAAAATTAATAAATATCAACTCTTCCTGTGAGATACAGGGATAAGGAAACAGAGGAGGGAGCCATGGACTGTCCCATCACGGGTATTGAGTCTTAAACCGGAAAGTCAAGAAAGGCCTGTTGCAAGGGTGACTTCTGAGAACAGATAGAAAGGATCAGCCATGTTGACAGCTGCAGAGCGAGTGGGTGAGGGAGTGAGGCCGAGGAGTAACAGGGAAGGGCCCGGTGACTGAAAGTCTCAAATGCCGGACACAGTACCAGAGAAAGGATAGAATGTAGCCTCATTACACTCTGTCAGAGAGGTGGTGAGGCCAGACTGACCAAACACTCGAGCTTGGCACAGAATAAACAGGTTATTCTGATGGCTGTGTACGTGTACATAGATCAAGGCCCAAGGGGGAGCCACAGTAGAACTAAACTGTGGCATAGTTGAGACGTAGCATGAGGATCCTGACGATGGCAGGGACAGATGTCAGTGGCAGATTCTGATGCTGCACTAAAGATGGTTGGATAAAAGATGGGAGAGAAAGAAAGGAGAAGCAGATAACTCCGAAGACATTGAAAGAATCGTGTAACCATTAACTGAGATCAGTCAAGACCAGTGAGGAAGTTTGCGGGTGCAGAGGATTGACCAGGATTGGGAGTCCTGCGTGTACGTATGAAGTTTGAGGTGCCTGTTGACATCCAAGTAGAAGTGTTTTGTGCCAGGTTTTATATGCCCATTAAATTCATGGGCAAAATCTAACTCAGAGTTAGGAATTGGAACATCGGAGGAGGATTGAAGGCCATTCAGCAAGTAGGTACCCACGCTGCCTGTGATTTCATTGAGCCCTTGGCAGGCAGGGATGCAGTAGACGCTGAAAACAGACCCACCTGTGTTCCACAGAAAAGAATGCCTCATTCCAGCTGACTGCAAGGATTCTCTAATTAAAGCAAGCAGAGAACTGGGCCAGGAGCTGGGGAGAAATAGCTTATCTGTCAGATAGGGAAAGGCTCCAGCATGCTTGCACACCACGGCCAACAGTGCCAATGTTTGCCACACCCACTTTCCCGTCCTTTCCTGGACACACAAAGAAAAGCTACGCCCTTAAACCCGGTAGGCCGTGCGGCTAAGTGCAGCCAGTGGCGTGATGAGGGACTAACTCAACACTTCTAGTCTGAGACTGCTAAAAGTAGGTCCATATCCTTTTTCCCATCAACAAAGCTGGCTCCAAGAACTTAGGGAAGCTGAAGCCTGAATCCTTGAGTCACTATTGGAGGACAACCATCTGGCTCGAGTCACTATTTTTTTTTCTTTACAATTTCATATGTCTATACAATGTATTCTAATTATATTCAGCCTCTGTGACCCTCTTCTCATCCCTCTTCTTTTCCCTCTGGGCATGAAATGGTACCCACTCCACCCCAGCACCAATCATTAACAGTCATCATCTCTGGGGCCTCATAAAACCTCCTCAAGTCCTGAGGAAACATTGGAGGGCCCACCCTTGCATAGGTCTCCATTGGCCATGTGGAATCTGGACGGTAATGAGTCTTAACATGCTCCCTGGTCGTCTAGCACGTATATTCTTTCTGCTCCCTCTTCTCCTGTGTTCCTTGAGCCGTGAGGGGTTGGT
This sequence comes from Rattus norvegicus, assembly GCF_021556685.1. Classification (NCBI taxonomy): domain Eukaryota; kingdom Metazoa; phylum Chordata; class Mammalia; order Rodentia; family Muridae; genus Rattus; species Rattus norvegicus. Next base: position 52,124,077 of record NC_141538.1, read on the forward strand.
CTAGGTGTCCCAGGTAAAGCTATGCACTCATTTGTCACTTATGCTCAGCACCATGACCAGATGCGAGTACCGTATTAGCCGTTGCCTTCTGCAAATAGGGGCCTCTCTGTTCCAACAAGTCACACTCTGACAGAAGTTAGGAATGGGCTTCGTGGGCTAAGCCTTTAAGGTGGAGTGTTCTAGTTACGCAAGGTGGAATGGACCTGTCGCCGCTTGTAAAACGGAAGCAGTAAGATCACTTGAGCTCGGCGAGGCACTAGGAAGACCTCCATCTCCAAAAAGGGAAGGGAGAGAGAACTTGATGCTTGAGTCGTAACTACAATAGATCTAAACAATCCCGATATTCGGGCTAAGGGAAAATTTCCAGAAGGAAAAGAAACCTTGATTGATTATGTGGGAAACCAAACGAACATCTCTGGGTCCACAGGAGAGGAAGAAATCTACTGACCAAGGGGCAGGCTTAACTCTGCAAAGTATCACCTCCTCTGAGTGGTGGGGCGGATCTGTGAGATCGATATGTGAATCTGACCCTGTGTTACAGGTTTCTGGTCCTTGAGATTTTCTGGGTTCATGCTGGAGTGAGAGAAAAATGGTGTTGCTGACCAGGAATTGAGGGGAGATGCTTGGGTTGTGTAACAGGAAGAGATCGTGGAAATGGAAGGCAAGAACCATTAAGACTCCAGGAAATGAACCAGTGCAAGTCCGTGGCTCATTTTTGTCAGCCCCTCTAGTTCAAAGATGTCTTACATGTTCACAGGAGACAGAGGAAAGGAGCCTAGAGGACAGTGGGTACGCAATAACCCCAGAACATAGGCAGAGCAGGCGAGAAGCAGAGATCACAACTCCTTAACTGTTTCGGGGTTTATAGCCCTGAGAAAATCATTTCATTTAATGACCTCGATTTCAATATGAGTATGCAGAGAGTAGCAATGCTGGATCCCAGCTTGACAGGCAGGTTGCCATTCAGATTAATGAAACATGATATGCTCAACTTCTTGGAAGGCTGGTGCTATAGAAACAGTGGGTGTTATTATTCCCATAAAAGGAAAGAGCAGCCCTCTCTGGTGAAATGGCTCTTAGCACAGAATCCTCATTAAAAGCCGTGGTGCAATTTTCCAAGTTGCATTAGTGAGACTTGGCAGTGGATGAAAAAAAAAAAGAAAGAAAGAAAGAAAGAAAGAAAAGCAAATAAATAAGTAGGCAAAATATTCCGAGCAAGGAGTTACAGGCAAGTGGGAAGTTTCCGAGTGTTAGAATCAAGTCACGGTAATTCTGAAGTTCCTGAAGGGAGAATTTATTTATAGTAAGGCAGAGGTGACTTCCAGACCTGAAATCGGGGCCTCGGTCTCAATAGGGGGGTGGGGGGGTGAACGAAAGCAAAGCCATGGGCTGGCAGGGAGCTCAGGCTGCTATGACCTCTCCCTGGAGGTCGGAGGATGCTGGTGACAGCACGGAGGGGAGACCAGTGTGGACAGCCACAGCAACTGCTAATTTTAAATGAAACACATAAGCTGTTTTCAAACCTGTTGCTTTTTTTTTTTTAATCCTAAAGCCACTGCATCCTATTTAAAGAAACTTTCAGAAACATGTTCCTCTCTTGGCATAGTGGCAGGACTTGAATATACCAAAAAGCCAGACCCATATAAAAAGTATTTTTAAGTGACCTGATTTCAAAGGCATTTTTAAAGATTCTTTGCATTATACCTGTTTATCTTTGATACAAAGCCACCGCGGCGATCAGCGTGTGATACGGATTTGTAACACGGCCACGGCCTTGAATCGTAGTGTCGCTCAAATTAAATTTTGTAAAAATAATCTGTGTGTTCGTTCACTTTTAAACCTTTCTTTACATATGAACAAAATATCCCTTACATTTCTTTCTTTCTCCTATAATGGAGACTCTTCGCCGTTTCAATTAAAGTTAATAATAGCTTTTAAGACAAAGTTCAGAGCTATAAAGTTCCTCGCTTGATCAGTAATCATAACTATTATTTTGTCATATTTAATCATAGGACCCGGGCCTCTAACAGAGTATTTAATTAAACTTTTAATTCATGATAAGAACTTAAATAGCACTTGAGAGTGTTTTGAAAAATTATTTCACTTCCCAACCAGATTACCAAAAAAAAAAAAAAAAAAAAAGGTGTGATTGGGAGACAGTGGCTGGCAGCCAGGGAATTGTAGGTCATGTCAACATGAGCTGGCAGTAAGCCACTGTCCAATTAGTGTGGCTTCGTGGCTGCCGACTAATCACTCCAGAGTGGATGGGTGAGTCACTCATGATGAACGGCCCTTCATTTGATCCAGTGCCCCTTAGAGTGCCTTTCCTATCCCTACGTCAGCCAGTCCCACCTTGGCAATGAAAGTGCGGGCTGTGTAGGCTAAAGGCCGAATGGAGGAGGGGCTCGGATTATGTATCTTAGTTCTCTGAGAACCGAGATGGTAACGAGACCAGGAAAGCCTAGTGTGATTGTTGAAGTGAGTCACAAAAACACAGTGTCCACACAGAGACTCGAAAGTTGGAGTCCCGGAGCCGGTGTTTTTTCTGTCTTTCCTTTGGCAGTTTTAACATCTGGCACAGGTTCGAGGATATCAATGAAGTTACCTAATAATCTTAATGGATTCACATTCCGTTCAAAACCTGGTGGAATGTCACCAGGCTGCTGCAGGTTTCGGCTCTATTGTAGGGATGTTGGCAGCATTTCTGGTAGGTGAACAGTTGTACACACAGAGAGCCTTTGAAGGACATCCTTCTCGGGGTCTGAACACCTGGAATCTTGGAAGGACAGACACGCTATAACCTAGGAAATTAATTCAGGAATTTTTAAATAAAATGTATCATATCCAAGCATGGAGTGATGTGTGGCCGTCAATTTAAAAAGGAAGTGATTTCAGTTCTCCGGAGCACAGGAGGAGCATAGACTTATGTGCACTCATTGGTTAGTACCAACCATTTGAGTTATTTGTTTTAGTTCTTAACCAAATCCTCGGGGTATGTAGGCCACATAAAGGATTGGTTTGTTTTGTTTTGAAAGTTGGAGCAATTATATATTGGCACACCTGGTTTCCTGTTACCCCAGAAGTGATGCTTTTGCCCCGGTTAACTTGGTGCGCATAGTAAAATTTGCCATAGAAATTTGTTGAAAGTCTCTGACTGACACTGGGCCACTTTCAAACTAGCTAGTGATATTGTGGGCTTTTCTGACTGCGATGGACTCCCAGGCACAGTCTGGGGAAGACTGGGTGTGGAAAAGTTAATGCATTCAGCACCCTGTGTGGGTCAGAGCCAAGCCTCCAACATGGGCACATTTTTTGACTGACTGGCAGCAAAGAGAAATACTGACAGCTGTTCCCAACCGAGCCAAAACGTTTGCCCTAGAGTGAAGAGAAATGCTGGGCTGTGGCCAATGAAAGGTTCCCAAGTTTAGAGAAAATCTAAAAAGGATAGAGGTCAATTGCAGACTTCTACCTCGTTAAAGTCACCAGTCTTTAATTCTATACTTTCTTTATAAAAGATGGTATTCGTGTTTTCCTTTGATTTCTAAGCCATATTTTGGTTCCATTGATTTCCTTTTGTTACCATTCTTTGTATTGTATACAAAACCAGATAGATGATAGATCATTCTTCCTAAAAGTGATAGAGATGGCATCATGATGACATCATTCCTGACAGCAGCTGAATGGAGCAGAGCAGATTTGCATGTACAGTGGCTACACTTGTATGTCAGGCAGGCCACGCTGAGTAGGTATATGGGTCCCTTCAGTGAGCAGAAGTAGTGCCTGTGCCTAGCAGGCACACGGCCTGGGTTCAGTTCTTGGTAGCACTGAAGAGGGTGGGGGTTCTCTAGAGCTCCTTCTGATGTCTTCCAAATTCTCCTGTACAGTTTTGCTCATTCCTGAAGGAAGGAAGAACATCACTACAAAGGAAGGAAAGGAGCTGCCACCTGGCCTCAAGGGTCTCACTGTGTAAATGTGGACACCGTGACCATGCAGAGGGATTTAACATTTGCCCTATCGTTCCTTCTTGCTGAGTTCTCTGTACCGTGCGAGGGTAGCCTCTGCGTCTCTTGCATCTGCAAGTGGACCTGCAGACTGGACCGTGCCTGAGAAAGGATGACAGAGAGATGGCAAACACACCCTCGAATATTTGGGATAAGGTAGAATCCCATCTTCCAAGAGCACAGGTGCTTGGACTCTGGCCTTTGTTATGTGTCTCCCCTTTATCTCCTTCAGTTGTCACGTTGCTCTAGCTAAGACTTCAAGTAGACCAAATATTAGGGCACAAAGAAAGTGGAGAGAGAGGCGGGACATCCGTGTTTGACTCCTGATCTTACTGGAAATGCTCTGTTTAGGATGATGCCGGAGATGTGCTTCCTGCGTGCCCGTACCGTGGTGAGACACATCCATATTCTCTCCAAGACTTTAACCGTGAAGGGCGTTGGGATTTTGTCAAAGGCTTTCTCTGCATCTAATGAGAGGATCGTGTGGTTTCTGCCCTTCAGTCTGTTTAGGAGCTGGATTGTGTTAATTTATTTGCGTAGTTGGACATCTCTGCATCTCTGGGATGAATGCTACTTGGTCATGATTGATGATCTTTTTGATGTGTTCTTGAACTTGGTTTGCAAGGATTTTTGAGAGTTTTCTCATGTGTTCATCAGAGATATTGACCTATAGGTTTTGGGGGGGGTTGTTTGTTTGTTTGTTTTGTTGTTTTGTTTTTGTCCAGTCTTGTCGGTTTGAGTATCAGGGGAGTGATGGCTTTGTAAAAGGAATTTGAGATGGCCCTTCCTTTTCTATCTCCTGGAACAGTTTAAGGAGTATCTGACGGTCTGGTAGAATTCTCCACTGACTCCCTCTGGTCCTAGGATTGTTTTAGTTGAGAGATTCTTAATTACTCCAATCTCATTGAGCACTGTGTATCTATTTAAAGCAGTGGTTCTCAACTTTTTCTGATGTTCTGGCCTTTTAATTCAAGTTCCTTATGTTGTGCTACCCCAACCATAAGATTACTTTCGTTGCTGCTTTATAACTATAATTTTCTACTGCTATAAACCATAATGTAAATGTCTGTGTTTTCTAGTGTGTAGGGACCCTTCTGAAAGGGCTATTCCACCCCCAAATGGGTCATAACCCGCAGGTTGAGAACTTCTGATTTAGAGTAATTATTTCATTAGTTTAACTCTGGTGGTCTGTGTGTATCTAGAAATTCATCCATTTCTTTTATTTTCCAGCTTGGTACAAAATAGATTTTTAAAGTATGTTTTTATGATTCTCTGAATTTCTTCTGTGTCTATCATAATGTCTCCCTTTATCATCTCTTTCTTTTCTTTGGTTTAGCCAACAGTTTATCAATCTCATTAATTTTTCAAAGTACCAACTCTTTGTTTCATTGATATTTTTCTTTGTTTTCTTCATATTTTTCATTAATTTCAATCATAATTTTGATCATCTCTTCCTACCAATTGGTTTCGAATGTTGGCTGTCCTTGTTTTTCTGGGACCTTCAGTTGCATGATTGAGGTATTACTTTAAGATCTCTGAATTTCTTCTCACGTAGGCACTGTTTTCTTCATATTTTTCATTAATTTCAACCATAATTTTGATTATCTCTTCCTACCAATTGGTTTAGAATGTTGGCTGTCCTTGTTTTTCTGGGACCTTCAGTTGCATGATTGAGGTATTACTTTAAGATCTCTGAATTTCTTCTCACGTAGGCACGTAGTGCTAAAGCTTTTCTCTTACAACTGCTTTCATGGTGTCCTGCAGATTTCGATATATTTTGTTTTGATCTCATAACTTAACAATTACAAAAAAGTTTCAAATTTTTTCTTGAGTTCCTCCATCCAATTTTGGTTCTGTGTTATGTTGTTCAGCTTCTGTGATTTTGTACTCTTTCTGATTTTCTTTTGTTAAAGATATTGGCTTTGATCCACAGTGGTCAGACAAAATATAGGATGTGATTTCAATCTTCTTGTATCATTGAGGCTTACTTTTTGTCCTTTGAAGAAAGGCCCATGGGCTACTAATCAAAACATGCATTCAGTATTCATTGTGTGAGGTTTTCTGTGGGAGTTTCTTTGGGCCATTTGGTATGATGTCACTGAACTTTAGAGTCTCTCTAACTTTTTTCCAAATGACCTGTCTATTGATAAGAATGGCTTATTGAAATCACCCACTATCACTGTGTTGAGGTAGGTCAGTCTTCAGTTTTAAGTCTAACAGTGTTTCTTTTATGAAATTGGATGTTCCTGTGTTTGATACATATATGTTTAGGATTACAGTACCCTTTTGGATTTTTCCTTTGATGAGTGTTCAATGTCCCCCCTTATCTCTTCTGACTAGTTTTTCAGTTTGAACTCAATTTTGTCAGATATTAGAATGGCTATACCTGTTTGCTTCTCGTTTCATTTGCTTAGAATACCCTTTTCTACCCTTATTATTCCAAGGTAGTATGTAGTGTGTATCATGAGGTATGTTTCTTAGAGGCCACAGAAAGATGGATTCAATTTTCTGACCCATTCTGTTGACTTCTGTCTCTTTATTGGGTAGATGAAGCCATTAATACTATGAGTTATTTTTAAACAATGTTAATTAATTCTCTAGACAGACTCGAGAAACATATACAAACAAATAAATTTTAAAATTCAAAACCATTATGGCAAATGATTAGTGAACACCAGTGTAATACCAAAGCAAGCCACAGTGCATATTTTCCCTCTGTCTCTCCCTTCCTCTCTTCTTCCTTGACCCCTCAGTCACAAGAGAAAAGTCAGATCTGTATACTGAAGCATCAGAGTCAGACGTGATGGTGGTCTGGCTTCTGCTGTTCCAGTGACCATCAGGGTTGATTCAGCTGACCTGGCTGGCTAGATGTTTTCCCCCTTTCTACTCACTGGTCCACATATGTCCCTCCCAAAGTGGCATACTCATTCTAAGAGGACTCTCTTACCTGATAGAGGACCATTCTTCAGTCAAGAGTTTATGAGTAGCTGTATTCCCCTGCTAGAACCTCCAAAGAAGCTCCAAGGACCTGGCTGTCTTCATGCTAAGTCAGGCATTGATTGGTTTGTGCTTCTTTCCTAATGGATTAACTGACTTTGAGTGTCTTGTGGTACAATCGTTCACGAAATGCACATCATCTCCAGTGTATAACTTGATCTCTTAACACCTTTAGATGTAATTGCCAATTGAAAAAAATGAAGATTAGAAGAAACTTAACACCACGAAAAAGCAACAGGACAATCTAGAGGCATTCTACAAAACAAATGGTCAGATTTCCATAGGAAATCAGTGGCCTGGGAATGGGTCTGGCCAGATTAAACAGAATGCAAGGGCCTCAGATACCAGAAGCAGTAACTCGTGCTATGGTGATGGCTGGGTTGCACAACACAGCAGTAAAAGATGTAATACTGGAAACACTCAACAATGATCTGCATATTTGATGAGAGGTGATGAGGGGCAGGTTCACTGAAGAGCAATTACATGTTCAGTATGAACTCAGTCTGAGCGTGTGCATGAGTACAGAATGGGGACCCAGGAGGGCAAGCTAGGGTGTGAAATGCTACGGTGGTGAAATGCTGAACGGTGGGGAAAAAATGGATGTTTTGTTTGTCTACATTTTCTAACCCTACCATGCCCACTGTTTCATTTGTGTAGTAGCAACACAGGCTTATTAGAAGAAAAGGAAGATCAGGTGAAGTATGAGGCATAGCACTGGAAACAGAAAGGTAGTGAGGCTTCCTGTGTGTTTTCAAAGGTTCTCCCGCTCATGGGTTTTGTTCTAAAGGCATCAGTGTGCCGCCATCTTTCCTGGATCCTTGCTGCTCAAGGCTCTCAAGGTGCCTAAGACACTTAAGCTTTGGATCTTAGCTGGCTATGCTTATGTTCACAGTCTCGGTAGTTAAATGAAAATCAAGCCAAGAGGCAAAGCTAGATTTCTTCTACCCCTTCTGACATGCAAGTGTCATAATATCTCAGCAGGTAAAGTACCACCTCGTACACCAAAGGCCTTGGGCTTAATCCCTGATCACTGTCCAAACCTGTGGTGATGGTACACAAGCTTGTCACCTGGCCTCTCCAGAGTTAGGGCAGGAGCATCAGGAGTTCAAGGTCATCCTGGACCTCAGCCAGCACCCGGGCCACCTGTGTTACATGACGCCCTCTCTCAAACCACTCCCACAGCAGAGGAAGGCAGATCACTGTTCTTTCTCGGTCTGTGAGAAGGCTCAGCCTCTGTGAGATCTCTTGGTGGATAGAAGTGCTCGCTGCCAAGTCTAATGGCCTGGGTTCAATCCCTGGGTCGAGATCAACCATGGGGCGAAGACAAAGAACTTCTGTAAATTGTCTTCCAATGTACAAGCATGAACACAAATAAATAAATAAATGTGAAAACAAATAAATAAATGTAAGACCTTATCTTACCTTTTAACTTTACCTGCAGCATTGAAACCTTCACCCCCTTATCTGTCTTCTGAGCTCTCTTTCCCCTTCCTCCTCCCTCTCTCTCCCTCTCTCTCCCTCTCTCACTGCCTTTGTAAATAGTGAATGTTATCTTCAGGGGAGTTCAGGCTCTGACCCAGGGAAGGAAATCATGGCCTTTTGTGAGTGAAGAGGGCAGGGAGATGTGAGAAGCACCCCACACCCCAACTGTCTCCCTGGTATACCCACCCTGAGATTAAAGGAAAGTTCTCTGTGGTTATTTTCAAACACACACGAGTATGTATAAGTGTACATGCTTTCAGATGCACATCCGCAGTCTCACTTCATGCTCTAGGTGTGTATCTGTGAGCACATGTGCTCACAGAGGTACCAACAAAGGCTTACTTCAGGCTCCAAATGTGCAAAGAATATCTCCAATAGCTGCTGCTTCAAGGATGTGTCCATCTTTACAGTAATCATTTGAAAGGGGGCATTTCAAACGGAGCCACCCCCATCCTTAGCTGTGCTTTGTTGAAGGAAAGATGTAAAGATGCCACCAGGTCCAGGAAGCTTAGAACACAGAGTCCGTGAGATTCACACTGCCTTCCTCCCTCTCTACCTTGTGCCTGAATCCAATATGGGAAGCATTCGCTGTGGGTCCTAGAATCATGACAGGGGTTTCCTTCCATGATTCCTGCCTCCCTTTGCAAGAAACACAAACAGAAATATGCATTTCCAATGTAAAAATGCATTCATGAATATGATCATGCATGTATGTATGAATTACAAATATATACTAATATGTACACAGGCACCTTTTATTAAAAAATAAAAAAATAAGTACAATAATTTAAAAAACTAGTAGGAAAGGCCACTGCAGAGAGTGATTGGACACAGTGAGCAGAACTGACTGCACCTTTGAATTTGCTGTTGACCTGAACATTTTTAAAAAAAAATTTTCTACAAAGTAAAGCCTCTGAAATATTTTTTAACAGCTAATAATCAACAAGCCTGAAATTTTAAAACAGAGAAATGAGCTCACTATTATTTTTATCTTTTTTATTAACAACAGAGAAAGAAAATAGATTAGCTTTTTTAATTTGGAGCTATTAGCATATAGCATCTGTGGAACATTCTTTAAGAAAACTAGAATGGGGTGCTCAGTGGTTAAGAGCACAGACTGCCCTTCCAAAGGTCCTGAGTTCAATTCCCAGCAACCACATGGTGGCTCACAAGCATCTGTCATGGGATCTGATGCCCTCTTCTGGTGTGTCTGAAGACAGCTACAGTGTACTCACATATAATAAATAAAAAAAAAACTAGAATGTACTTTTAAAAATTATCATTGTCACAAAGACAAGATGATGGGAAGTGTCCTAGACTAGAGGGGGCTTACAAAAACAAATGCCATGTGTCATCTGACCTACACTGAGACAAGAATCTGAAGGGTGTTCAGAGCAAGTAGAGGCTAAACTTAGGCTGTGTGATGGCTTTAATCATGGTTTCAACATTTCTTTTCTTTGGATAATGTTCTTGTTCTCAGATGCATGGCGAAGTCCTTGGAGGTAAAATGTCATAGTGTCAGGATTTTGCTCTCAGATGGTTGGGGAGGAAGGGGGTGATATATATATATATATATATATATATATATATATATATATATATATATATATGATCTTACATGTATAGATAGATATTTATAAAGAAAGGAGGGCATGAAACTTGGCAAAATTTAGCAATTTAGCATAAACCCGTCTCCTTCCAGAATCCCAGACTCACCCCAGATAAATATAGATGGTGGTACATCTCTTTCATCGTTCCTGTGAATCAGAATCTTCCAGTTTAGCAGAAAGGTTGGGAAAAACAAATAACGGGTTTGGGTTGTGTTTGTTGGCTTGTTTGTTCTGTATAAACTGTCCCGTTCTTTCGAGAAGTTTTCACTGGGCCATGTCATCGGCTCATGGCTTGGCCTCCGCTTGAGAGGCCAAGCTTGAGAGGCTATGACACAAAGACCTCTTGAGTCTAGGTTTGAGGTTAGCCTAAGCACCGAAGTGAGATTCCCAGCATGAAGGAGGTTGGGGTGGGAGGGAGGCAGGGAGGTGGAGGAGGAGAAGAAAGGGATGGGAGGGAAAATGGAGGAAGGGGAGGGAGGAACTGAAAGAGGGGGGAGAGAGGTTAATGAAAAAGAGAAGAAGGGAGAAGAGAAACTTCTGCTGAGTACCTCTGCCATGCTCAGTCACATTTTAAGGCTGAGTATTTAGCCATGAGGAAACAGTTGACAGCCACTCTGATGAGCCTATATGTAGCTTTAAGACAAAGAAGAAAATGTGATCATTTAAATTACAATGAACACTAGAAGCAAAATAAAACAGAATAATAGTGCAGGGAGTAATTGGGGGGAAGTGACATTATCTTGTATATCTAAGGAAGGTAACCTCTTCAACATGGGGTTGGGGAAACTGGCCGGTCACATGTATAGAAGAATGGAACCAGATCCCTGTCTCTCAGTCTGTACAAATAAATAAATAAATAAATAAATAAATAAATAAATAAATAAATAAATAAATAAATACTTGCAAATGGGTCAAAGGTCTTATTATAGTACCTGAAACTCTCAGGGAAAAAATAGGGGAAACCTTTCAAGGTATAGGCATAGACAAGGGCTTTTTGAAAAGGGCTCTAGATGCTCAGGAAACAAGGCCAACAGTGGACAGATGGGACCTCATGAAACTGAAGGGGCTTCTCTGAAGCAAGGGAACCAGCCGACTGACTGACGGTAAACACCCAGAGCATAAGCATACAAGAACTCAGAAAACCACAAGAAGTCAAATGGCACCATCAGTAAATGAGCTGGTGAAACAGAGTTCTCTAAAATGAACACAAATGGCCAATAAACATAAAAAAAAATGTTGATGCTCACTGGCATTAGAGAAAAACAAAAAACCTAAACTGAGCTAGGATTCCATGCCACCCACTCAGAATGACAGTAAACAAATAACAGAGACCCGGGTGGGCTCACTGAGTAAAGCACTTGCCAAATCCTAGTCCTGTAATGTTGCTGTGCAGAGACTTGATGACCAAGGCACCTTCTCAAAGACTAGCATTTAACTGGGGGCTCACATACAGTTTCAGAGGGCTAGTCGATGACCAGAATGACAGTAGGCAGGCAGGCAGGCAGGCATGCAGAGAGAGAGAGAGAGAGAGAGAGAGAGAGAGAGAGAGAGAGAGAGAGAGGACATAGCAAACCTCAAAGCCCACACCCAGTGATACACCTTCTCCAACAAGGCCATACCCCCTAATTCATCTTTTTTTTTTTTTTTTGTTCTTTTTTTCGGAGCTGGGGACCGAACCCAGGGCCTTGTGCTTCCTAGGTAAGCGCTCTACCACTGAGCTAAATCCCCAGCCCCCCCCCCAATTCATCTTAAACCAACTAGGGACAAACATTCAAATATATGAGCCTTTGGAAGGGATTCTCATTCAAACCACCATACCATGCAAGCATGAGGTCCTAGATCTGAATCCCAATAACCCACATAGAGCCAGATGCATGTGTCTGCAATCCCAGTGCTCCTACAGGGAGATAAGAGGCAGAGATGAGAGAATTCCCAGTTTTCAGGCAAGCTAGCCTAGCATACACATAGTGGCAGGGAGCAAGAGACTATCTCAAATAAAATTAAAAGGCAAGGGCTGACACCCAAAGTTCTCTGACCCACATATATGCAAGGTGGGATGCACGTGCCCACATGTATGCACGTGCACGCACACACACACACACACACACACACACACACACACACGTGCACGCAAAGAAAGGAAAGAAAGGACATACTCTTAATGTCTCCCTTTATTTTTATTTATTTTTATTTTATTTTTTATTAATCATTCCATTCATTTACATCTCAAATGATATCCTACTTCCCGGTTACCCCTCCACAGACCCCACCCCATCCCACAACTTCCCTCTCCTCCCTCCCCTTTGCCTCTATGAGAATGCTTCCCCACCTACCCACCCTCTCCTGCCTCACCCCTCCATCATCCCCCTACGCTGGGGCATCAAACCTCCACAGGACCAAGGGCCTCCCTTCCCATTGATGTCAGACAAGGCCATCCTCTGCCACCTGTGTATCTGGAGCCATGATCCTTAACGTCTCCTTTTAAATGGAAGCTTTAAATGCAGAGATGAGACTTGCCTGCCAAAGGCCAGGACAGAACAGGACAGAACAGGATACTAGTGTCTACTGAGACAGTCCAGGGAAAAGGTAGTTGGCACAAAGGAAGACTGCAGAGAGAGAGAGAAGAATCCAGGATAACCGTCAGTCAGTACGATGCAACTTGCCAGGAACCGAGACGGATACATCTATACGAGAGTGGGGTGGGAGAAGAGACAAACAGTTGGGTGGACTTTCTTAAAAGGGCTCCAGTTGCTTAGGACCTAAGGCCAACAAATGACAGGCTCGTGGTAACGTAAGTCGACAAACAGAGGTGACAAACTAAGCCATCCAACAGAGGGACGAGGCATGTCCCAGGTTCTGCTGGGTATCTCACAATAGGATGATTAGAGTGCTTTATAAAAATCTTGTCGAGGAATTTTTCAGTTTACCAGTTAACTCATCGAAAGTTGGTGTCTGCCAACTCAGATGAAAAATGTGAACTTCCCCGCTGCGCTGGATTTTGCCTTGGCCTCCCACTCCCCACACAGAGCTTAAGAGGGGGCTCACCCTGCTCTTGGTGCTGCTGGGAGTTTCAGTGGGAGAAAGAAAAGAGTGATACTGAGGATGTGGCCGTATTGACAGTGACACGTGACACGGAGTTAGTGGGTGCAGCCCCGCAAGGTTCAGCCAGAGTGTAACAGTGGTTCCCAGACATTTTTTTGCCGGTGACCTCTGACGTGTCACTAAGTTTCACAGGCTGCCTTTCATTTTTTCGAGCCATTTTTCTCTCCGTTCTTTGCCTTGAAAATGGCTCCGTGAGAGACATACATTCTAAGCATATTTTGTTCCTCAAGAGCACGCCCCGGCAGCTTTAACACTATTCGTTAGCATTCCTTTGCCTCTTCTACTCGCCCTCCAAGATTCCTAGTCTGCTCTTAAAATAATGCCGACTTATTTATTCAGATCCTTGCCCCCCCACCCCCGTAAAAAAAATGCTGAAGGCTTTTCATGTGAATTCTTCAGGGGTAGGTGAAGTTCTGTGGACTGGAGTGTGTGCTTAGAATAGAGACTTGACAACAAGGCCCCATGGGAGGTGCTCATGACAGACATGATGGCCTTTGAACCCTCTGCCTGGAGAGCCTTGTTTCTGCAGCTGTGTTTTATTAGGTACAGTGTCAGGCCAATGCAAGGAAAAGCTTCTAGAAATCCGAACATCTTGATGTCAAAGTAAAGACCTCTGAATCCAAGTGTGGTAGTAAACACACGTAATACCAACACTTTTAAGACCGAAGTAGTGGCCTCACAAGTTCTGGGTCAGCTTTAAAAAAGGGGGGGTGTTTTATTGATGGGGGATTATTTGTTGTTGATGCTGCTGCTGTTGCTGCTGCTGCTGCTGCTGCTGCTGTTGATGATGCTGTTGTTGCTGCTGTTGATGCTGCTGTTGATGCTGCTGTTGTTGATGGATGCTGCTGTTGTTGATACTGCTGCCGTTGATGCTACTACTGTTGCTGATGCTGTTGTTGCTGCTGCTGTTGTTGATGTTGATGCTGCTGTTGATGCTGATGCTGTTGTTGATGCTGCTGCTGTTGATGCTGATGCTGTTGTTGATGCTGCTGCTGTTGATGATGCTGTTGTTGCTGCTGTTGATGCTGCTGCTGCTGCTGCTGTTGATGCTGCTGCTGCTGCTGTTGCTGTTGTTGTTTTAGGAAATCATGATTGCCTGACCATCCCAGCATTTCTCCATGCCCTATCTTAGAGAACTGATGGCCACCTATGATCAAAGGACAGTGTCAAATAAGGTCCTTCCTCTGCCAACTGAAATATGAGGCCTTGGCTGATCATCTGTTTCAGTTTGTGTTTCGAGTTTGCATCCAGATCCATACTTTAGACCTGGAAGAACTACCTAGAAATCCCAATCTGGGGCAAGCACAAGCTGCTGGCCCAGAACAAAGAACTAAACAGGAGTCTAGAGTAAGAGACATCCAGAAAGGAGATCTTAGGTTCCAGAAACATCCCTGTAACCTTTACCTCATACACAGCTGTGTCCTCGTAAGTTCTGCCCTCCACCCTCCCCTCACTTGCTCACCACCTTCCTTCTCTGTTCTTTCTACTTACAGTTAGATCTGGTTTCTTTTCCTGTTCCTCTGAAATTTCAGTATCGCCTGGCTCCATCCTCAGAAGTGTCCAGGAGATTATGAACATGGATGAGGTGGCGGGGTGGTTAATGTGAAGGACTGCCAAGAGATTATTAAAAAGGAAGGGCTTTGGTCCCTTTTCTTCCTACCACTGCAGGGTTTGTAGAATCACAGAGTGTGTCCAGCATTTACAGTATTTTTAAATGGCTCAGTCATTATGTCAAGACCAGGAAAATACAAGATAGGGCCTGCCGCTAACTATGGCCTGTGTGACTGACTGCACTTGCTCACCAGGCAGATCTAAATGGAAGGTTTGTTCAGGGAGGGAAACTAATGCCTGAAAATAATGCCTTACAAATGTCTTGAGACCGAGACAACTCAGCCTGGGTTATTTGATTTTAAGGCTCTGCAGTCAAACAATTGAATTTCTATTGACTGAGAATGCTGGCCTTTGAAGACATAGGAAGTCACTGCCGCCTTCACTTTCTCCGTGCTGCCTGCCTGGCACTGTATCCTGTCAAGGCTCCTGAGCCTGCCTCTTTTCTGATCTCAGCGACTGGTTGGACTGGGACAGCATCCCAGCCTAATGTAGCTAGGTAGAGGTGCCTTTTGTATGCTTATTGGAGAGTTAGGGAAGTTTATTTTATCAACTTTCTAGCATGTATCTTTACCAGTGGTATCCAGAGTAAATGAAAATATTATCGGGTATTTCCTTCTTCGAATCGAACCCTTTGTGTGCAGGTGGTTTAAGGAGCATTAGGAGTGTAACCTCGTTCTGATTCTTGGGTAATGAGCTGAGGAACATCAGAGATTAGAGGGTAATAAGACAAGTTAGCAGCACAAGATGAACTCCGGAGGTTTTCGTGTGTGGATTTTGTATTCCTTTGGCATTTTTTTTTCTGACCTTTTGTTTGTTTGTTTGTTTGTTTGTTTGGTGGGTTGTTTTGATTTTTCCCTTTTTGTGTCATTGTTGTTGTTGTTGTTGTTTGAAAGAGAAAAAACAAAAGTGGGTGGCTAGAGAGGTAGGGAAGATTTGGGAGGAGTTGGGGAAGGGGAAAACACCATCAAAATATATTGTATAAAAAGTTTTAATTTAAGGGGGCTGGAGAGATGGCTCCGTGGTTAAGAGCACTGACTGTTCTTCCAGAGGTCCTGAGTTCAATTCCCAGCAACCACATGGTGGCTCACAACCATCTGTAATAGGGATCTGATGCCCCCTTCTGGTGAGACTGAAGACAGCTACAGTGAACTCACATAAAATACATCAATAATTCTTTTAAAAATTTTTTCTAATTTAAAAAGGGGGAGGGGATACTCTGTACATTTAAATGAAAATAAATAAGCCATATATATAGCTCAATAGCAGAGCGCCTGCCTAACATGCACAGGGCTCTAGATTTGATCACCTGTCCTGCAGTGACAACAGTGAGAGCAGTGACAACATAAAGCATGTTAGCGTGTGACCTCCCCGGCAGGTTGGAGCTGTAGTAATGACACAGGTGACCTCCAGAGCTCACCAGCCTTCATAGAAGACCTGACATTTCCTGTCCTCACTAGAAATGCCTTCTTCCCTGGTTTGTAGCAGAGAGATCCTCCTCCACTTTCAGTTGTTCTTGTGTTTATGGCCCCTGGGTTGAAGAGAACAAATCAAATCTCATCTTCCCGTGGTAGCCCATTAGATCCCTGAAGAGATTTTCCCAGGGGTCTCCATAAGTCCTCATCTCTTGGGTCCGTGTCCCGAGGACCACCTGACGTGGATTCAGTGGTTGTTGTGATTCTCGTAAGTCTGGATGGCTCCTTCCATGCAGTTCTGGGGCCCATGCTCTGAGCTGTGAGTGTCCCTGTGCTCTGAGCAGGGAACTTGCCTTTCACTCTCTGCCTCAAGTTATGCTTCTCTCGGTGCCACCTAGGACCATATTGTCTTTCCTGGAAACTGTGAGAGCTAGGACCCTCCTGCCCTGTCCTTTTGGGTTGAGTTTTCTCATCCCACTACAGGATTTTATTAAATCAACCTATGCATCGCTAGGTTACATGGATGACACTTCCCCCAAGTTGGAGTTGACCCCAGTCCACCACCCAGTGGCTGATGGCTTGCTTTTCCTGTCACCTGGGCAGAGTGAACTGGCAGGTGTTAGTTGCCAGGCTGGGTTCCCAGGGTGCTGTTTCCACTGCATCCTCCCCACAGTACTACCACCAAAACCAAAAATGCAGTCACTTGGGCATGACTTGTTCCCAGTCAAGCTTCAGTGGGAGCTTAAGTTCCCACTCTCCTGTCTGGGTTCTGGGCGGTTAACAACGCTAAGCTCAGAAAGGTCAAACAGAGTCCAGATGGACATGTTGCCGAAGGCTCGGCTTTTGCTTATCCTGAGAGTGTTTACTGTGCTGTGTGTACCCAACGGAGTGGCAGGAAAAGGCTTCTTCTGTCCTATCTATCATTATAAAAAGTTAAAGACAGGAAAAAAGAAACCACTTTGGGGAGTCCTGGGGTTAATGAATGGAAAGACTAAAGATAATTCAAAAGAAGAAATGGAAGCTGGACTTTAAGGCACACTGTTGATAACGGAGGTTCAGAATCCCAGAGAAAGCAAATTGATTAAAAACTTCTCCGGAAGCAGTCCTCCTCCTCCTCCGTGTGGTTTCCTAGGAGAAGCAGCCCTACCCTGGCTTCTTTGTCCTGGAATGGGGTCAGCCCTCCACAGAAGGAAAGCAGATTGAAAATGCACCAGAAATGCCCATCTTCATAAAACTCCCCCAGCATGCAGTCCAGCACCCCACGGGCGAAGAACCTCCAACATCAGTCTCCCCGACTGTTTTTTTCTTTATTAATTTCTTATTTATTTATTTATTTCCATTTTTAAATTGGGTTTTTCTTATTTACATTACAAATGTTATTCCCTTTCCCGGTTTCTTGTCCATCAGCCCCCTAACCCCTCCCCCTCTCCTTCTATAGGGGTGTTCCCCTCCCTATTCACCCCTCAGTACTTCCCCCCAATTCCCTACACTGGGGGTCCAACAAGGCTATTCACTGCTACATATGCATTTGGAACTCAGAGTCAGTCCATGTATAGTCTTTGGGTAATATTTTAGTCACTGGAAGCTCTGGTTGGTTGGCATTGTTGTTCTTATGAGTTTGCAAGCCCCTTCAGCTCTTTCAGTTCTTTCTCTAATTCCACAAACAGGGGTCCTGTTCTCAGTTCAGTGGTTTGCTGCTAGAATTCACCTCTGTATTTGACATATTTTGGCTGTGTCTCTCAGGAGAGATCTATATCCTGTTCCTGTCAGCATGCACTTCTTAGTTTCATCCATCTTATCTAATTTTGGTGACTGTATATATATGGGCCACATGTGGGACAGGCTTTGAATGGCCATTCCTCAGTCTCTGCTCTAAACTTTGCCTCCATATCCCCTCCTATGGATATTTTTGTCCCCCCTTTTAAGAAGGAGTGAAGCATCTGCATTTTGGTCATCCTTCTTGAGTTTCAGGTAGTCTGTGCATTGCAGCTTGGGTAATTCAAGCATTTGGGCTAATATCTACTTATCAGTGAGTGCATACCATGTGTGTTTTTCTGTGATTGGGTTACCTCACTCAGGATGATATTTTCTAGTTTATTCCACTTGCCTATGAATTTCATAAAGTCATTGTTTTTGATAGCTGAGTAGTACTCCATTTTGTAGATGTACCACATTTTCTGAATCCATTCCTCTGTTGAAGGGCATCTGGGTTCTTTCCAGCTTCAGGCTATTATAAATAATGCTGCTATGAACATAGTGGAGCATGTGTCTTTGTTGTATGTTGGAGCATCCTTTGGGTAAATGCCCAGGAGAGATATAGCTGGGTCCTCAGGTAGTAGAATGTCCAATTTTCTAAGGAATTTCCAGACTGATTTCCAGAATGGTAGTAACAGTTTTCTTTTTTTTTTTAATTTAGAGAATACTTTATTAGTTTTTGTAATCAAACCCACGTAGATAAGACCGTACATATTTAATACAGTGTGTTACCCCTGTACAAATGGAAAAAACTTAAGTTCAACATTTCTAGACCAATATGGCTGTTAATTTCTGTACAGTGCCAACTCAACACAATAAACGGGGATACTTTTTTCCAAAGTTGACAGCACAGCTAAAGTTTCAAAAAATTCAAATTATATATCTGTATATATATATTTATATTTATATAAAAAGACCAATAATAGCAGTGTGTTATGCATCAACAGCAGCAACAGCTTTTCCAGGTTCTGCAGTCATCTGAACAAAACTGTAGAGACATCCAGCACACTCCATTAAAAAAAAAAAAGTAAAAAAACAAAACCCGAGAAAACAGCACAGTTCTGTTACTCTTGTGGTACCTGGCACCATTTTTTTTTAAATTAGCTTCTCAATCATCATCTGGAAAGAAAACATTCTGAGCAACATCATTAAAAACAGCTCTGATAAAGCACGGTCACTACTACGTATCATAAAGCAGGTACAAGCTATTTTACATCCACAGAGGTATGATACAGTACTGTCCTACATCTATAATACTAGAGGATACAATTTAAAAGGCATTATTTGAGACTTGATTCTACTTTTCCAGCAGAGGGCCCAAAGGATGGTGTGACACAGCTTTGTAAAGAAACATACTCTAGACAGGATTTCCTTTCACTAGTGGCACAGTTCTAAGGATTCATTCTCTCCATGAATGTCAGCTAAAACCGTTATTAAAAAAATGAAATATCCCTAGAACAAAACCGTATAACCACCGGATTCACATGACGATGACCTAGTGGAGACAAGCTGGACCTCACCTTACCAACAAGCTATCAAATCTGTTATGTTTAAACAGTGAGACCTCCAAGGAAGGAGATGCCAAGTAGTGCTTCAAAGCTTCGGACCACAATCAAACACAGCATCCTTTTCAACAGAAGCAGAAGCTCATCTGAATATGCTCAAGGATGCTGACATCAACATTTAATCATCTCCTCACTCATCCAGGAAGAAGGGGAGATCAGTTACTACTGTACTTTATTGTGTTCAACCAAATCACCATGTTACAAAAATAGCAAGCTGCCATAATAAAAAATAAGGCTCCTCTATCCAGCACCAGATAGCATCATTTTACTTTCAAGCCTAGAAATTGCACACTTGTATATAAACCAACCAAAGATGAGGATTGAGAGTTCATCTTGGTGGATTTTTCCTTTGATGAATATGAAGTGTCCTTCCTTATCTTTTTTGATGACTTTTAATTGAAAATTGATTTTATTTGATATTAGAATGGCTACTCCAGCTTGCTTCTTCTGACCATTTGCTTGGAAAGTTGTTTTCCAGCCTTTCACTCTGAGGTAGTGTCTGTCTTTGTCTCTGAGGTGTGTTTCCTGTAGGCAGCAGAATGCAGGGTCCTCATTGCGTATCCAGTTTGTTAATCTATGTCTTTTTATTGGGGAGTTGAGGCCATTGATGTTGAGAGATATTAAGGAATAGTGATTATTGCTTCCTGTTATATTCATATTTGGATGTGAGGTTATGTTTGTGTGCTTTTCTTCTCTTTGTTTTGTTGCCAAGATGATTAGTTTCTTGCTTCTTCTAGGGTATAGCTTGCCTCCTTATGTTGGGCTTTACCCTTTATTATCCTTTGTAGTACTGGATTTGTAGAAAGATATTGTGTAAATTTGGTTTTGTCATGGAATATCTTGGTTTCTCCATCTATGTTAATTGAGAGTTTTGCAGGATACAGTAACCTGGGCTGGCATTTGTGTTCTCTTAGGGTCTGTATGACATCTGTCCAGGATCTTCTGGCCTTCATAGTTTCTGGCGAAAAGTCTGGTGTGATTCTGATAGGTCTGCCTTTATATGTTACTTGACCTTTTTCCCTTACTGCTTTTAATATTCTTTCTTTATTTTGTGCGTTTGGTGTTTTGACAATTATGTGACGGGAGGTGTTTCTTTTCTGGTCCAATCTATTTGGAGTTCTGTAGGCTTCTTGTATGCCTATGGGTATCTCTTTTTTTAGGTTAGGGAAGTTTTCTTCTATGATTTTGTTGAAGATATTTACTGGTCCTTTGAGCTGGGAGTCTTCACTCTCTTCTATACCTATTATCCTTAGGTTTGATCTTCTCGTTGAGTCCTGGATTTCCTGTATGTTTTGGACCAGTAGCTTTTTCTGCTTTACATAATTATCTTTGACAGTTGAGTCAATGATTTCTATGGAATCTTCTGCTCCCAAGATTCTCTCTTCCATCTCTTGTATTCTGTTGGTGAAGCTTGTATCTACAGCTCCTTGCCTTTTCTTTTGATTTTCTATGTCCAAGGTTGTTTCCATGTGTTCTTTCTTGATTGCTTCTATTTCCATTTTTAATTCCTTCAACTGTTTGATTGTGTTTTCCTGGAATTCTTTCAGGGATTTTTGCGATTCCTCTCTGTAGGCTTCTACTTGTTCTCTAAGGGAGTTCTTTATGTCTTTCTTGAAGTCCTCCAGCATCATGATCAAATATGATTTTGAAACTAGATCTTGCTTTTCTGGTGTGTTTGGATATTCCGTGTTTGCTTTGGTGGGAGAATTGGGCTCCGATGATGCCATGTAGTCTTGGTTTCTGTTGCTTGGGTTCCTGCGCTTGCCTCTCGCCATCAGATTATCTCTAGTGTTACTTTGTTCTGCTATTTCTGACCGTGGCTAGACTGTCCTATAAGCCTGTGTGTCAGGAGTGCTGTAGACCTGTTTTCCTGTTTTCTTTCAGCCAGTTATGGGGACAGAGTGTTCTGCTTTTGGGCGTGTAGTTTTTCCTCTCTACAGGTCTTCAGCTGTTCCTGTGGGCCTGTGTCTTGAGTTCACCAGGCAGGTTTCTTGCAGGGGAAAAGTTTGTCCTACCTGTGGTTCCAAGGCTCAAGTTTGCTCGTGGGGCACTGCCTAAGTCCTCTCCGCGGCGGCAGCAACCGGGAAGATCTGCGCCGCTCTTTCCGGGAGCCTCCGTGCACCAGGGTTCCAGATGACGTTTGGTGTTTTCCTCTGGGGGTCTGGATGCGCACAGAGTGCAGTCTCTTCTGGTCTCCCAGGTGTGTCTGCCTCTCTGAAGGTTCAGCTCTCCCTCCAGTCTCCCCGACTTTGACCCATCTTCTCCACACTCTCTCAGGGATGTTCTATAGCCTTCCTCCCTCCGGCTCCTTTGCTGGTTTCAATAAGTCATGCTTAGCTTCTTCAGGTCCCACCCCCACCCCCCAACATCACAAATGACCGAATCCTGAAAGACACTGCTGTAAGTTCTTCTCGGCTCCCTTCCTGCCAGCCCCAGTGTGTTCCTGCACATTACAACCATTAACAGCTGTTGGGAGGTCTTTCAACTGCCTGGCTTCTTGCTGAAGCATTTCAACACCAGTTTTCTAGGGCTTAGTTCTACAAAAGAAGGAAGAGAAAAAAAATGGCAAAAGAGTTACATAAAATCCCTATCATTTCAAGAGTCAGATTTTCCTCCCTTAAAAAAATAAATACTTCAGAGATACTGGCAGCTCATCCCTCTAGATGGCCATCCGGATGACCTCATATGCTGGCCCTGGAGGCAGCCCTGGCTTGCTCTCTGGGACTCTACGGGGATTGCTGGATGTTGGATCTCTGTGTGTTGTTGATATGAGACTATTAGCATCCTCCCCTTACCTGGCTACTGCCTCACAACATCTAGAGTTCTAAACTAAACAGAAGGGACATGGGCTGTCACCACTAAACCTAGAAGCCAGGGCCCCCTAATGCCACCCAGCAACCAGATCCCCTCCACTTCTGCAGGGAAAAGAGTCTTTGGGAAGGAGGGGTTTCCCAGTTAGATGCTTCCTTCCAAAAATATGAGACACAGTAGACATTTGGAGAGTCCCTCACTGGGGAGTCCCCCACCCCTCGTCAGCTCTGCTCCGTCCACACTCATTGCCACAGGAATACTGCAGCAGCTGTGGCTAAGAGCTCAGCACCTCATGCCCAACCCTCAGCTATGTTTTCCTGCTTCTCTCTCCAGAGTGCCCATTCCCTACTACAGGGGAGTCCTACACATTCCTCTCTCACATTCACAAGGGAAAGGGAGAATTCCTTCAAACTCCAGGTTCAGCAAGTATACTTGTCCAGGCTCCTAATCCTAGGATTTCCAAAAACATGACTATGTACCCCACAATTTCAGTTTGTCTATAAGAACATCTTTAAAAAGCTTTGTGGCCAAGCGATGCTGGCACGTGTTAATCCCAGCCCTTGAGAGGCAGAGGCAGGTGAATCTCTGAGAGTTCAAGGCCAGTTCGGTCTACATAGCAAGCTCTAGGATGGCCAAGACAAAAAGAAACTATGTCTCTGAAACACCCCCCCAAAATGTGTTTATTTATGCATATATTTGAAAAGTATAACTCAAAGTTAAGTGTGGTAGTGCACAACTAAATGCCAGCACTTGTGAGACTGAGCCAGGAGGATTCCTGTGAGCTCAAGATAAGCCTGAGCCACATAATGAACCACAGAGAAAAAGAGCCTTCCTCAGAAAACAGAACCAAGCAAGTGGAATTCATGTGTCAAACCCCGGTTTGCCATTGTCCTTTTTCCTTGCAAATTAGATGCTCTTCCACAGAAGGGACAGGGAAGACAGTGGGAGTGCTTGTAGCATCATTTCTGCTGCTCACATATCACGTAGAGAAAGGCCTGACTAGAAAGAGCCTTCCATGCCAGGCCGAGAGATGGGAAGTATTGTAGAGAAGCCTTGAGGTTCTTTAGGGACCAATTGGACAGAAGGCATAGAAAGTTCTAGAGGAAAACAAGACAATGGCAGTGACGTCACAGGCAGCAAGGAAAGGCCATGTAATGGCGTGTCCAAGAGGAGAACAACAGAGTTGACATTAAAGATGGGAGCGAGGTAGAAAAGACCTGAAGTTGTTTGTGTGTCTTCAGTCAACCATCCAGGCCGCGCTCACTGCACAGTGCTGCAGCTCATCCCAGAGCAGAGGCCACCTCTGTAAAGACCAAAACACACACTCCAAGATGGTAGCCATCTGCCCTTGGAGCTGAGGAGGACTGGAAACACAGCTAGTATGACTGAGAAACCACATTTTTTTCATTTTTCTTAATTTTAGTTACTTCATAGCTCGTGACTGCTATATTGGACTAGAGCGCGAGCCTCAGACTTCGCCCCTGATTTGCAGACCATTCTGTTGTAGAGTCTAGCACAAGCCCTGGCACATAGTAGGTCCTCAACATTTGTTGCACAAGTAAATACTAAAAAAACACCATGAAATCTAGGCAAGGATCGGGCCCCATTCAGATGGGTTTATCGTTTTGCGGAGACATTTCAAAGGACGAAGAGAAGGGGATTTCCCAGACATATTTGGGATCTTCCCCAGATGTGTAGACCGAAGCGCTCAGAAACCTCAGGCAGGCAAAATGAAGCCAAAGGGGGAGTCGACGAGAACTGGCTGTGGTAGCCAGAGTCTGTTCTGCGGTCACTACCGTCAGGCTCTTCGTTTCTGATCTTAAACGCCGACTCCGAGCATGCAAGAGGAAATAACCAAAACAGGAATGAATACACATTTAGCAGGAATTGGGGAAGGAAAGCACGTTAGGGCCACTTTGTTACACCGGACAGTGAAACATCAGGATGTAAATTCAGGGAGACAGTCACTGCACTTCGCCAGGATTGCTGCCTCCAAAAGGAGAGGAAGAATCTTCCCACATCAGTCCCCAGGCTGCTGAGAGGAGCGATAGAGTCACTGAGCATAGATAACAGCACCGCAATCTACCAAACAATTGTCACGTACGTATTACAATCTGTACAAGCTAGGGTACATCCAAGCATATACCTGGAAAGCCTGGCTCTTAAGGTGTAATTCTGTTATCTCTCTAGAGCTGGGGCTAGGGGAAATGGTGCTAGATTCTATCTGCGTCCAAACACAGAACCTCACCATTCTGGGCGGGGGAGGGGGGCTTTTTAATCTCTTAAAAAGGAAAGAAAAAGAAAGGGCCTCTGGGAAATCTGTTTCTACACTCTCCCTGGTCTTAGTGTGTGGGCTCCAGGCTTGCTGCCAGCAGGTCCCTGTGCCTTTCCAGTGTATTGCTGAGCTTTGAGAGTCATAGGCTCCCTCCTCCCACCTCCAAATCTCACATCCCCAGCGCTCTACACTCCTCCCCTTAACGTCTTACTTCCTCTGGCCACCATCTTTTACGCCGAGACTCTCCCGCACCGGCGGACTTTCTTAGACTCTGTTTCCCCTGCACCACCCATCACCCTCCACGGAGAAACCCTCTCCCATAAGCCACCACTTCCCCGTCCAGCCTGGTTCTACACCTTTCTTCACGCCAACAGCAGCAGAGTGGATTGTGGGCGGGCACTCCGCTCGCTAACTGCCCATATGCAGAGCTCTGTCTCACCCTGTCAGGCCAGAGCAGAAAACCACACTTTGTCCCCTTGTGATAACTGTCACCTGATGCAGGTGACGGGCTTCAGGAAAAGGCGGTGTGGAAGACTCACACTGCCCCCCCAACCTGTTATTTATTCATTTATTTATTTAGTTAGACACAGCATTTCTCTTTTTCTATTTCCACTTTTTTTACTTAGTCTTTGACATATTTTGATATTTGTGTTATCCCACACCCCCTTCCCCACTCTCTAACTCCACACCCACACATGACCCCCCAAACTTCATGTCCTTTTCTGTTTTAACACAGTAAGTCCGGTTGGTGTTGCCCCGTAGCACATGGATGTAGAGTGGCACTGGATCACGGGCAGTGTACCAGTGGGCTCTCTGGCCTCCGTGAAAAAGTGACTTTCCTTTTCCCAACAGCCATCAACTGCCAGTAGCTCCTCAGCCAAGGCCGGGGCCTTAAGAGCTCCTCGTCCTTCTGTACTAGAATTTGTAACTGGCTAGATCTTGTGCAGTCTTCAGTAGGTAACCATAGTTGGTGTGAGTTTGTGTTCTATCTGGGGGACGGCATTTCCTATTACCCCTCCTTACCCTCTAGCCCTTACGTTCCTCCTCTTCCGCAGTGTCCCCGGTGCTTGGGGAAGGGAGAGTTGATAGATGTGCACCTCTACAGCTGAATGGCTACTGTTGCTTATTCTCAGCACTTGAATTGCTACTTGGAATTGCCACTACCCACTCCGGTGCAGGATTTTTTAATGTAACTGTGGCAGGCCTTAGTGTCCCCAGTGGGAGCCACCACACCCAACCCAACCCATGTTTGTTTGTTTGTTTGTCTTTAGGAAATTAAGAATTAAGAGGGAAAATAGCAAACTGCCTCTAAGATTGTTGTCTCAATTATGACTACATTTGACTTTTTTTTTTTTTTTGGTGCTTTTGTAACTTAATTTCTTGGAGTTTAATACAGCCATTAAGGGAAGAAGTCTGGCTTCACATGAATGTTCATGTCAGGGAGCTCTTAACAGTCCTGTGCCTCCATCAGGTTCAGTGTTCTCCCCCAGCAACAGTGGGTTCCTCTCAATGTAAGATGGCGTCTCGGTGGGGATCCGATTGACCAGCATTGTACTTAATCTTAACTGGTTGTCATCTGTCTTGTGTTTTCGTTACATCCTTCTCTTTCCAAATACCAGCAACTAAGCCTAGCTGCAAAGGAGACCATTTTCATCTTCAAATCTTGTTAGGATTCAAGTATGTCTTTGCGAACAATGCATTAAAAAAAACAGGCTTCCTCTGACGTCACTCATTGGCTCTAAAACATGTCTGCTACCCCATGGTCGGGTGACGCCTGACAGTGATGCAAACAAAGGGTGAAATACAGTGAAATGCATACAATGAAACTGCTCAAAGGATAGAGCAGGATGGAAATGATGTCCTGTAAAATCTGCTAATTAGGGCTTGCAGCAGCCCCTGAGTACATTAAGCCAGGGCACATGGGCACAGCACTCAGGAAGGGACGCAGCCCCATCTTCATCAGTACATCCAGGTGTGCTTTTCAGTTTTCATTTTAGCCAGGCTGTGGGTGGGGTAGGGAACCTCTAAAATAGTCAGATGTAAGAATATCCCAGTTACGTGGCTGTGGGAAGAATCTTCACTTTCCGTATGCAAGTGCCTGAGACTTTCCCGTGATCTCGTGACTTTGGTTTAGACAAATGCAGCCTGTATTTTTCATGACCTGATATCTAAGGAATGAAAGGCAGAATGGACAGTCTGGATAAATTTCATTCTAGAAGTCCAAAGTTGACTGTCTGAGCACAGACTATGTGTTTTTCTTAGAGATAGGTTATGAATAATGCTTGTGTTTTCAAAATAAGCTCCCAGGTCTTGGCATTGGTGCGTGTGTCTGTATGTCTGTCTGTGTGTCTGTGTGTGTGTCTCTGTGTCTGTGTGTCTCTGTGTGTATCTCTGTGTGTGTCTGTGTGTCTGTGTGTGTCTCTGTGTGTGTCTGTGTGTCTGTGTGTGTCTCTGTGTGTGTCTGTGTGTCTGTGTGTGTCTGTGTGTATCTCTGTGTATCTCTGTGTGTCTGTGTGTGTGTCTGTTTCCATGTGTTTGTGTCTGTGTCTCTATGAGTCTGTGTGTGTCTGTGTGTATGTCTGTGTGTGTGTCTCTGTGTGTCTGTGTGTGTCTATGTGTCTGTGTGTGTCTGTGTGTCTGTCTGTGTCTGTGTGTGTCTGTGTCTCTGTGTGTGTCTGTGCTCTGTGTGTGTCTGTGTGTATCTCTGTGTGTGTCTGTGTGTCTGTCTCTGTGTGCGTGTGTCTGTGTGTGTCTCTGTGTGTCTGTGTGTATCTGTGTGCATGTCTCTGTGTGTATCTCTGTGTGTGTCTGTGTATGTCTCTGTGTATCTGTCTGTCTCTGTGTGCGTGTCTCTGTGTGTATCTCTGTGTGTGTCTGTGTATGTCTCTGTGTATCTGTCTGTCTGTCTCTGTGTGCGTGTCTCTGTGTGTATCTCTGTGTGTGTCTGTGTATGTCTCTGTGTATCTGTCTGTCTGTCTCTGTGTATGTGTATGTCTGTGTGTCTGTATGTGTGTGTCTCTGTGTGTATCTGTGTGTGTGTCTGTGTGTGTGTCTGTGTGTATGTCTGTGTGTGTCTCTGTGTGTCTGTGTCTCTTTGTGTGTGTGTGTCTGTGTCTGTGTGTCTGTCGTGTGTGCGTGTGTGTGTGTGTGTGGTTTTGTCTTCTAGCTTGCAATGAAGAGATACTTATCTCCATGTAAACAGTCCATAGTCTGTGTAAAGTGAAAGGCCACCAAAGTACAAAGGAGAGGTAGATGCCACTTGTGAGAGCATGAGACAACACTTTGAGAGCAAAGTGAAGGAACAACTTCAACAAGGGAGAAAAGGCCATTATGGATCAAGTGCCCCTCCTTGTCTTTCTGTTGGGTCATCACAGCAGCTATGGCATTGGCTTACAGTTGAACGGTCCACGTTTGCCCTGTCTCCCCATTTAGACTGTGCAATCACCGTGCCTGATTTCTCTGCAGTGGCCGCAGTGTTTTTTAGTTAGCAAGTCTATTACCTAAAGTAAGTAACACGATAGCCATTCGGTTAGATCGTCGAACTTGAGGACATTAGAGCAGAATTCTAGAGAAAGGGAAAGGAACCATGTACGTTAAATGAGAATGGGAGAGAAAACAAAACCAGATCACTAAGACTAGAGACCCAGCATGCCAACAAATGTGGAAATGTCGGCGCGAGCTCCGATACGCTCTTGCAGCCACACCTGACTTCTGTGAACGTAGTTATTTTGTATGGAGAAATATCCTTGGCATTCTAGCTTATAACAGCCTATCTCCTCCGTGTATCAGGGACACACAAGCTCCCCCTGGGGAGAGACAGGGTATCGGGCAGCAGTGGTTTATCTCTGTAGATTGGTATAAATGGGCTAGTAGAGCCCCCACCAACCGCCCAGGAGTTCACAGTTGGAGAACAAAGGGTAGAGCCTCCCAGGGGCTCTCATGGGCACTCGCCTGCCATTCACCCTCAAGCGAGCTCACGCTCACACTGGGAGTTGTCTCTAAGTCAGGAACAGCGTGTGTTTTATAAGAATGCATTCCGTCTCTGGTTCTTTTTCCCTGTGCCGCCCACCCAAGCACACAAAGTCTTCTCACCTTTGTATTTGAACTACCTGCCCTTTCCTTCCCTCCTCCCTCTAAGTACTTCTCATGTTAATACTTCTGAGTTTAATTTACGTGTTTTCAAAGCCCTGGCCAATCCGACCAGTTAATTCAGGTGCTGGTGAAGCTTGCTCTGGCGGAGAGCGGATAGCCTTGAACGGGGGAGCCTGGGCAGCCTTCACTGGTATGAGGCAGACTTTGCTCTGCAGGCTTCAGTTTCCCCCACTATAATGATGAGCAAGAAGCCTATGGTTAATTGCAATGCATGAATGGGAGACGCTCTCCAACTTATCTGCATTCATTGCCTGCTGGTGGTTTCTCTGTCGAGGTCTCCATCCGCGTTGCCTTAGAGCTCTTGGCAGTGCTGCCGCAGCTGCTGGTGAATTTTTATGATCTGTTGCTTGCATCCTACTCATGCCGTTTCCTGCCCTGTAATGGTTTCAGTTTTCCTGACACGGGGGGGGGGGGGGGGGGGGGGCTGCAGACTGAAACCCGGGAGCCCGCATTAGCATAAAACGTCCCAATTCTGTCAGTTTGATTAATTTGTCTCTTTGTCTCCACTCTATATGATAAGTGCTATTAATGGCTGCAGCACTTCATATGTCAAAGTCTTTCTTCCTAATGACTTGAAAATGTGGTTTATTTCCCCCCCTTTCTGTACTATTTCTCTCATTTAGCATTCCACTCAGTATAGATTTATGCCACGCTCTTTCATTGTCTTCCCGGCTGCAGCACCGCGGTGATTACATATGGTGTAGAGTGCGTCGAGATGTGATCCCAGGGGCGGCAGCTGCTGATGCAAGCTGAAAACGGGCCCAGCGTATGCTCAGCATTTTTCCCAGAGGCCTTTTATTTATTAGTAACAGCCTCGGTACAGGACAGCTCGGATCCTCATTTAGCGAGATGATTTCTTTGCCTCTTCAGAGGCCGAGGTGACTCTGCTCTATTTACCGACATTGCTGTGTAATATTTTTAACCCCCTTGTATCTCGCCGGCGACTTAGCCTAACGTAAATTGTAACATAACCTCAATATATAATGAACTCCAGAAAAGGCAGGCTCCATCTGAGGTAACGGGAGCTTGACAGCTCTACGGTTTAAATTAAATAACCCTATTTGTAAGACAGCGGTTTGTTGTTTTGTTGTTGTTGTTGTTTGTTGTTTTTTGGGGTGTTTTTGTTTTTTTTTTTGGTTTTTTTTGTTTTTTTTTTGTTTTTTTTTTTGTTTTTTTTTTTTTTTTTGCATGCTACACTGCTTTACCGTGAGTCTCTATCCTTCTTCCCGCGATTCTCACACTATGTCTGGTATGTGTTCTCTGATGAGGAAAAGGCAAAGGAACTGCGTGGCAGATCCGTGGCACCTTCGTAAGAAGGAAAGATGAAGAGATGGGGGTTTTGCTGAGGTCAGTCACTGGACCAGAACCAGCATCATTAGTGGCTGAAATGGGCACTTATCAATCCAAGCCAGCCAATCTGAGAGCTCAGACTCTCCTGTGAGCACAGCACATCTGTGATACAAATGTAACGGCAGAATTTAGGTTCAGAGTAACAGCTGTTCTTCTGCACATGTTTGTAAATTCATATACTTGAAAAATGCTAGTAAAAATATATTTTTCACAAGAGTTCTTCACTCGCAATGTCATTCTTCAGTGCGAGAAACGATCTTTGAGCAGAATAAGGGCTGGCTCATTTTCTGTGCTATCAGGAAGCGTCAACCCAGCAATTCCTTTGTGCATGGTCTAAGTTGCAAAAGTGAAAAAAATAATAACATTAAGGTTTACAGACAAAGAGCAAACAGTGGGTGATACTTCTGCGCAGGGCCTGTAAAATATCGAGAAAGCCTTGAAGAAATGCAGGCTTATAAACAGGAAGCAGACCTCTTTGTGAAGAAGTAGAAAATGGAAACCAAAGTCCCAAGCGAGTTAATACTTTTTTTTTCTATTTTATGTGGCTTTTCTACTCTGGAGCCAATGGGAAGAGAGCAGGACAAATCACTTCCTAAATCTGTTCTTACCTGAGGTAGACCATGGGCTTATTTCTTTAGTAACCCATTTTATTAATGCCATGATCAAACAGAGCTAAACACATGATTCCCTGCTGGGTTGGCATAAAAAATTAAAACAGTGACTCAGTATAAATAGAGCGTGATCATCTCATTTGAGCAAGTGTGGATCGTGGAATGTTGAAAGCGAATCATTCAGACCACTCATTACGAGGATCAAGCCAGCAGGTGCTGGGCTAGAAGACACGCCCCCTTTGCTATCAGCGCACCTGCAGTGTAAATTTGTAGCATTTACACAAGTGTAAAATTGTAGCATTTTATCAGTTGTGATCACTGTGGCTTGTAGATAGAGCTCTTTCCTGGTTAATTTCCGGTCTTTCACTGGTTATAGCTTAGGCCACTGTAGTGAGAGCAGCACCCAGCGCCCTGCCATGACGATATCCTCTGGGACAACAGTAATGTGTCAGGAAGAGGACAAGGGACAGTGAGGACCTGGCCTGTGTCTGATGCGACCTCTCTTACTCTTTATTTTTGGTTCTTCACTCCAGTCTTGCTTCACAGAGAGCACTCAAGCTTGTTCTCTTGCCTCTTCTCTGTCTGCGACAGTGACATTGTAGCGGATTTCACTCTCTATCTGAGATTTCATTCTCAGAACAGTGGGTGATCTTGCTTACCAGAGGAGAAGTGACATTCGGGCCTGACAACATGAATTAAGGATGGAATTTACCAGTCGACTCTTAATTTCCTAGCTTTTGTGATTCTAAAACAGATTCAGCGTGTTCTGGCCAGGAGAAGGAACACGAGCCTTTGTTGACATGTGTATCTGTTGCTAAAAACATCATTGGATCAATTAAACTGGTGTTGTTTTAATCCTGTAGTATAGACATTGTATTATAAAGAAAAACAGCAAAGAGAAAGGTTTCGTGTCTTGTCAGCTTTTTTCACCGGGATTTCTGAAAGCTGAGGTTCCTTTGTGCTGTGAGCTCTGAAATGGGGATAAAAGCCCTTCGTTTTGATAAGCGGGACTTTTTTCCTTCCCTGAAACCTCCTCATTTCCACAGTATCTTAAGAGAGAGATCTCCGTATGCACCAAGCTCGAGGTAAATGACCCAGACTCTGAAGGAGGCTCTTGGAGCCAATTATTTAGCCAGTGGTCCCTAAACCAAAGACAGAAGGGAGATGTGTACTTGCAGCCAGGAGCCAAGCAGAGGAAGAAGGAACAAATCAATCTTAACATACACCTCCTGTACACCAGGCCAACGGAGAATAGCGTAAGCAAAGTCAGAAAGACTTTGGAAACAAAGGAACGGTAGAAGAATGGGGGACTTGGCTCTTTTTATTTTAAATAAATACTATGTTTTGCAGAAATATTTCAGTAAAAGAGAGAAGAGGTCAAAAAATGTAAGGAAATGATGAAGTTGTAACGGTCTATCATGACACGGGATGGCAGTCAATAGAAATGGTTTCAGTCACATTTAATGCCAGAATAGTTCCCGGAAAGTAGAAAATGACCGACCCTGGTCATTTTTGTCCCTGTATTCCATTAGCGATTTCTGCCTTTTCAAATTCCTTTGAAAATGTGAAGAAGAAAAAAATCTGCATCTGAAGCTTTGTTTAGTTGGCTCTTTGTGTAAGAGAAGGTCTGCCTTCCCCAGCAAACATCATCACCAAGGCGCAAACTGACAGGATTCCTTTCTATGGTACCAGGAGCCAATATTGGGTCTGGTCAGAAACCACCGTAAGCGCATCCTGGCTTTCTACAGCTGTGTCTGTACTCTGCTTTTTATTACTAACCCTTGCAGTAAAACATACACCCACTCCACCTCCACACTTCAGATTCCAAGTGGAGGAGAGCTACTTGAAGGCGGGCTCTCAAGGCTGACTTGTTGAACCTCACAAGACTTGCCAGCTGTCACAGGCTGGCACAGTAAGGTATCCCGAGCCCTAGCTACTTGGGAGACAGAGGCAAGATCACTTGAGTGTAGGAATTTGACAGTAACCTGGGAACCCTAGCACTAATGAGTATGCCTGAAAATTATGTATAATCCCCCCAAAGCGATAACACTTGCATCAGTTGGAGGCACCTAAGCCCAAAGCATTCATTTCTAAGATTTATTTTAGTTGTGTGCATTCATGTATATATGTGTGTGTGTGTGTGTCCCTGTGTATTCATGTATGAATGTGTGTGTGTATCCATGTGCATCCATGAATGTGTGTGTGTCCATGTGCATTCGTGTGTGTTCATATGTGTGTGTCCATGTGCATTCGTGTGTGTTCATATGTGTGTGTCCATGTGCATTCGTGTGTGTTCATATGTGTGTGTCCATGTGCATTCGTGTGTGTGAATGTGTGTATGCATATGTGTGTGTGCCTGTGTGTCTGTGTGTATATGGATGTGTGTCTGTGTGTATTCATGTATGTGTGTGTATTGGTATGTGCCCCTGTGCATTCATGTGTGTGTGTGTGTGTGTGTGTATGTGTGTCCGTGTGTGTATCCATGTGCATTCATGTGTGTGTGTGTATGTGTGTCCGTGTGTGTATCCATGTGCTTTCATGTGTGTGTGTTCATATGCGTGTATGTGTTCCTGTGCATTCATGTGTATGTGTGTGTGTTGGTATGTGTCTTGGTGCATTCGTCTGCTGCTGGAATTACAGGCAATTGTAAGATGCCTGATAAGGGTGCTGGGAACTAAACTTGGGTCCTCTGTAGGATCCACACATTCTTTATTTTTTTAAAGATTTATTCATTTATTATATATGAGTACACTGTAGCTGTCTTCAGATACACCAGAAGAGGGCATGGGATCTCTTTACAGATGGTTGTGAGCCACCATGTGGTTGCTGGGAATTGAACTCAGGACCTCTGGAAGAGTAGTCGGGTGCTCTTAACCACTGAACCATCTCTCCAGCCCCCAGGATCCACACATTCTTAACTGTTGAGCAATCTCTCCAGTCCCTCAGCATCCCTAAAGTACTTTTGTAGACAAGCTGGTCCCATATACCTCAAGTTTTGGTCACACCATGTTCCACTAAAAAAGAAAAAAGGAGTCACATATGCTTAGGTTAGCTTTATTAGCAAGGCCAGCAAGTAATAAAATAGTAGTCATAACAACTTTACCTCAGCACCTTTCAGTGGGCCGCAGGGAGAGTCGTTACTCGAGAGTACAGCATGGTGCATGGGAAGTAAGGATGCCCGGGAGTTTTCCTCCTGTAATAAACTGAGAACCATAGAGTCATAGCCTAAAAGACATGTGACCAAGCACTAAAGAAACAGGCTGTTGTTTGTCTTTCGTATATCCAGTGTGTCTCATAATTATTGAAAATAATGATTTTGATGGTGGTGGTGGGGGGGGGTGATAGCAGCCTTTATTGAACAGTCGCCTTACTGTGTGATGGGTGCTGCCAAGCATAGTTAGCACTCGGACTCTATGGGATTGTGATACTAAGTTGCAACAGGCCAAATGAGAAAACTGAGGCAAAAGAAAGAAAGGCTCATTAACTTGCTACAGTTACACTTGACGTGGTCAGCTCCTAAACAGAGAACACTGGATAGCATCTTGGACAGCCTGGTTCCGTGGCCCAGGTTCTAAACCCTCACATCACAGATGAAAACAGTAATACAATAACAGTAAGAAAATAAAATCATCTGTTCTTTTAACAGCTGGGGAAACGAAGTCCGGGGTCTCCAGCCAGGCAGCTGTACATTTGGAGCCTAGGTGAATGGCACCCCCTGTAGCTCAAGGTTCCCACAGAAGGCATCACGAGCCTGAGCTAGGAATTTAGTTTTATATAAGGAATAATGTTGAAGGGGTACAATTTACGACAGTAAGAGAAAACACCCAAAACTGGAATAAATCATCTCCCTTTTTTTCTCATTCCACCCACTAATGCCTCTCTACAATTCAAGCCACCTCGCTGAAGGGATTTTTTGGGGGTAACAAAACTTAGATGAAGCCACTTTTGTCTGGGTCCTCAGAAGACACCTGACACCTCAGGAGTGTTATAGTAATCATAGCGATAAACAGGACAATCCCCCTGCCCCGCCAGAGCTGCCTGTGTCCTGGTCCCTAAACCCTGTGCATGTAGTACCTACATGGCTGTGGATCTGCAGCTTTGATGAGAGCATCTCGAGGTGGAACCACTCTGACTGACCTATTAGATTCAGTTACCTCCCTTGGAGAGGGAGGCATGAGACGGAGTCAGAAAACCCAGTTTGAAGCTCGAAGTCTATACAGCAGCAATGGCTACTACCTTCTACATATCATCTGACTGTGCTAGTTCACCTAAATTCCATTCGTCTGTTTAATGTTTTAGTATAAGAACAGGTTCATGGCTCAGGGCTTAACCCTATCACCTGGGAAGCAGAGGCAGGTGGATCTCCCTGAGTTTGAGGTCAGCCTGGTTTACATAGCATCCCACACCAGCAGAGGCAGACAGTAACACCCTGTCTTGAAATTTTTAAGAGAGAGAGAGAGAAGGGAAGGAAGAGGAGATCCTCAAGTCCCATGGGAGCTTGGGCTTCATTTGTTTGTACAATTCCTATATCTGACAGTACTCTTATAGCACAAAATGAATGGCTGGCCTTAATGGCTGGTCCTTCAAGAAAGCTGGAGGCTATAGGACTTCGCCATGTCCTCCATCACTTGTCTGTCTTGGCTGTGTGCAAATCTCTGCACATTTCCTGTTACAGCCACTACATGGTAAAATAGCCTACATGGTCCAGCCAGAGCTCATGTCAAACAATGTCAGAGGTGTCTAGGTGGCGACTCCGGTTAATTGGAAACAGTGTGAAGTTGCGTTAGCCATCCTTGAACTGGCTTGTAGGTTGTTCTTAACAGACTGTCAAGTCTTCCTCCTCAGGGCCATCCTGAGCCCTGTGCTCTTCCAGTGCTGCCTCTGTGCTAGCCACAGTGGGAGCTCTCCTGGACTTCCGTGACTGATTTGTCCCTGCCTAGGCTGGTCCCCAAATGCAGTCAGTATGATCTCCCTAGTGCCCCTCTGCTTGGCACCCTGCAGTGCCTGCCCACAGTCTGCCAACCTCTTTTGTGGTTGAGAATTGGCCTTCCCAGTCTTGCCCTCTGCTCCCTCCTCTCCAGCACCACAGCTCCTCCTCTCCTACTGACATAGTCCTGCCCCAGAAGCCCTGGACCCCAGTCTCCCCTGTGTCTTTGCACATTGCTTTCTGCTGGCTCCAGCAGCCTATGTGTCCCTCCCTCAGTGTTAGCTGCCCTTCCACCAGCAGCTTTATACATTTACTACATCCTACCTGTCATTTGCTTGTTATTTCTGCTGACTCGTCCTGTCTCGTTAGTGCAGAGCCTCTCTAGCCTGGTACTCCATCTTCATTTAATGTTTTGTGTCACACACACACACACACACACACACACACACACACACACCCTGTCCCCCAAGCATACGACTTCTATGGAACCACAGAAGATGGTGGCAAGGATGAATTTGTTAAAGGAAGTGTACTCTGCTTTGTAAAGTTGGTCATCACCAACCCTGTCCCCGTAGAGACACATAGCCTTTCCTGGGTGAGTGACACCTCAGCCTGTGAACCTAATCCAGACATATCTTCCTTTGGCACATTCGCTCCAGAATCATTGTATGCTGTGGTGATGGTGAGCCAGGAGAGCTACAGAGTGACTGTACAGTTTGGGTGTTAGTAGTCGGTCGAGTTGGCAACTCATAAAGTTCCTCCTCTGATACAAGCCCCTTAAAGACCAGCATTCAGTAATCAACTAAAAAAAAAATTGCTAGGTGATGGGCAAACAACACGCTCAGAGTCCCTTCTGCAGCCCCAGAAATGCACAGCATTTGAATTTCACGAGCAAGTGTGTGTGTGTGTGTGTGTGTGTGTGTGTGTGTGTGTGTGTGTGTGTGTGTGAGAGAGAGAGAGAAAGAGAGAGACAGACAGACAGACAGACAGAGAGAGAGAGAGAGAGAGAGAGAGAGAGAGAAAGATTGCCCCATCCAACCTCATCCTCTGACTTTTCCTTGTGACCCAGATATAGGAATATCTTGTGTTCTCTTGCTCCCTCTCCTGGCCTGGCCTTCCTTTAGCAAAAGCACGCACTTAGGATTTGCACGCCTGGGTGGTGAGGGTCTGAGCAGTTAAACAAAGCCACCGTCCAGCTCAGCGCAGTCTTTTAGAAAATCCACGGGAAACCAGAAACAAAATCTTTTCCTCACATTGGCAGTGTAGCCTGACTCAGTGAGGAGAAGCAGTACTGGCACTGGAAAGAAATGAACTTGGCATCCTTTCTAAGGAATGAAATGCTTCCCAGAAAAAGTAGGGGAAAAGGCATTGCCCAAAAAAGCACTTGATACTACGGTTTTTTAAAATGTCTGCCTGAGGACGTACAGAACCATGTATGAATGTGCTGGTCTATTAATAGTGCTAGTTACCTCATTACCC
The DNA here is from genome assembly GCF_021556685.1 of Rattus norvegicus. Taxonomy (NCBI): domain Eukaryota; kingdom Metazoa; phylum Chordata; class Mammalia; order Rodentia; family Muridae; genus Rattus; species Rattus norvegicus. The sequence goes on from NC_141538.1 coordinate 52,161,217, forward strand.
AGTCTAGGGCAGTAATAAAGCCTCTGGTATCCTGTTCCTAACATGCACCAGACGAAGTCTTCAAATATCTGGCCTATGTCATGGTGAGGAGCAGACTCTACCCCTTTCCCTCCAAAAGCCAGTGCGAGTGCTCTTCAGAGCCTGGCCACATTGTGCTTCCTTTCAACACACAGGCCTGGGACAGGACACACGGCTTCCCCTGGTGACAGTGGGACAGCATCATGGCCCATACTCTTTATGAGGAAAGCCAGTACGTCACTGGTCTTCCGAAGGTTGACCCTGCTCCCTTCTTTCTTGCGTAGTGTCTTAATCCTGCCTGCCCACCGTGTGTTGCTTTTCCCCATTAAACTTTCCAAAATATCTTGCCCGCTAACCACGCCGTCTTTCCTACTTTACCGTAGAAAAGACTTTACTTTTTCATGCTGACCTAGAATGGCTTGCCCAAATGTAAAGTTTTCTAAACTTAGCAGATTGAGAAAAGTAACAGTTCCGCTTACGCAGTTCACCCTCCGGGCAGGCCGGTGCCCTCTGACCTCCAGCTCTGATGAAGTGTGTCCTCTCTGAGCACCCATCTGCTCTGCTCTGTGGCTTCCTGCGCAGTGCCAGGCTTTCCCAAGGAGTTCCTTTGTGCTCCGTTGCCTCCTTCAAGACAGCCATTTGGTGTTTAGGTGGGTAGAGGGTGCTGGTTTTCTTTAACTGAAGAAGGATATTCAACCCGGGTGTTTGTGGAAGGTCTTTTCCTAGAAAGCCACGAGGTCGTTCTTTTGTGTTTACCAAGGTCAGAGTCACTGTGTATGCAGAGTGGTGACTGATTTGTGTTAGTCCTGTGTTCTCTCATCACTCAGCCTGCTTCCATTGCAACTTAGTGTGCTAGACAACACACACTCACCCCCTTTCTCTCATCTGTTGTTCCAGGGACCTTAACAATGGATGGGTGAGCCATTCTACACCTGTTTCATGTTTCTTCTGTGCATTCTAAGTTCCTCCACGATCGAATTTATTTTTTTTTTTTGCTTCTGTCAAGTTTACGCTATGACCCAATGTAATAAATGTTCAAATATTTTGTGCTGGTTAACTAGTAACATCCTATTTATGCAAGTTACCTAATTTCTTCAGAATTCCTGCACCAAAAAAAAAAAAATACGAAGTGAGCATTTCTTTATGATCCGGTGGTTTCCTGTCATTTAACCTTTGTCCAGTACAGTAGTATTTGACTCGATATAAAAGTGTGACCTTTTGCTGATGTGCGGTGTTATCATCTTCTAAAAATTACAGAATCATCTTTCACCGTGCATATTTTTAACAAATTCTCATTATAGTCCGTGCAGGAGGCACATGAAAACTTTAAGTTGAAGTACTCCTTATCTAGAGAGATAATGTGGAATATTCAGATGCTATGAAAGAACACTGGAAATTACATGTACGTGATGGTCTGCTAGTAGCGTCTGTTGCCCAGGTCAAAAAAAGGAAGGCACCGATTGAATTGGCACCTCCTTTGTAGAGATTTCTCCTGGCCCTTCATTCTCTGCTGATGGTCACCCCCTCCATCCTCCACGGTTTCCATAGGTACCGTTGCCATAGGACTATTGAGAAGTAAGGTCCAGACTGCTTCAGTACAGTTCAGTAAATTCTAGAAGTCTAGAAGTGGCAGGGCTGAGTATGACTAGAAAAGAAAACCAGAAACACCAAAAGGATGAGGTGGAGGGAATTTTGGAAGTCAAACAAGAAAGGCAGAAAGACAAGTAGCCCCTTCTCAAGCAGATTATGCCCAGAGCATTCATTCAGAGATTCCCCAGCCTTCCTCTGATTGACACTCCACAGAGATTCGTGGAGGTAAAGGGAGAGGGGAGATAAGGCATCATCAGGAAAGAGCACACGTGTGAGCGGGGAACTGGCCATGACTTCTGATTTGGCTTACATTTTCCCTACAGTGATGACCCAACCTAGAAATTGTTAAGCCCTAGTCTTCCACACTGGTTACAGAATGAAATAATAATGCTGTCTGGACACTTTCTAGCTCAGTTGAGGTTTTCAAAGCTGTGCCACACTGAAAGACTGCTGCTGCTTTTGAAATGTACTGAATGAGCCCCATGGCTCCTGCCATCCATACACCAGATGCTTACTGCAGAATGGCGCACGCCGGACAGCGTGGTTTTCATTGTAGCTCCTTAAGTTCTTGCCTTTCACCTTTAGTAACTACAGGTCCATCAAAATACTGGAACACCCCTGAGTATGGTGAGAACCCTAATCTGCATCTTTAACAACATGTTCAGAAATGGTTTGAATCACCCAAAGTGAGACCACCTGGTGTTCTTGAGGTTCAGCAAAAGACAAGAGTTCATTTTCAGGATATTTGGATATCCTTATTTAAAGTTGGGGGTTTTTTTTTAAAGGTATTTTCCCAGTTGGGAGTTATGAGTAAAGAGCTCTTGCATAATAATTCCCAGTATGTCCAAAATAGATGGCCCCAGAGCAACCTCCCAGGTACATTCTGGATGCACCTGTAGTCATTTCCCCTTCTCAGCATCTCTGAAGAGACTGAAAAGTATGTTTCAGCCCCACAGAAACTGGATATGACCAACCACAGTCATCGTTGGAAATGTCTGCCTCTCATGCCTCGGCTCTGCCGCTACCAGAGATGACACGGTTGACAAAAATAGAGCCCTGTCTTCATGCCCCAGCAACCTGAAGTCCTGGAGTTGCTACACTTCCCAGTAAAGTCATGCCCCCAGCCCCTGCTATTGGTATTTGCAAGCATATGGTCCTGGCATCCCAGAATCCCCCACTCCATTCTCACACCCAAAGTCTAGAGCTCAGCTAGGCAGAAAGAAAGGGGGAGGCTGGGTGGCAACCCTGACCTGTGTCCTGATCCAAACCGGTGACTATTGTGTCATCAGAACTTCTCCGGCCCAGCAAAGTTTTATCCTCTGTCTGCCTGGCCTTTAGCTTTAGAACAACCATTGACCAGTTCACTTACGACTCCATGTAAGTCCTCTCAGAACACAGATGGTGCCTGCACCAGTGTTAACTGCCCTCCACTGACACAGACCATGTAGAAACAGAAATCAATCCATTTGGAGAGAAAAATAATACTGATTTTTTTATATATGATTTTATACCAACTTGTTGTACAACCTTGTTGTTACAGCTTCAAGTAATACAATCAGCTGGCCTCTCCTACTTTTATGTGGTGGTCAGGAAAGGACTTAAGTGAAGGAAAACAAAGACTGCTGAAGTACTACAGTCCCTGCTGTAGATGCTCTTCTAAGACTCCCGCCATGCCTTTGTTCTTCCTGCAAGCCCCAACTTGCATTGCAAAGGCAAGGGCTCTGCTTGTCTCTCACCCTCTCAAACACATCATCTGCATTCCCCGGTCCTGTCCACATGTTTTGCAAATGACATGAGGACACAGAAGAAGATGAGTGGCTTAGGGATGCCTTCTGCATTTGACTAGTAGTCCTTCCATGGTGCTACTAGGCCCCTGTGGCTAATTGGAGAAGGGTGACATACGAACTCTCTTGCTCCCAGAAGTCAAGAAGGAAACTACCACTTCCTGTAAGAGACATGTGGTCTGCCAAATTTTTATATTTATTTCAGATGGAAAATATAACTTCAGTTCTTTCAGGGGAAAAACCAAACAAACAAAGAAACAAAACGTTCCCAATCTAGGCAGGACGTGTGTCTTCAAACATGTGATGGATGAACAGGAGAGACGGATTCGAGCCGCTTGCCACAGGAGCCCATGCCAAAGCTAGCTCAGTTCAATTCAGCCCATTGTGACTGAGAGCCTATGATGAGTGCTTTACACTGCCAACGGTGAGGAATAAGGGAGATGAGTCTCCTGCTGCACTCATGGCTCCAATGATGACAGACGCTCACAAGCTTGGCTTTGACAGGGACAGTGAATGGCCAGAGAAACCCAGCAAGGAGGAAAGACGGCAATATTCCTATTCTCTATCGATGTGTAAAGTAGAAGGAATTTTTTTAAGTAATGTGTTTTGATGTGTGCATGCATGTGTGCATGTGTACGTGCGCCTACAGAGACCAGAAGAGGATATGGAGTCTCTTAGAGCTGAAGTCTGGGTGCTAAGGACTGAACTCAGATCCTCTGGAAGAACAGCAAGTTCAGTCTCTGGGCCATCTCACTGGCTCCAACAGCACTAACGTTTTAAATTTTGAGTGTTAGAGTACTAACATGGTCAAAAATAAAATTGCTTACCCAACCCAAATAACCTAGTGAAGAACCTGGCGTCGCACTGAAATGTGTGTTCCAATAAAAAAGGGGGAATCATTGGTAAGAAAAGAGCAGCTTTGTGCACTTGAGGGCCAGCTAAGTCCAGGGCCTCTGGAGAGCACGAGAAGACACAGAGTAACACCATGGAGTTCATGGTGGGTCACATGGTTAGGTTCATTGTGGGTGCCATGCTCTCGTCCCCATTTACAAAACTAAACCAAAGGAGAGGGGTGCTCCTGCAAGTCACCCGTATGAACAGCCACCAGAATTCCCTTCAGTCAGTAGAACACTGGAGAACATGGTATTGGTCCATGTTGTAGCATGTGGAAGGGGTTCACTGTGTGTATGTTGCTTGACCCTTATATCTGTCAGTGGACACTGAGTTTCTCACACCTCTTGGCTTCTGCAACGAGTGTCTCTGTGACATGAGTGTGCAGATTCTATGCAATGCTCTGCTTTGGCTCTTGTGGATGCTTCCCCAGAAGAGTAACTGCTGAATGTACAACAGCTCCCCTAGTTTACTCTTTATGGGAATTTCCGTGGCATTTCCCTTTTTGGTTCAATTTACGATCAACTGTTTACAAGGACTCAATTTCTCCACATTTTGTCAGCCTCTGTTACTATCAAGAATAGGCATCCTGGGCTGGAGAGATGCCTCAGTGGTTAAGAGAACTGACTCCTCTTCCAGAGGTCCTGAGTTCAATTCCCAGCAACCACATGGTGGCTCACAACCATCTGTAATGGGATCTGATACCCTCTTCTGGTGTGTCTGAGGATAGCTACAGTGTACATAAATTAAATCTTCAAAAAAAAAAATAGCCATCCTAATGGTTTAGCACATCGTACGGTTTTGATTTGCATCTTTCTAATGGTTAGTATTGGGCGTTTTTCATATACTTGTTGGGTATTGGTCTATCTTTGAAGAAGTGCCAATTTGAAGTGTTCATTTTAAATCAGATTACTGAGGGATTTTTGTTATAGTTGTTGTTGACTTCTAGGAATTCTTTCGTATTGTGAACAAGCCCTTCTAGGGTAAATAATTTTCATAGATTTCCCCACCCCTTCCATCAACTTGCACTTTGGCAGTTGTGTGTTTTGGTAGGCAGTGCTCTTAAGGCACTCTCCCTTGAATAGGGAGATGTGCTATGGTTCCTCTCCTTTGATGTCATATCCAAGAAATCCTTACCAAACCCAGTGACCTGAAGGTCCCTTACATATTTGAGTTTTGTAGTTTGGGATTCAAGACATTTTGAAAGTATTTTTGAAGAACAGAACAGTAGAGATTGGCTGCATTCTGGAGGGCCAGGAATACCTACAACAACGTCAGACAAATACCTTGTTTCTATTAAGAATGGTAACTGTGCCTGCAATTCTTTTTAATTCAGACTGCAGTGCTGAGACAAAGAGCCCAGAATTAACTTCTCATATCTGTTAAGGGAAGAAACCATTAGACCAAAAAGTAAGGGAAAGATGAAACCTAGAAACCCTGGGTCCGTGGACAATAAGAGAGCACCTACACTCCCAACCTACGTGAATCAAACACCAAACTACAGAAAGTAACTAGACACGACTGCCCTACGGCCTGTCGTCAAAAATCTTTGAGGAATTATGGAGCCTGGATTATCACCCGAAAACCTGACATCAGAAATTTTACTAGTTGTTTTTTTTTAAGGGTGTTAAACCAGAAGAACCAGAAGAACTGTTTCTCTAACAGGAATATTTCCAGGATATCTGGACAAGTATTTCGGTATATTCTTAGGTCAGAATTTTTATTTGCAAGGTTAAGATGAGCACATGGGGGGCAGCGACACACACGGGGAAGCACAGGACTGAGAGATGTTAACGGTGGGCAATCAATCCTCACCCACATTCCTCAAAAATCTCCCTGACAGTGGGCGAGGTGCTGGGCTCCTCTACAGCAGACAACGGCCGCCCTGGCTCAGGCCTCGGTTCCCGATAAGAAGGAGTTGGAGAAGGGAGTAGAAGACTCAGAACGGGTTCAGCAGTTTCAGAAGCAGAGACTCTAGCCTAATGTGGAGGACATTAACGAGGGACTGGGGCCGGGCAACATATTTCATATTTTCAGGCAATGATCAAGTGATTGACAGTGTGAAATGATTAGAGGGGTTGATAGGGTAAAAAAGAAACAGGCCTTGATTCCAGAAAGTTCTGGTACGTGGAGATCATTGGGCTTCTGAGTGGGGAGGTGGTCAGTCAGCATGGAAATGAGGTCACTTTTTAAAAGTATCTTTTAAAAAATAGATCTTTGGGGGTGGTTTCTCTTTTTTTCAAATGAAACTATAAACCCCGGTGCACGTTTTTACTACTTCCCTTCCTGGTGAGTGGGAGCTTCTTGCTTTCATTTTACACTGCGAAGTGTAAAATGCTACTATTTTATTTCTATTTTAGGCTCTGTACTTATATTGAAAATCGCATTCTAAAAATTGTTCCATGAACTCTCTTGCATAATCGTTCAGAGAGGGACAGCTTCTATTTTCATGGTTTGCCGTTAGGGTAAATAAGAACGTATTTATATCTGATATGACTTCTGCCTGTCACTTACGTGGGGAAATGCAACTGTCTTTACCTGAAAGGGAAAATGACAAGTGCCTCCCATGAGGGGTGAGCTAAGGATTAGAGCTCCCCAGTGGAATGAAGGTTCCTCGGCCCGAGACGATAGCAGTTGTCAGGAAAGATGACAACACGTGCTTGCTTCCCTAGCCATGAAACACCCAAAGAAATAAAGGGATAATGAAACCCTGTGATGGTCCTGAGCCAGCCAGTACTGACCGAGGATATGCTTGGAGCTCCCTCAGCATCAGCTTTCCCAGGCTGCCCTTTCTAACCTGGGGCAAAGCACTGGTACCATATACCTCTCTACCAAAACGCCATGTGTTCTTTGACCTTGTCTCAGTCACTTTTCCTGCTACTGTGATATAATGCCCTGACAAACGTAGCTCAAGGGAGGAAAGGGTTGATGGTTTGATGCACAGTTCAAAGGCACAGTCCATAATGGCAGGAGGTCGGATGATAGGCAGAGCCTGAGGGTACAGCTCGTCATGCTGCATCTTAAGTGAGAAAGCACAGTGAGGGGAAAGCTTGCCGTCAGTTCACTTCCCCTCTTGATGCATTTCTGGGCACCCAGCTTATGGAATGGCATCTCCACATTTAGGGTGAGTCGCAACCTAACATAGTCCTTCACAGGTAGGCCCAGATGCTTGTTTCTTTGGTAATTTTAGATCATGTCAGGTTAGTTATAACATCCTCTAGATTCTAAAGTCCAATGTTGAGCCGAACCTGCTGATGTCTTACAGGCTCTCCGGGTGAGAAGAGGGCATCTGACTGTGCTCTCGTAGATAACCCACCCACCCAGAATTCAAGCACACCTATTAAACCCAGTGGGTCCCAGGGAGACATGAAAGTGAAAGGGGACTCTCTGGGAAGAGGAAGGGCTCTGTCAGGTTGAGAGGAGGATAAGAAAGGGTAATGATGGTGGATTTGATTGAAACATACGCCTGCAGGAAATTGTCGAACAGTAATTCTGCAAAGAAATTCTTAAGAGTTTCATTAGGCAAGAGAGGAGCATAGCCATTATCTCCAGTCTAGGAGATAGTTCCAGAATCTGGATCATGCAAATAACAATAAAACCAAGTATGAAATTCGCCCTTGTTCATATCCAAAGAGGTACCACATCCAGTTGGCCAAACATCTTTTAGTAGACCTAAATACAACTGAAAGCTATGGAAAATATAAGGAAATTTACAATAACATGTTCCCACATTAAATAGGATTTCTAGTCCACCTCACTTCAGAGTTTAAACAAAAAGAAGTAGGAAAAGAGCTTGGAAGTTGAACTCTACAGTCAGAAGGCTTGAATAAGCCTTGTGATCTTAGTAGCAAAGTGACTTTCACAGTCATGTGACTTTAGTAAGTCCCTGCTGACCTTAGTCTTCTTGCCAGAAAAAAAAATGGGTGATTGAGTCAGGAAAATTGAAAACAATAACAAGGTTTTTTATTTTTCTTGAAACTGAAGGTCTAGAAAAGAGGGAATTGTTTTCGAGGGTGTTAGGAAATAAGAAAAGAAATGGAGAGATTGTTAATCCAGTTATTGGTGACTTCAGAAAGCATCTGCTGTTCCTACAGTTGGAGAAAAGGAAAGGAATCCATGAGCAGAGGTGGGGGACTCAGGAGTAAACCAGAGGAGAAAACAGCTCTCTTCAGACAGTTCACCAGTGAGCTGAGGATAAGTCTCCTCCAGAACACATCACCAGAGTAAAGGAGAGGACAGAAGACAAGGAACCACTGCCTCTCATGCTCCCTCACTGCAGAATCCAGAAGTCAGCCAATAAAAGAACATTTAATGAATTTATAAGCACCTAGCCTTAACAACATAAAGATAAAAGTTACTTGTAGTGAGGGTCTGGACCAACTGTTTCCAAGTTCTTGGCTTATGAATCAGAAGTGAAGTAAAGGTCCACATAAGCTACAGAAGTAGCAAGGTAACTGCAAAAGAACAGATCAGATAGGGTGTCCAGAGTTGACAGCAGGGGTGAAGAGATGGCTCAGTGATTAAGAGTGCTGGTTTCACTTCTGGAGACCTGGGTTACATTCCCAGCACCCACAATGTGGTTTATACCTTTTTTTAACTTTCCCTTCCCATAATGCACAATTATGCTTGGGTATAAGATTGAAAATAATGCCTTATTGCCCATGTACGCCAAACCAGTTCAGACAAGAACAGCCCCCCTACCTTCATACATGGACATAACTGGGCATGATGTAGGACTTAGAATCCTAACACTCAGGAGGTGGGGACAGGAAGATCGGGTCGTTCTCAGCTACATAGCACTTTTGAGACAGGCCTGGTATATATGAAACCTTATCTTACAATTAAATAGTTTAGGCCAGTCTTAATGGCAGACACCTGCAGTCCCAGCTATTTGGGAGGCTAAGACAAAGATATCACTTGAGTCCAAGAATGTGAGGCCAACTCAGGAAGCCAGGCTTAGGGTTGGACCAATAGCTAGAAACTTACATCCTGATTTGAAAGTTGTAAGCAGAGAAAGACTGAGGCAAGCAGAACTTTTGAAGCCTTAAAGCCTGCCCCAAGTGACACACTTTTTCCAATAATGCCACACCTCGTAATCCTTCCCATAACAGTTCTACCAACTAGGGACCAAACATTCAAATATATGAGACTATGGGCACCATTCTCATTCAAACCACCATACTCTACTCCCTGGCCTCCATAGGTGTGTGGTCATATCAAGATGCAAACGCATTTAATCCAACTCCAGAAGTCTCTGTGGTCTTCCACGGGCTCAACACTCTTCAAAAGTCTTTGATCTCTTCTGAGACTCAAGGCAATACCTTAACTGTAATACCTTGTTCAAAAGGCAACTTGCATGCTTCCAACATAGAGCGGAACAAAATGCACATTACTGTTCCAAAAGGGAAGAATGGGGCATCGTGAGGAAACTCTGGACCAAAGCAAGAACAAGAAAACACAGCAGGGTAAACTTCAACTCCTGTAACTTCACATCTGTTGTGAAAAAGCTTTGATGGCTCTTCAGATCACCCACTCCTTCCAGCTTTGCTGATGGCAACACAGTTCTCTCTCTTAAGTTGATCCCACACCCTGTCACCAGCTCTCCTTGGCAGGTGTCCCATGGCTCCCTCCAGCATCTTGGAGTCTCCAACATAGCCCAGGCTTCACCTTTACCGTTTCATGCAATGGCCTCTGCAGGCCTCCAGGCAGGGACTCCCCTGCCATGACTCTAAATCCAGAGCCAGAAGTGGAACCACATGACCAGTGCTACCAAGTTCAGCTGTCTTCTTGGGCTGGAATCTGGAAACCCTTCTTGAATTTTGTTCGCATAAGATTTCTCTTATAGTTTCCTTTCAGTTTGAGGAGATCCTTTGGGCCTTTTCCTTTCAAGGGTTGCGAGAATCAGCTAGGGGTCTCACCACTCCCTTTAGTGTACCTAGCATTAGGCCTTTCTTTAAGTTTCTCATCTCTTTGAGCACAGGACATGACTCCAACCTTACATTCACTGCCCTTGTGCTCTTCTTCCTCCTCAAACTGTGTATTTCGTATTTTCACCCTCCTTGCTATTTTTCACTGTAGATCTTCCTAAGAATGATCACTCATAACCGTGTAACACACAAGTCAATCATAGGCTGTCTTGAAATCTCCTCTGCCAACACCATTAATCCAAAACCCTTATATTCCTAGGTCAAAATCAAAAGGTGGCCACATTCTTTATCAAAATGCCACAAGAATAGTGTCTAGCCCAGTTGCTAACATTGCCTCTGCCCCGTTGCTCTCAGCATTACTGTCTTCCAAGCTCCTGTGAGAATTGTCCATTAAGCCCCACTTAGAGCCTTTAAATGCTTTTCTAGTCCAAAGCCTCAGAGTCTTACACATTCCCCAAAACGGCATCGCCAGGCTTGTCACAGCAATACCCCAGTCCCCGGTACCAAGTCTGTCTTAGTTATTTTTCTGTTGCTGTGAAGAGACACAATGACTAAAGCAACTTATTTTAAAAAAAAAAAAAAAAAGCATTCTAAGGCTTTGCTTACAGTTTCCAAGGGTGAGTCCATGACCATCATGGCAAGAAGCTTGACAGCAGACAGGCAGACATGGTGCTATAGCTGACAGCTTGCATCCTGGTCCTCAGGTTAGAAGCAGAAAGGAAGAGAGAGGTGGAGGTGGGGGTAGGGAGAGGGGGAGGGGGGAGGGAGGGAGGGAGGGAGGGAGGGAGGGAGGGAGGGAGGGAGGGAGAGAGGGAGAAGGCCTGGTGTGGGCTTTTAAAACCCCAGTGACATACCTCCTCCAACAAGGCCACACCTTGTAATACTTTGGAAAATAGTTCTGCCAATTAGAGACCAAGCATTCAAGTACGTGAGCCAACAGGAGCCATTTTCATTCAAGTCACTACACTTTGTCTAAATTATACTAAAATGATCACAGGAGCTTTACTGAAATCGTGAGGTTGATTGCCTTAATAAATCCATCCTAGTATCAAGGTTAATTAGTTTAACACGTACAACCTCAGTGTTTTGCACTTGTATAGCATAATGTGTTAAGGAGAAAATGCAACAAGTATTAACAACAGAAAATTAAGATTAGGTGTGACAAGTGACAGCAAATGCTGGTGAGGCCGTAAACATGTGATCTGGTGCAGCCACCATGGAAATCAACATGAACCGCGTCTTAAACACCTGAAAACATAGAACTGCCACATGACCCAGCTAAACCACTCTTAGAATGTTCCTTAAAGACACTGTGTCCTGTCGTGTTATACCCAACTACATCTGTGTTTGTTGCTGCATGAGTCCCAATAGCAATGAAATGGAACCAGCAATGAAATAGATGTCCATCAACATATGAATGGCTAAAGAGGTGGTATATATAAACAGTGAGTGTTATGCAGCCATAAAAAAGTGTTTACAGGGGGCTGTGGATTTAGCTCAGTGGTAGAGTGCTTACCTAGGAAGCGCAAGGCCCTGGGTTCGGTCCCCAGCTCCGAAAAAAAAAAAAAAAAGTGTTTACAGGAAAACAGATAGAACTGGAAATTGTTAGAGTAAGTGAACTAACCCGGATTCAGAATTCTTATTTTAATTTTGTGTGTGTGTGTGTGTGTGTGTATGTGTGTGTGTGTGTGTGTGTGTGTGTAGAGTAGATAAGATCATGAAACGCATGTGACACGTAGAAAAGAAGGTCACAAGCAGGAGGGTGAGGGGGACGAAAGTGGAAGAAGAGGTTAAGAAAGTCCAAGGAATCAGGTATGGTGGTGCATACCTTTAATCCCAGCACTCCACAGGTCCAGGCAGGCAGATGTCTATGAGTTCAAGGCCAGCCTAGTCTACAGAGTGTTCTATGATAGCTAAGGCTAACAAAGAAACCCTGTCCTGAAAAACAAACAAACAAGAAAAAAACGCAGACAGACAGATAGACAGACAAAGGAGCTAGTGAGATGGCTCAGCAGATAAGAGCCCTGGATGTTCTTCCAGAAAATCCAAATCTAATTCCCAGCACCTGTGCCAGCCTCACATCCCAGTTGATCAAACGCCCTCTTCTGGCTGTCATAGGTATTACAGGTGAGTGGAGCACAGACTTACATGCAGTCTAAACACCCATATATGTAAAATGAATAAATAAAGCAAACTTTTTAAAATGAAAGACAGTATATGAAAGTATGACTACTAAACCCATTACTTTGGGCACTAATGTTTCTATAAAATAAAAAAAATGATACCATCATTTGTAGAAAAATTAGTATTGATGCCTTATCTCTTTTTGTTTTCTGGTGCCAGGGGTACATAGACATAGTAAGCAAATGTTGTCACTAAGCTGTGCCCTAGCCCTGAATGGATGGTCTTAAAAGAGGAATTTAGTCTGCTTTAAAACTAATGCCAAATAATTAAGACTACACTTCACTTTTCATGATTTTCTAGAGACTTTTTTAAATGTATATATGTCTTTTACATTTTAGCCTGGTCTAGTTAGTTTTAGTTGAGTAAGCAGGTATAAGGGACAAAAAAGTCAAGACAGGGTTTTGCTAGGAAAGTGCATCCTACGGGAGTGGTCCGTGAGTTTAGGATAGCAGCCTGAGTTTAGGAAGTCCAGAAGCATTTCCATGTTGCCTTCCTCTTCCCAGTTCCTCCTGCACTGGCAAAGTTCCCATGGTGCCTCTGAAGATGCAGGTTTCCATGCTTTCAAGGCTGTAGTTAAGAGACATTGAGGAGTATACAAGCCCTCCTGGCGAGTCACCCCACGTCATCTGATCAGCCTTCAAATGAGCTCCCTGCCCCAGCCATATGTATATGCTGTTCCTAGCCCCATTAAAAACTCCCAATCCCCATTAAAAAAATCTGTGTGTGTGTGTGTGTGTGTGTGTGTGTGTGTGTGTGTGTGTGTGTGTGTGTGTGCTGGTGCCTGTGAAAGCAGAAGAGGAGGTCAGGTCTCTTAGAACTGGAGTTCCGAGCAGGTTTGAGCTCCTAATGTGGGTTCTGAGAACTCCTTCAAGAGTGCTCTTAACACCGAGCCATCTCTCCAGCCCTTCAAACCCTGTTTTAAATATATAATCCTTGCATTTGATAATTTCACACTGTATACAATGTATTTTGATCATATCCACTCCCTGTTTTTTCCTTCATCCTTCTTCCATGACCTTTCCTGACTTCATGTCTTTTTCTTTATCTGCTTTACTAAGCCACTGAGTCCAATTAGTGCTGCCCACATCCCCATGGATTTGGAGCCCGCCCACATCCCATAGATAGATAGGAGCCTCCATGGGAGCAGGAGAAGCATAGTTACGTCCACATCTCCAAAAACAAGTGACAGCAGTTACCAGTGACTCCCCTCACTGTGAGTGGGACCTCATGACCCTCTCTCCCATCCACACTAGAATTACTGACCCCCTTAATCTCCTAAAGGTCTTGTGTAAATCCAGCTGCTGTGAGTTCACGAGGGCAGGACCAGAAGATAGCATTTTGCAGGATGCCTCCCCTTCGTTTTTGCTCCCTCTTCCATGATGCTCACGGAGCCTGAGTGTGCATGCTTACAACCAGTCATGAATCTTCACTTTGCTACTCACTGATAAAAGACACTTCTCTGACCATAAATATTTAGAAGGTCGTCTGATAATATGTCCACTTAGTAAAACACACACACACACACACACACACACACACACACACACACACACACACACGTCACCTCCCCCAGCGATGGTTTGCGGTACCAGACACGAAAAAAACATCTCCTGTGGAACACACCTTAAATACAATCAGAAAGCAGTTGATTATCCCCATAAAAGTCATGGGACCCCGTTTTTATATATGTCTAAGGCCAGCTGTTTCTTATCGTATGCTCCACCCAGCAGCAAGACCTTTGGAGGTAATGAGCTAACCGTGCTTCAAATTGCATCAACGCTATGCTCTGCCGGTTGAGTTTTTAATTAGCCCATTTTCCTTTTGTTAACTGCATAGGAATGGCAAGGCAGCACCCCAAGGAATACAGGGTCAGTATTCTAACGTGTCATCGTCACTGTGTTGGCTCATGTCACTGTGAGTTTGGTGGCTTGGTCATACAACGTTCAGAGCTAATGCCTACAGGTTGGTGCTACTGCCTCATGTGCGCCAGTTACTGGCTAAGGTCAGTAGCCAGCAGGATACAGAAAGCAGGAAAATATTAGTTCCTACAACCTTTCTGGTCTCAGTCCCACACAGAAAACCCTATCTGCTCCTGACCTGTCATCTAGTACCATCTCCGTGGTATGTGCTGTGCGTTCCAGGGGCCCCATAGCACTGTGGTTAAGGCCGATGAAAAGGTGCTCTTCAGAGTACGGCATTCAAAGGCAGGGCTGTTCTTCCAAGTTCTTCCTAGCATTATACTTACTTGGTACTGTTTATCACGCCTTTAGGACACTCCTAAATGGCCAGTGGGCTTTAACCTAGACATGTCCACGTCCTTCACAGCGACGGCACAGAGCTTATTAACAGCAGTGGGACGGATCTAGTTTTCTCTTTCTAAACACTTCAGTCCACTGTATGACCGTTACTTTTTTAAATACAGCTTTATGGGTGAGTGGTGTGGTGAGTGATTCTCTGTATCCCTCCCTTATTTTTTCCCATTATCAGACTTACTCCTTAAGAACAAAGAGTAAATACCAGTGCAGACGTGATCACGGCTTTATGATGTATGGCTTCACCTTGCTACCTGGATAGTTGCCATCCAATTCAATGAGTGGATTTAAGTGGTTCCTCAGAATAGGCAGGTTGGGTAAGCATCTTTAGAGACATGGAGGCTAATCCAGTATGTAGACAATCCATTATCCAAGATGTGTGATGGACACTTGGGGGGTGTGTGTGTGTGTTCATCTGGACCTGTTACCATTGCCTGGGGTTTCTCCAGGGGCAGTTGTAAATGTGCACATTGTATGAATGAAACCTAGACCCACAGCATAAACAGAGTAGCCACATCCTGGTTCCCCAGTGCATGTGTTCCAGGGACCAGCGGACTAGTAGACCAGCAGTCTCTCCTCGTGTGTGTGTCTGGATTTCTCAGCTGACAGCTGTTCACGTACTCTCGAGATGGCACTTCTGTGGTTGACTTGCGTACTCTCTTACACAGTAATTAACTTTTCATTCTTTGTTCCTCCTCTACACCTCTAAGCTTCAGGTCACGGTGTGCTTGTCCTTAGCTCTCAGCTCTGCGTGCAAGGGTCCTGGGTTGATATCCTGCCTGTTTACCCACTAGATTGTACAACCTTGGAGGAGTTCCTTTACCTCTGAGCCTATCAGTTTCCTGTGTACAAGGTAGAAGCCGTCATGGCTGCTTTACAAGCTGGCACAGAACTGGTCCGTTAGATGCTTCACAGGTGGTGGCTGTGACTCCCTAGACAAAGCCTTTGCACGCAGAAGAGGAGTACAGTTGTGTGTGGCAAAGCAGGATTCAACCGGATGTGGAAGAAGAGTTAGATGTAGGCTCTTGTGAAATTTTCCAGTGCAGTTTCCAGTGAAATTTTCTGTCTTGGGCTTGGATTATAATTTATAAGATGATCTCTGTTCATCTTCGTGATTTTAATTTGTATGGCTGTCTCGTGCATGAAGTACTGTGTTGAAGTATGGCCACACTGTGGGATGGATAAACCAAGCTTAACTAACAAATACCTCACTAGTTGTGATAAGAACACATACGCTTTCAGGAATGTTCCGTGTTGTCGGTGGCTCGCAAATGAACTTTTTATTTAACAGTTACGGGTTCTGTGACCACTGTGCTCCAGTGCCTTCTATCCTCTAGCCTCCCCATCCGCATTCTGCGCCTCTGAAATCTGCGACAGACTGTGCATGTGAGTGAACGAATGCAGCCATGCCCGGTTTATTTCACTTTGCAGAATTTCCTGTGTGGCCCTCCTCTATGTTGTTGTAAATAACAGGTTTCCTGCTTTTTATGCTACACTGTGTTCAACTGTGTACATGCCCTGTACTTTCTTTATCCATTATAGAGAGTTGGCTACTGAGAATTGTGCTGCAGGAAGTACAAGGATACAGATACACTGTATTGATTCCCTTTGGTGATACACCAACAGCAGGGTTTCATTTTTAGTTTTCCAGGGACTTCTCAGTGGCTCCTCCTCCCTGCAGCCTCACCGACACATACAATCCGATTGTTATTTTTATAATTTTTTGAAACAGGCTCTCACTATGTAGCCCTGGCTAGCATAGAGCTCCTTAGGTAGGCCAAGCCAGCCTCAGATTCACAAAGATCTGCCTGCCTCTGGGGTGCCGAGGTTAAAAGTCACAGCTTTATGTAGCCTTGTTATCATTATTTTTTATATTAGGCCCTTAGTAAATGTAGAACGTGCAAACATGTTCCCACATCTCTTGGTACTCTGTAATTCATTTGCTCAGTAGAACCCGTTTTTATTCTGATATAAGCCCCTTTGTCCAGTTTTTTTTTTTTTTGTTTCTTCATACCCCCAAATGAAGCAATATATCCAATATCCAAAGCCATCAAAGTCCAGACTAGCATAACGGAATTCCATGCACACTCCCATGCTTTCTTTGTTGTTTGAGATCCCACGTTTAAGTCTTTTCACACACTTCGAGTGGATATTTGTATTTGGAGAGAGAGAGAGAGAGAGAGAGAGAGAGAGAGAGAGAGAGATATGTTTTCGTGCTGTAAAGTCATACAGTTTTCCCAGTAGCATTTACAGAAGTGATTTCTTTCCCCGTTGTGTACTCTTAGCACCTTTGTCAGATCAACTGTCTGTAAATGTATAGGTTTATTTCTGAGCTGTCTGTTCCATTCTCCTGGTCTGGGGTCTATGTTATTCCATGACAATGCTGCTTGGGTTAATGCTGTTTCTGTTATATTTGCAAAGGGGGTATAGTACAATGCTTCTTGCTTTGTTACTTTTCTTGTTGATTTCTTCGGTTATTAGGGATCTTGTGTGGTTCCGTACTGTTGCTAAAATTCTCTCCCAGGGAGAGGCATAAAGCAATGTGTTGTCCTCCTCTGAAAGTCCTAATGAGCAACTGAAACATGATCCCCCTAAAGTTCCCTCTGGAGAACCAATAAGTTTACTCACGGCTTCCCTAGAGAGTCTAACTGAGAGGTTGCTTACAGCGGTGTGAGGACTCCTTCCCCAACTAACTGTGCCTGAAAAGCCTTACACAGCAGTGCAGTGGGCTTCCTGTAAACCCATCTAGTCTTTCCTGAGTGATATATGATAAGTATATATACATATAGTCAGATATGGAGATATAGAGAATATATATACTCTTTCTATATATACTCCATATCTCTGAATACTGAATATATTCAGTGTGTGTGTTTTGTGTGTGTTTGTGTTTTGTGTGTGTGTGTGTGTGTGTGTGTGTGTGTGTGTGCGCGTGTGCATGTGTGTATACTCTAGCCCCTCCCCCAAACCACATGCAGCTTCACCGGGTGGGAGGCAGCAGTTGAATGTAGCTAGATACTCCAGCAAGAACCTCCTTGCTACCCTGGGATGTAAACCACAAACAAGCAAGGGAACACAGCTGAAAGCCCCCAAGATGGCAGTTGCTTGGCATAGAGGACAGTCACTCACAACACATTCCAAAAGAAAAGTAATAATTAAGAGGCATAGCCAGATTTGAAAAAGCTATCTACTGCCGTAGAAGCTCCTTAAAATATAAACATACACGCACATTAAACGTTAAAATAGTTACCCAATGTTCTAGTTCAATTTCTATTGATCTGATTTAAAAAAAAAACAAAACAACAATGAGCAAAAGCAACCTGGGAAGGAAAAATGTTTAACCTATAACTCACAGTCGGCCATGAGGGCAAATCAGGACAGGAACTAAAGCAGAGACCGTGTTCAGAGGCTTGTTCAGCTTGCTTTCTTATACCACCAGCGACCATCTTCCCAGGGGTAGCACCACCCACAGCATGCTGAACAGCAATCAAGAAAATTCTTCTGAGACCTGCCCTCGGGGTGAACTGATGGAAGCATTTCTTTAATTGATGTTCCCTTTTCCTAGGTGTCAAGTTGACAGCCACAACACCCTGCCATAGGGAAACAGTACTCCAACTAGATAGCCCAGGGTGGCAGATACAAGCCCTAAGAGCGGGTCACCATGTTGGAGTTGTTACCTTTGCAAACATTAATATCTGTTGTCAACCAGAACTTGATGGTAGGACTCTAGTGCTAGTGACACCACCTGCTTGAGTGCTAAGTGTGGAAGTGATCAATACTGCCTAGCTTTCATAGTGCTGAAGGGTGATATGTACATGAATGGAAGAGAAGGGTCATCATCAGTCTCACATAACTGACCCCTGGGAGCCACAGGAATGACCTGAGAGCTTCAGTGATGACCTGAGAGCTTCAGTGATGACCCGAGAGCTTCAGTGACGACCTGAGAGCTTCAGTGATGACCTGAGAGCTTCAGTGATGACCCGAGAGCTTCAGTGATGACCTGAGAGCTTCAATGATGACCTGAGAGCTTCAGTGATGACCTGAGAGCTTCAATGATGACCTGAGAGCTTCAGTGATGACCTGAGAGCTTCAATGATGACCCGAGAGCTTCAGTGATGACCTGCCTGGCAACTATGCCCACTGGTACAATAGCAGCACAGATGTTAAGGGAGTAACCAACCACATTCTGATTGTACTTAAGACCCACCCCATGAGATGGAACTCATACCTGTCACTGTTAATGAAAACAAGAACCTCTAGCTAGGTATGTCATGGTCCATAGAGAAGAACCTACTAATATGAGTCCACTAAGGGGACATGATATTAAAGTGACCTCTAATAACTTACTGCCATACCTGTAGGTCAGTGCATCTCTCAACTCTCATCAGAGAAGTTTCTTCTTGCAACAGATGGTGATTAACACAGAGACACACAGCTGGTCTCGACATACCAAAAAAATAAAGAGACTTCAGAGTTCCGAGCCCCAAACGGGACTTCTGTATCTTGCCCCTCCTTCCAGGGGCTAAGGATCTTCATGGAACATGGGGTGGGAAGGCTGTAAGAGCCCCCAGATGATGGATGACTTCAAGGAAACAGTGTTTTCCAGACACAAGAAGACATTGCACATTTATAACAGCATGAACAAAACCTGGGCAAGACCAAATCAGACAAAGTCCAAGCATGGGGGGAGCACAAAGTCCTACCCCTCCCTGAGGAGCTATTGGTATTTGATGGCTACTCAGAGAAGGAGAGTCGGGTTTCTTTAGTGGTCACTAATAGGTCAACCATACATCTTAGCAGGCTCAAAGCAACAAAAATTGGACATTTTTGGTGGTGGTGGTGGTGGTGGTGGTGGTGGTGGTGGTGGTGGTGGTGGTCGGGGTGAGGTTTGCTTTTAAGAGTGGAGTAGAGGAAAACAAGAAATTGAGTAGGAGGGAAGTTAGTAGAGGAGGACCTAGGACAGCAGTCTCAACATGTGGGTCACAGTCCTTTTGGGGTCACATATCAGATACCCAGCAAATCAGATATTTGCATTGCAATCCATAGCAGCCACGAAATTACAGTTATGAAGTAACAATGAAACAGTGTTAGGGGTGGGGCTCAGCACAGCATAAGGAATCGAATGAAAGGGTCTCTGCGTCAGGAAGGTTGAGAGCCACTGCTCTGGGAGGAGTTGGTGGAGGAGGGGAATATGATCCAAGTACATCGTATGAAATTCACAAAGAACTAATAAAAATACTACTTTCGTAAAGAAGAGGCAGAACCAGGCCATGTGTGGTGATGTACCAATATAATTCTAGAATTTGGAAGGTAGAAGCAGAAAAATTAAAAAGACAGGCTGGGCTGTAGAGTGAGACCACCCACCTGGAGAGAGGCCGGGGAAAGAATATATAAGAACATGGCCAGGCTGACCTCTGTCTAATTTCAAACAACCCTCTCAGCTTTTCAGGTAGCTAGAACTGTAAGGCATGTGTCACCAAAACTGTAAGGTATTTTTTGACTTCCATAAATAATGTTCATATTTCAGTATTGGACACATCGGATTATATTTAATTTGCTTGGGCAATGTGAACGTATTACCAATGCTAATTCTTCTAGCCCGCATATACAGAATGTCCTTCTGTTTGTCTCTGTCTCCAACTTCTCTCTTCAGTGTTTTATCGTTTTCCACTGTAGATATCTTTAACCTCGTTGGTTAGATTTCCACTTAAGACAGTTCCCTGCTACTACATAAAAGTGCTGTTCTCTTTTTATATGTTGATTTTTGGGTCTAATAACTTTAGTTTTAGTTCATGATCATGAATGGTGGACTCTTCAGGGTTACCTATTTTTAAAAATCATGTCATCCGAAAGTAGTAACAATTTAACTTCTCCCTTTCTTGCCTTTAATTCAATTCCTCCCTCCGCATGGGATTCCCTCTGTCTTTCTTCCAAATCTGCTTGTTGCTGATGGCTAAATTCCTCTGAACTCATTATCTAACAGATTATTTTTAGTTGCATTTTTATCAAGTACTCCCACAATATCAACATGTAAGACGCCATTCAGTGGAGAATCCAGGACCTTTGCTCTCTGGCTACAAGAGTTTTGAGGACTACATGTTGAATCTTGTGCGACAGAGACAGGTGTTTTAATGAGCTTGGGCCCCCTGTGCTGCAGGAAGTTTAAGACATGCAGAAGTCAGCCAATCAGCTTTCCATCTCCTTCCTACTCCCTCCCTCTTTTAATCACTCCCACTGTAGCTGCAGCTAGTCCCGGGAATGCTACCCTTGTTTGATGTGTTCCCATGATTTGTAGATCTGTCTCCCTTTTCTCCTGGGATCAGCAGCAGTGTTCAGAAGGATCTACAGGAAATCGAATAGTGTATGCAGGGTAAGGAAGCCTACCCTGACTCCCACAGTTTAGAAATTTCTATCTTAAAAAAAAAAAAATGAAGAAGGTAAGTTAGTCACAGGCAAGATACTTTCAATTGTCCAGTCATGCCTTGTGTGTGCCTGTGTACACAGGTATGTGGAAGCTGTGTGCAAGTACATTTTCAATCCTTAAAACACCCTGGAGAAGCAGCAAGACAGTAGGCTGAGCCACAGAAGGTCTTAGACACCTCCATGGCAAAGCTGCTGCTAACAATTAGGGAAGGAACACCCCTGTCCTTTGCTACTTGGAGGCTACAACTACTGAAATGACAGAAGATTGTGTAGATCTCACTCTCACCCCTAATCCTTTTGAACCAAGGGTTAATTTCTTGTTAACACTCGTCATAAGATCATAAGATCAGGTGTGACGTGCTGATTAAAAATCCCAAGTGGGGCCAGGCACAGTGGCGCACGCCTTTAATCCAGCACTTGGGGGATAGAGGTAGGCAGGTCTCTGTTGCATTTGAGGACGGTCTGGTCTACAGAGTGACTGTCAGGACAGCCAGGCTATATAGTGAGACCTTGTCTGGGGAAAAAAAAAAAAAAAGTAGACAATCCCAAATGAAAGCTGTAAAGGGTGAGCAAAAGAGGGTTTTTTTTTTTTCAATGTTCCTTAACAGTATATAGAAAAGCCCCACAGACACTGAGTTTCTTGACAGGGCCTTCCTGTCATTTCTGTGGTTGACAAGAAAACGATAGTGCTGTCTTTGGTGTGAGAGAGCTTCAAGAAGAGCTACAGCGCCCCCTCTTGTGTAGAATGGCTCTCGACAGGATGGACGGGGGACAGAAACTAATAGGCTTCCCATTGTTCCTGGCATTTTTGCCAGGGTATTTCATTAGTGTAAACAATGAACCCTTTGTCATCTCACCTCGCCACTTGACCTTGGTGATTCTCAATTCTGCCGGTGCCGTGAGGTACGGAGGTGGCCAGCACGAGGCCGCCACTCATTATTGGAAGCAGAGACCTTGCTGACCCAGTATGAGATTAACTTCTCCTTTGCACTTTTTATTCTAGGGCACGAGCACTGTCTGGTTATCTGGCTTTGGTTGAGAAATTCGGGACAATAGCAGTGCTGATGGTAATGTTGGCAACTCCCCTGTTTGTTTTGCAGGTCACGGCCAGGGGCTTTGGGCCGCTGCTACAGTTTGCCTACACTGCCAAGCTGTTACTCAGCAGAGAGAACATCCGCGAGGTCATCCGCTGTGCCGAGTTCCTGCGCATGCACAATCTGGAGGACTCCTGCTTCAGCTTCCTGCAGACCCAGCTCCTGAACAGGGAGGATGGTCTGTTCGTATGTCGGAAGGACAGTGCGTGCCAGCGCCCCCAGGAGGACCATGGGAACTCTGCAGGAGAAGAGGAGGAGGAGGAAGAGACGATGGACTCAGAGACAGCCAGGATGGCTTGCGCCACAGACCAGATGCTCCCAGACCCCATCAGCTTCGAGGCCACTGCCATCCCAGTAGCAGAGAAAGAAGAAGCCTTGCTTCCTGAGTCTGAGGTACCCACAGATACCAAGGAAAACTCAGAAAAGGGTGCACTGACCCAGTACCCTCGATATAAGAAGTACCAGCTCGCGTGTACCAAGAATGTCTACAGCGCAGCCTCACACGGTACCTCAGGGTTTGCAGGCACATTCAGTGAAGAGAGTCCTGGCAATAGCCTCAAACCAGGGCTCTCCGTGGGACAGATTAAAAGTGAGCCACCCAACGAGGAGACGGAGGAGGAGAGCATCACACTCTGCCTGTCAGGAGATGAAACTGACATCAAAGACAGACCAGGAGATGTCGAGATGGACCGGAAACAACCGAGCCCTGCCCCTCCTCCCGGTACCCCTACTGGAGCCACCAGCCTGGACAGATCCAGGAGTGTGTCCTCACCTTCCTGTCTGCGGTCTCTGTTCAGTATAGCAAAAGGCGTGGAGTCGACTGGCCTACCTAGTACATCTCAGCAACACTTTGTCAGGAGTTCAGCATGCCCTTTCAACAAGGGGATCTCTCAGGGTGACCTTAAAACTGATTACACCCCTTTGGCAGGGAACTACGGACAGCCCCACGTGGGCCAGAAGGATGTGTCCAACTTCGCAATGGGGTCGCCACTCAGGGGGCCCGGGCCGGAGACTCTTTGTAAACAGGAGGGAGAGCTGGACCGCAGGAGCGTCATCTTCTCCGCAAGCACGTGTGACCAACCGAACACTCCGGTGCATTCATATTCTTCGGTGAGCAGTTTGGACAAAGACCTTTCTGAGCCGGTGCCAAAAAGTCTATGGGTGGGAGCTGGCCAGTCCCTCCCCAGCTCCCAGGCCTACTCCCACGGCGGACTGATGGCTGACCACTTGCCAGGAAGGATAAGGCCCAACACCAGCTGCCCGGTGCCAATCAAAGTCTGTCCTCGCTCACCTCCACTAGAGACCAGAACCAGGACCTCCAGCTCCTGCTCCTCCTATTCCTACGCAGAGGATGGGAGTGGGGGCTCCCCCTGCAGCCTCCCTCTCTGCGAGTTTTCCTCTTCACCCTGTTCCCAGGGAGCCAGATTCCTTGCCACGGAACATCAGGAACCAGGCCTGATGGGAGATGGAATGTACAACCAAGTCCGACCCCAAATTAAATGTGAGCAGTCTTACGGAACCAATTCCAGTGACGAATCTGGATCATTCTCGGAAGCAGACAGTGAGTCGTGTCCTGTGCAGGACAGGGGCCAGGAGGTAGGGAATCCACATAAGTTCAAGCGTTATGACCTACTTACCATCTCAGTCCTTTACCTGAATTTTTTCCTCTCCCCAACTCTAGAGTTATTGGTCCCGCGTCTGCCCTGCCACAGCGCACGGCTGCTCGGGGAGGCAGGATGCCAGAAGTTTGACCGGCTTACCCCCAACGCTGTCGCCGGGCGAGTGTTGGGCTATGGGAAGCACCGGGACATTGCTCCAGGGTGGGGAAGTATAGTCTGAGGCGTGGGGGACAGCCGAGGCCGGGGCTGTCTGGTTCTCAGGCTCTCGGACACCCAGGCACCGCTGGATGCTGTGGAAGAGCTGAGAACCGAGTGGGGGCCACGGGCTGGATCTGGCCTGGGTGAGAAGGAAAAGAGGGGGAGCTCTTACTGGTCCCTGAGGGGGAGAGTTCTTGGCTTGACTCTGATGGGCTTGAACTTGGCTTGAGCTTGACTTGTTTGCCATGGCTGGGAGCGCAGAGAAGCCTTCTACAGAAAATTAGCTGCACAAAGATTAGCCAGTGGCACTGTAGGCAAAGGCCTTCTCTGTGGCTCTCCACGGTGGATCCGGATGAAAGGAGGCAGGCAGTCCATGGCTTCAAGGCGTTTATGGTCATGGTGGAAAGTGGATGAGGGAAACCTTACCCCACTTCTCAGGGTGGGCCTAAGATTAAATACCTTTTGCAGGGAAGAGTGTCTGGGAAGAAAAGCTCATTGGCTAAGCTCTTCAGGCCTCTAGGTACCTCATTAAAATGGAGATCAGTCTGGAGACTACATGACCTCTACCTGTGTAGGGGTTTGGGGCATTGCCCTTGCGTGACTGATGACCACAAATCTGTGGAGGGCTGTGGCTAGTGACAGGGGCCTAGTTCCCCAGGAATCGGGCAAAACGCCTACTGTCCGGGGTTTCTAGCCTTAGCCCAACCAGGAACCAGGCTGCCTTTCACGGTCCCACACCCAAACATCACTCTCAGACCATTCCTATGTGCTGTCATAGTTAGGGTTTCGATTGCTGTGACTACACACTATGACCAAAAGGCAATTTGAGGAGGGAGGAGTTTATTTGGCTTAGGCTTCCATGTTTCCGTTCATCATCAAAGGAAGTCAGGACGGGAACTCAGACAAGGCAGGAACCTGGAGGCAGGAGCCGATGCAGAGGCCATGGGGCAGTGCTTGCCCCTCCTCGAGGTTTGCTCAGCCCGAGCTTTCTTTTAGAACCAAGGACCAGCATCCTGGGGGTGGCACCACCCACAATGGGCTGGGCCCTCCTCCATCAACAACTAATTAGGAGAATACCTTCCAGCCAGATCTGATGGAGGCATTTTCTCAATTAAGATTCCATCCTTCCAGAGGGCTCTAGTTTGCGCGCCCAGCTGACGTAAGATCAGCAGCACGGGAGTCAAGTTTAAAGGGGACCATAAATGGTCTGACTCTTCCTTGGGAGGATGCTACAGTGTGATTCAAAAATCGACCGCTTCAGCCTTAGAAAGCCCTCGATAGCTAACCTGGATTCCAGTGCTGGATGAGCAGAGGCCGGCTGAATGCAGAGCGTAAGGTTCAGATACTCCTAGTCTCCTCCCCTTTCCATCCCTGCGCCACACCCCTCTCTTCCACCCACTGTGGAAGGATGCCCTAGTGCTTGCTCTTTATCCCTTCGGTGCCAAGGGAAGTGAAGAAGCCCTCTCAAGTTGGTGAATCGGAACTGAGTTGGTCCTCACAAACGGGTG
The DNA here is from genome assembly GCF_021556685.1 of Rattus norvegicus. Classification (NCBI taxonomy): domain Eukaryota; kingdom Metazoa; phylum Chordata; class Mammalia; order Rodentia; family Muridae; genus Rattus; species Rattus norvegicus. The sequence goes on from NC_141538.1 coordinate 52,186,765, forward strand.
CTTCTCCTGCGCCTTATAAGTACTTCTTGTCAACCGAAGACTCCAGGGTGAGCCCGTGTCTGTCACAGCGCAGATGACAGAACGCTCGTCATCCATCTCAGACATGGGATCCGTTCAGAAGCGCCTTGTGGGCACACACAGCTAACCGTCTCAGGGCGTGTTTCTTTGTCCAGCCTGAAAGCATCGTGCTTTGTAGATCAAAGGCATAGAAAGGCTTCATCTGTGACTCACTCTTTCTGGGAGTGGAAGTGGGGACAGCACTGGCTACAGCAGAAGCAAGACTCACATGACTATGAGAAAGAGGAATGGGAGTCCCAGAGGTCCCTGGTTCGCTAGTAATTTGAATGTTCCCTAGACAAACCTGAGTATGTCTAGGTCATGACCTGGTACCCACTGCAGTGTCTTGCTGGTAATTGACGAAGAACCAGCTAAAGACTGAGACTGTGTCTCATACCCATCTCAGGGGCAGAAGTGAGCAAGCCCCACTGGGCCCCTGTGTCTAATGAACACAGGAAAGAGAAGCACAGGTTGGGAATATGACTCCATGATAATGGTGCCAGCCTACCAGGACCTGGCCCTGGAAATCTATTAAAATAATGAACTGAGGGGAGGGGAGAGAGGGAGGAAAGGAAGGGAGGTGGCTGCCTGCCCATGAGGCCAGCGTGCTCAATCCTGATCTGCTCTTCAGATATCAGCCTCTTACTCAGCAAAGATTAACTCTACCAGATGCCAGAGATGCCTCTGGGTGAGATGAAGTGAGGTGAGGTGAGGTGAGGTAGCCACAGAGCTGAGCGGGATGTACTCAGCACCCACAAGCCGGTGGGCAGAACGGACCCACATGAGCTTTAACTTCAGACACTGAAAATGGATGCCAGAGCTGCCTCGAGCTAGCGGCAGACACACCCTGGGTTCACTTCCTCTTCTTTGCTAGTCCGCCTGGTCCCTGCTTTCCTGTTAACTGCCTAGCAGAAATAGAGAGGCAGAAAAACCCCCTGAAAAGGGTTTAATTTAAGAAATAGAAATCATGAAGGAAATCCGAATGGGATCTATTCCTGTTTGAGTCTTCAGTTCAGGATCGGGTTGCTATCGATGCCCAAGACGAGGTGGCCTTGTCACCAACCTTTAGGAGCAAGTCTTCCTAAAAGCAAGAATAGGCACGTGTTCTCTCCTCTTGGGTTCTCCCTTCCCACAGCCTTCGTGAGGTTTGCTTTTTGTCGCTAACTGTCCTTAAGTGTGCCTCATGCCAAATGCTAGCCACTGAGTCATGCTCCTGCCACAACTGATCTTACTTACCAAGGACTGCAAGAGGAAGTACAGATGCCCCACACTTAGCCCAAGAACTTACGTTCCTTAGGAACTGTCAGTTTCAGATATCCAGTGCCGTCCACACGAGCACATCTGTTTGTCGTTTTTGTTTTTCCTGACTGGGCTCTGTCAATCTCCACCTTAGAACTGAAGGCTATGATGCAGGGTGAGGATTCGTTCAGCCCGTGAAACAGCCACGAACAGGACTAATCTCTCCTTAAAATACCCTTGCATTTAATTTTTAATCTTTCCTTTTCAAAGCAAACCTGTTTTCCTTCACAAGCAGTAAGAGACACATTTGCCAAAACTCGATGGCATTTCGTGAGTCACACTCCGCCCTTCTCGTGAGCGTGTGTTAGACAAGAGGATGATAGCCTCTGCAGAACACTGTATATACATGGTACACAGACCAGACATGCAAGTAGGCAAAACAACTATACACATAAAAAAAGAAATAACAAAATTTTAAATGAAATATGATTTCCATACCATAAGATGTATCCTATTAGGATGAAAATTCCTCTGTGTGTGTGTGTGTGTGTGTGTGTGTGTGTGTGTGTGTGTGTGTGTGTTCCTGCTCCCCCAACCTCACCCCATTCCCCCGTAAGGGGATTCATTTTCCCAGAACCACCCACACCTTCAGCATAATGGCCCCTCTAGGAGTGAGTGACTTGCTTCAGGAGTTACTTGGCCTAGGTAGACGGTCTGTCCCAAAAGTACACTGAATTCCCATATGTTTTAACTTGTTTTCTTGAACTGATCTGTTTAAAAAAAATACACATCTATCTGGGATTTTGCCCGTAGTGCTCTTAGGTGGGGTTTAGGTGTTTTCTTCCAAGTAAACCAGGAGAGACAGACAGCTCAGGGACCCTCTCTGAAGCAGCTGTCGGCAAAGTGATGCAGCTTCCCTGCAGCTTCTGTAAGAAGCCAAAACGTTGGACCAGAAGAAAAGTGTTAGCATATCTTACCTTCTGTAAAATCTATCACCGTGTTAAATAACTCTCCTAGTTCATAAAACAAAGACCCACCCCATTCTTTTTACCCTTCCCCAGCCTTGAAAAAGCTTAAACTATTGGAGAGTTGGTTCAGCAGTTACAAGCACTGACTGCTGTTTCAGAGGACCCAAGGCCAATTCTCAGCGCCCACGTTAATTGGTGGCTCACAGTCTTCTGTAACTCTGGCCTCTGTGAAACACTGTATGGTACACAGGCCAGACATGCAAGTAGGCAAAACAGCTATACACACACACACACACACACACACACACACACACACTAAATAAATAACAAATCTTTAAATGAAATATTTCCATACCATAAAGTTTACCCTATTAGAATGAAAATTCCAGTGTGTCTAATGTTTTCACAGTGTAATGCGACTGTCTTCAGTTTTTGACTCTAGCATGTTTTCTTTGTCCCAGCAGTAGAACTGTCCCCAGGAGCAGGTCCTCCTCATGGCTTCTTTCTCTCCACACCAGGCAACCACTAACTACATGCTACATGCTGTGTGTATGTAGTATTTGGGTTTTGTTTTTCAAATAGGAAATCATTTTCAAGATATATCCCTTCCATAGGTACACATGCCCATCACATTACCTCCACATTTCCGATGGCTAATATATTTTGTTAAGCCCTGCCACATTTTATTGATCCCTCATTGCCCAAAGGAGTTTGGTGGGTCCTACTTTCTGGATATTTCTGAAGAATGGTGGCATGAGCATTTGCATGCAAGGGTTTTGAGGAGGCTTCCAGTTCATTCACTAGGTGCCTCTGAGTGGGATTGCTGTAGCACATGGTGACTCTGCATGTGGCCTTTGAGGGACTCTTCCGCCATTTCCCAGGGCAGCCATACCAGTTTCGAATTCCCTTCATTAGACGTTTTTTCTTCACTGCTAATACTGGCTCTTCTCCGTGTGTCTGTCTAATGGATATGACATGCCATCTCCTTATGTTTACAAGTTTGCTTTCGGATTTTGAAAATTGAACAAGGACTGGGGAAGATGGCCCAGCGGTTAAAAGCACTGACTGCTCTTCCAGAGGTCCTGGGTTCAATTCCCAGCAACCACATGGTGGCTCACAACCATCTGTAATGGGATCCGATGCCCTCTTCTGGTGTGTCTGAGGACAGCTACTGTGTAGTCATATATATATATATACATATATATATACATATATATTATATATATAAACAATATATATATATATTGTTTTTAAAAAAAATTGAACAAAAGTCACAATCATTTTCCAAGTGGTGCGTGCCTGAGTAAGTTCCCAAAGTGTTCTGCTGTGGGTTTGATAAAGAAACACTAGGAAGATGGTGTGTTTCCCTATCCAAAGGTACTGACTAGTTGGACTTGCTTTATTGGCATGCAAGTTATTTGGAAAGGAATAAAGATATATGAAAGTGCCCAGGTACAGTGGCAGATAACTATAATAAGGACCTGTGCTAAACAAAACAAAATGTAGGGGATGGGAGGGGAGAGCAACCAGTGAAATAGTACGGAGAAGCCATGAGTAATTCTTCTCACCAGAGTACTGACTTGGATAAGCTGTGGATGCCATTTTTCTTTTCTTTTTTATATTTTTTTAAATCATTGTTCTATTATTCTCTGGCGATTTCATACACAAATATAATATACTTCAGTATTTTTTTAGAGGCAGGGGAGTCTCTTTCCATAGTCCTGGCTATTCTGTAACAGAATCTATAGACCAGGCTAGTCTCTAACTCACAGAAACCTGCCTGTACCTTCCAAGTGCTGGGATTGGAGGTGTGTACCACCGTACCATAAACATTGATCATTTTCAACCCCAATTATCACCTCTCATCCCCCTCCCCCCTCCCACCGAACCCCTTTTTCTTCCCAACTGACTTGATAGCTTTCCATGCAAGATTCTTAAAATTATGTCTATGGTTCAGTGACTGGAGAATGTTTTCACAAGCGTCTGCACTTGGTCTGCTTAATAGAAAGATGTCTTTGAATGGCAGCATAGGAGTCAACTGTATTCGTGAGTAAAACAATGTTTCCATGCTGTCTAGAACATGCTCAGTGTTTGAATTTCCTAGTGCTTTATGCCTGGAAGAGGAAGTCACATGACAAGGAAAGACACACCTCCCCTCGCCACCAGGCGATCCCTGATTTTATTCTTCCTAGCAAACCCAGAAGCCCAGTGGATCAAGTATCATCTCTGACTCACAGAACCTCAAGCGGTCTTGGACAGAGAGAATGGATTCTCTGAGACCACAGAGCTAATTCCTTGTGGCCTGAGAAGTGAATCCCAGGATACCTGGGATTCACAAGCAGAAAGACGGTGGTGCAGAAACATCTCTTGGTCTTGGAGAGCCAGACCATTGCCATGGTCTCCAAGGGGCACACTCAGCCTGGTGCTGTATGCCTGTGGCTCCAGCTCCTGTCTGATAAATACAGAAGCAGGAACGGTTTCACAGTCCACTCTTCTGGGACTCATAGAGAAAACAGATTCTTGGTTTCGGCTTTTGCTTCCAAATCTACTTCTCCACCCTCCTTCTTCAGTAGCAGTAGTCTCTGCCTAGCAAACCAGAGGCAATGGGCAAGCGAAATGTGTGTTTAAAAGCTTGGTGGGACGAGATGGGCAGGGTGTCCCTGACATCGTTCCATAAAAGCCGTGCAGAGCAAGCGTTGTGGAGAAACGCACCAAGGCGGTACAAGCATTAGGAGTGGTAGCTGTTCCTCTCGTGTCTCATATTTGAATTCTTTATAGGAAATTGGGGTTTCAGTTGTATTTTACTGGGAATGGGGAGAGTGGCTTAGGCTACAGGATGTAGGCAGGCGTTACCAAGCAGTTGTCCGTCTGAGGAGAAGGATGCACTGTATCCCAGGCCTCCCTGCAGCCTGCCCAGCCTCTCTGGTCCAGGCTTTCTCTCTTATCTCTCTGTAGATGTGCTGAGAAAGCTGATTTTAGCTTTCCATGCACCATTCAGAAGGTCCTCTGCTCTTTGCCATCTCTAGGTCAAAAGGTCCCTGGTTACTCTGCAGGAATCTATTTCGCACACTGCTAAAGAGCTGGGACTCCCACAAAGCCTGACCTTCCTCTGGGCACTGCTGGTGAGCAGCGTAGGTCTCATACTGAGAAAATGACCTCTAATCCTGCACTTCCTGTGGGTTCCAGAGGCAGGGGAAGAGTCAACACTTTGGCAAGACTGGGACGACCAACAGGAACATATTGTGCAAACCACAGCAGTGGCCTGTAGTGCCCTCTTTCACATTTGGCCTGCTGACTCAGTGGCTATTCCTCAGAGCCTTAACGGAGAGCGAGAGCAGTTCACAACTAAAGGGATTCGTCACCTACGAACCTTGCAGGTGCAACAGCTGTGCAGCCTCCCTGCCCAGAGAGCCCACTGGATATAACTGCGGGCCACTCAGACAGGTGGCGGTGACCGTTGGAGTTGGCAGAATGTGTATTCTGTGCAGTCTCCAGGGACCCGGAGAGTAGACACCTCGTATGAGAAGTACAGTTCGGAAGGATATGTTATGCAGGAGCATTGACTAAAACACAATTGTGTAAGTTGTGCTAATCTTCCTTGAGGAAAGAGCAGAGGCATGAGCCTTCTGGGAAATGTTCAGCCTTCCAAGGCCCTGTCACGTTACCTGGTTTCCAGCCCTGTGCGGGAAATATTTGTGCACACAAAAGCTTGTGAGAATATTCCTCTGCAAAGGCCTGGGGCTGCTCCTCCTCTTCAGGAATGCCCATTGGCTTGGAAAGAGCAAAGGATTATGGTTAAGTGTCTGTGCTCCCACCTGCTGGTCCATGTAAATCCTTCCTTACTGTATGGCTAGCAGATCTAAAAACCAAAACCCACCCCCCAGGAGTGAGGGTTCCCTTCCCCCTGATAGAAAAGAAGGTGTATGGTTGACTATTTTCTCCTCCACTGACCCTCTTCCAGAGACACAGCTGGATGGCGGCAGCCCTGATGAAATTTCATATGGCCTTTGCTTTTGCTCCAAGGACTTTGACACTGCCGTTGTTGATTTTCCCTTTCTTCCCCTGCCAACCTCCCATCCTATCTACCTGGTCTGTGTTTGCTGTCTAGGTGGCTTTAAATACAGTAGTGCTTAGGGCGGAAGCCCTTTAGACTCTCCCTGTATCTGGGCCGTCGCATGTTTTCTTTCCGAGAGAAAGCAAATAACCGTCTGGAGCTAAAGTAGGATGGCTCTACTGTCAGCGGAAAGAGAAATCCCCCGGGGCCCCAGGAGTGCACAGCTTTTGTGATGCCCAAACACTGTGCCTCTGACTGATGCCCTCCGTGCGGCTGAGTCACCATGTAGGATCTGAGCGCCTGTGACCCACAGCTTATAGAAGGGAAATGAGCAGCCCTCCACATAATCAGAGGCCTAGTAGAGATGCAGCCCCACAGGCAGAAGCCTTCCCAAGAGCCTGAAAAGGAGCCATTTGTCCTGGCGGCTCCTCTTTAACGCTCAGAGCAGACCTGACCCCACAGTGGGGTAATGCGTTCCCCTCTAGTTTCCTGGTCTTGGGTCAGAGTTTTGCAGGTGTCATGGCAACACACGCACCACCTAGGCTTCACAGCAGAGTGCCCTTTGGGAGTCTTCAGCAGTGACCGCCACAGGGAGTAAGCTCACAGCTAGGAAGTAACCTGACAAAGAATTTTCACCCAACCCTAGGAAAGGCAACTGACTCTTTAGGGTGCTTGCCTTTGTGCCTGGTGACCAACTAGACGCAAATACCAGGCCTGGGCCTCGTGACAGTCATCTGATGCAACCGACAAATAATTCCTGAGTTCAGGGCAGGCTGGCCCTATCCTTGACCTCTTGAGAACACAGGTTCGGCGCTCCACCCTCTGAACATAACAGAAAGTTGCTTTCTTCACTAATAAACCCAGGCCCACATGCTTTCTCTGATGGCTCTTTTTTTTCTTTTTTTTCTTTTTTTTTTTTTTTTTTTTTCAGAGCTGGGGACCGAACCCAGGGCCTTGCGCTTGCTAGGCAAGCGCTCTACCACTGAGCCAAATCCCCAACCCCAAGAAAGATTTTTTTATGTTGGGATAAACGGCAGGTTCCTAAAATTAAACTCACCTGGATTGTTTTGACTTTTTTTTTTTTTTTTTTTTTTTTTGGTTCTTTTTTTCGGAGCTGGGGACTGAACCCAGGGCCTTGCGCTTCCTAGGCAAGCGCTCTACCACTGAGCTAAATCCCCAACCCCTGGTTTGAGTTTTCTTGAATCAAGCTCTCAGTATTTAGCTTTGGCGAGGCTCAAACTCTTAGAGACCCACCCGCCTCTGCCCCTCAAGTGCTGGGATTAAAGGTGTAACACACCACACCTGACACACACTTGCAAATTTAGTCTACAGGGCTGATGTTAGTATTAAAGATTAGCGGGGCACATGACATTTAGACTTACAGCGCCATCTGCTGGCCAAGACAAAAAATTGAATGTGAGAAAAAAGTAATGTGAGCTGGGTGTAATGACCTGGGCTGGCTTCTAACTCCACAGGCCTCTGAGGGTAGCCTTATGCCTGCTGCCTCCACCTCCTCCCAAGGGCTAAGATTGCTGAGGTTGTACCTTTGCAGGAGTTGCAGAAACAAATCTAACTGCAGAGGTCCCCACACCATCAGCACTGCCTTAGCAAGGGCAGAGAGAAGCTGTTCAACGTCACAGACCTGAGCCTCAAGCCCCATAGAGACTGATGAGACCCTAGAGATAGAAAGCCTGAGTTTGCATCAGGCACAAACTCATTGTTTGATTTTTTTAAAAAAATTAGGGTCTTCTGTAGCCCAGGCTGGCCTCAAACTCTATCAGTGTGTAGCTAAGGATGACCTTGAATCGCTAATTTTCATGCCTCCACTTCTGTGTTTATAGACAAGTGCCACTGCCTGTGTCAGCTCTCCGTAGGCGCTGTTCTTAGGAAATAATACATTCCAAAATCAAACAACAGAGAAGACACCCCCAAAGCCAAAGCCGTGCCATCCTCTCTTTACTGTTGTGGAGATCTATTTATTTATTTATCTGTATGTGTATGGTTGTGCATCTGTGTGTTTGTCTGTCTGGTGCCAACAGAGGCCAGAAGAGGGTATTGGATCCCCTGATACTGAAGCCACAGATGATTGTGAGCTGTGGAGTGGGGGTGGGGTGCGTGCGTGCCCTAGAAATCAATCCTGGGTCCTCTGGAAGAACAGCAGGTATAAACTAGCAAGCCATCTCTCCAGCCCCTGCCGTCTGTCCTCTCTTTTAAAAATATTTACCTTGACTTGTCAAGGACTTAAAAGCAGGAATTGTGCCTAAACCTCAGTGGCTTACAAGAGCAGTGGTCATTGGACAGCTCTCACACTTCCTGTGTGTCAGGAACTGAGCTGGCCCCTGTGAGCATTTCTGGCTGAAGTCAGGTGTTGGCTGGGGCTACCGTCCTCTGCAGGTCTCTCTAGCTTCAAGAATTCACTTCTGGGCTGGCGAGGTGGTTCATCGGGTCAACGGTGCCAGACTAAGTGTGTATCCCGAGTCTGGTTCCCAGGGCCCGTCTAACTAGAGGAGAGAATGGAGTTCGAAATAAACAAACGAATCTAAAAAGCAGTGAGTACGCTTCCATCCACAGGCCACTGCTGTGAGCTAGAGCAGGTTTGCCCTCCCAAGCAGCCAGTGAGACAGGACGAAATAGAAGTCTCAGTGTCCTTCACGGCTTAGCCTCAAGAACCACGACGCCATCCACTGAGGTGTGTTCCGCCGAGGTGTGTTTATTAGAAGGAAGGAGTGTACAACCTGACAGGAAGAACGGAATTATACCGCGATAGAAAACGTAATTCTGGCTAAGTGCCTAGCATCACACTGACCTAAGAAGCTTTTATACCTTGTTTTGCACAAGGAAACTGGGGTGCAGAGGGGCAATGCCACCTCCCCGAACTCTGCTGTGTGAGAACTAAAGCCCAGCTCTGACTCCTCCTACGCTTGTGTTCTGTGTGAGTAAAAAACGACTCTTCTCTGACTGGTGCATCTTTCCAGAGTTTCAAAGACGTGCTGGCCCCAGTCCTCCAGGTCTTTACATCAGTCCTCAGAAGGTCACTTTGGCCATTCTGTTGAATTCCAGTTGTGCGTCTTATAGAAGAGGGCTTCAATAAGCCATAGTCTTCCTCACAAAAGTTTTACAACATTGAAAGAACTAACAGTTTCCGATATTTTCAATGCCATTTGCTTTAAAAAAGAAAAAAAACTCGGGAATGACAACATCACAATCTGCATGAGCTGCTTTGTGCGTTTTGTGCAGTGTGTGTGTGTGTGTGTGTGTGTGTGTGTGTGTGTGTGTATTGAGGCAAGGTCTTCCTGCTTACTATGTAACCAATGCTATCCTCAGATGTCATGGCAGTCCTTCTCTCCAGAGTAGTAGTATTAAAGTTATACACCACCAGGCTGGCTTACTTGTGCGTGTTAGTACTGTTTGATTACACGAATATTTCATCTTACTTGTATTTGAAACAAGAGAGTATTAATCACGACTTGTTTTCTGTAGTTCCCCTATGATTTGCTCATCTTAAAAAAAGAGGTTTGGAAGGCTGGAAAGATGGCTCACGGGTTAAGAGCACTGACTGCTCTTCCAGAGGTCCTGAGTTCAAATCCCAGCAACCACATGGTGGCTCACAACCATCTGTAATGAGATCTGATGCCCTCTTCTGGTGTGTCTGAAGACAGCTACACTGTACACAGTATATATAAATATAAGAAATAAATTTAAAAAATAAAATAAAATAATTTTTTTAAAGAGGCTTTACAGTTTTGGTGATGTTTCACTCCAAAATTTCGCTCCAGCTGCTATAATCCCGCTCCGCTGTTCTCGGTTTCAGGTTAAACTTCCTTTTCCTGTCGATCAGATCACAGACCTTCCCAGGAACGACTTCCAGATGATGATTAAAATGCACAAGCTAACCTCAGAACAGTTGGAGTTCATTCACGACATCCGGAGGCGTAGTAAGAACCGCATTGCGGCTCAGCGCTGTCGGAAGAGGAAACTGGACTGCATTCAGAACCTGGAATGCGAGATACGAAAACTGGTGAGTTGGCGGGCAGGTATTCAGCAACCTCGAGTGACCGAGACCGATGTGAAGTTACATCAGTTACAGCTGGAGAAACAGAGGGACAACCACCCTTCAGGAAAACTTAGGCTTATTCTCAACCGGGGTCATAAATATGCATCTGAAATGTACGTAGAGGTACACAGATCTCTCGGGTGTTGTGTGGAATTGGCTCCTCTTTGTTTTTCCATTTGTATATCACAATAAAGGGTGTCTACTGCATGCATATACAAATCAAGTGTTCTTCTAAACTAACTCGCTACCCAGTCGCCTGGTTTTGATAACTAGCATGCTGGTCCATGTAATTGCAGGATTCTGAGCAAACAGCAAAAACCTGAGCACACTGCTCTTTGCCAGACGAATGCCTAAAACACTTTACTGATTCGTTCCTCTGAAGAAGCAGGACAACGCTGTTTATTCTCCATCGGCATCTTCCAAGCCTTAAATAATACGCTGTACGGTTTGTTTTGCTTTCTAACGCAGTGACCAAAAGTGCCCATCATGAAAGGAAGTCAGGGCGGGAACCAGAGGCACAAACCGATGCCAAGGTTATGCAAGAACTCTTCTTACTGGCTTGTTCTCTGTGGCTTGCTCAGCCTTCCCTATACACCCCGGGGCCACCAACCCAGAGGTGGCACCACACACAGTGGTCTGGGCCCTCCCACATTAATCATTAATCAGACTTGTCTACAAGCCAGTCTGATGGAAGCTATTACTCTAGCTTGTATCAAGTTTTTTAAAAAGGCAACACACTGCACCTCAGTGCTGAACTAGAGCTTCACCTCTTCATTACGTTCATCTTAAGAGATTTGCAGTCAGGCGTCTTTGGCTTTGGTTTATTATCAAAATATCTTCCTCTGTAGACCAGGTCGGCCTTAAATGAAGCCCTCTTGCCCCTGCCTCCCAGGCGCTGGAGTTATGGGTGTGTGCTACCAGAGTTCCATGTTCTTAACCAAGACAACATCAACAATACATCCTTCCTATTCTAAGAGAAGCTAGAAGCACGTCATTTGGGGCAACGTGTTTCCTTCCGCTACAAAGTATACAGGAGCACTTTTGAGATGAGTGGGGTTAGTGCCTAGACAAGGACTTGTGGCACAGAGACAGGAGATTGCTTTCCTAGGACGCACTGGCCCTCACTTTTAGATGTCCAGGTTGAGTGGAGAGAGGGGCAGGTTGCTGGGCCCGTTTGCTTGTGTCTCAGAGGAGGGGATGGCTTGAGTGGTCAGAGCCAGCCAGCCTGGTCTGCTGCTGCATAGTTCCCAGCATCCCTTCTGCGATGTCTCCCGCAGGCTCGCCACCCTCATTTGCAGATGCACATAATGTATTTCTCTCAAGCTGCACTCGTACATCTGTTTATTTTTCATTTTTAAAACATGTTTTCTAGCTAAATTTATAAATATTTTAGCAGGTGTCCTTTCCGCATGTAAATCTCTCTCTAACACACATACCCACGCTGCCTGCCAGATTGCGCCCACGTTAGGCCGTGCACAGCTCCTGTGTCAGAGACCTGCTCCTCTCCCTCCTCTTCAGTTTTTACCCCCATCCTTGCCTGGGCTTGCCTGCAAGACTTGCAGAGGGCTGGCTACCACCCTCCCCACTGCATTAGACACCCAGTTTCTTTGGCTGCTTTATCTGTGAGCCTCACGAAGCCTCACCACACCTCCTCATACAAGCATTGAGAGTAAAACTTTAATTACTCTCCTCTCTCAGACTAAACTCAGCTCTTTGTGTGGGATTATTCTTAATGGGAAGAACATCTTAGAACAGTGGGCTACTGTGCAAAAGCATAGGACCCACCTTTCTGTCCCTAGCCTCTCCATCCAGTGCCCAGGGATGACCCCTGCTCCGGATTCAGTGCACGGTTACCAGGGTCCATCAAAGGATATGTTCTGTCCAGTCGGTTGTGCTGGAAAAGCTGGAGAGTGTGATGGTTAGGTCTAATTGTATGAAGTTGCTGATAAACAGTCTTGATTACTTGGTTGGTTTTTGTTTTTGTTTGTTCATTTGTTTGTGAAAGGACTCTCTTCTTTATAGTCATTTTAAATTTCTAGCAAAATTAAATGAAGTACCTAGAGTTCCCAGATGTCCCAAGCCAAGGACCAGCCTGGGCTTGGAGAGGGGTTCTGAGAGAAGGGGTGTCTGGGAGCTTTGAAAACAAAACAACTCAAAAGAAGTCAAATTGTGGGTCAAAGCTGGTGGCCTATGCTCTGCTCGAGACAGCTTTCCAGCCTGCTTTCTCTCTGTCCTGCTTTCTTTCTCTCTGATCTGCCTTCTCTCGAGATCTCCAGACAGCTCTATTATATTCTGCTTGAGACATTTCTCCAAGCAGTTCTCTCTTGCTAGTCTAAAAAATTCTCTGGACAGTTCATTTCTTGCAGATCATAAGCCCAGTCTTTTATTTCATATCAATCCAGTCATTTACTCTAGGTTTCCTTTTTGATTATCCTAAGAATCAGCATCCATTGACCCTAGGTGATTAATTCTTAGGAGACAGTGAGCATGCATTTTCTTTTAATGTTGAAAAGGCAGCAGATCTGCCTGCCTCTGCTAAGCACAGATGAAAAGCAAGCTGGGTGGGACCCCATCCTGAAATTACTATTTCTACCATACCTGGGCCTGGACTCACTGTATCCCAGGCTGACCTGAACTCAGGAATATGCCTGCCTTTGCATCTGCCTGTCTTTATGACTTTCTGACAAGCTGGCTCATTGATGCAGCTGCCTTTGTTCCTTTAGATCCATGAAGCCTTCGTATAATTCATATTGTATCCCTAATTTTTGCATAGTTGAGAAATTATATATTTCTGAGCTCTGAGTCTTTAGAGTTCTTTTCCATAGCCTTAAGGGCTGTCTTGAAGGTCCCATCGTTCACTGTTTTTCTGAGACATTAGCCATACCTTTGCCTCCCGGACACATGCTATCTCAGATTATCATGGAGTCATTAACGTTAACAGGGAGGACATGCCTTGAAAGAGGAACGTAAAATATATACATTATTCTACAGACAAGCCTTATGCCCACGGCAGCCATGGGCATTCTTAGAGGCCCACGACCACTGGCCCTGTCCCAGGGGCAGGGACAGTGCCAATCTGTCCCCACCAAGGCCATGGCAGACCCAGCAGTCCCAGACTCTGGTGACTCCAGACAAGAGCAGTAGTACATGTATTATTATGGACAGGCGTATGCTGCCATTTCGTTTCATCCAACACCACTGCTTTACCTCAGAGCTCACACTCTTTAGTGAGTACTATATGGAGTTTCAAAGGGTGCTGTCAGTGCCACTGTGTACAGGGCAGATTCACTGCCCTAAAGCCTACTGTAATGGCTTAGCCATCTCCCCTTCCCTCAACCCCTGGCAGCGCTGACTTTTTATTTTTCTTTTTTTGTCTTTTTCAAAATATCAGTTACTCGACTTTCACCCCTCAAATATAGTAACCAGGGTTGGGAAGTTTTGGGGGAAGGATCTCTGAGGTCAAGGCCAGCCTGGTCTACAGAGTAAGTTCCAGGACATCCAGGACTATACAGTGCAGAGAAACATCTCACACACAGACACACCACCACCACCACCACCACCACCAAAGAAAAGAAAAAGAAGTAACCTAATGTATTAGGGGAAGATTTTCAGCTATCGGGTTTGAAACAAATCGTTTCCAGTCAGTTCCCTGAAAACCCCAAACTCAGAAAGCAGAATGTCATTTGACTCCCTACAGCTTTGCCATTGGGGGTACCTCAACCGATTGCTTCCTGGGGCTCAGAGGAAGGGATGCCACACTGGGGAAGCTGTGTGACAAGTGGTAAGGCGGGCACTCCCTTCACAGTGTGTCTTTTAACTTCCTAAAGGTTCTGGCCTACTCTTTCCGGAGTTAGGTTACCGTGTAAGGTCTCAAAACAAAGCCTTGGAAATGAGGCTTTTGTGCAGGTTTCACGAAGGTGTGTCATTCTCTCTCACAGGTGTGCGAGAAAGAGAAGCTGTTGTCCGAGAGGAATCAATTGAAAGTGTGCATGGGGGAGCTACTGGACAACTTCTCCTGCCTCTCACAGGAGGTCTGTCGAGACATCCAGAGTCCAGAGCAGATCCAGGCCCTGCACCGGTACTGCCCTGTTCTCATACCCATGGACCTTCCTGGAGCCAGTGTTAACCCCCCTCCCTTGGGGGTTGAGCAGAGCCTTGCGCCCTCCCAGTGTGCAGTAGGAGGAAGTGTACCCTGCTGCCTGGAGCCAGGGGCAGCTCCCCCTGGGCTCCCCTGGGTGCCCAGCAACACCTCTGAGAATTGTACGTCTGGGAGGAGGTTGGAAGGCAGTGACCCTGGAACCTTCTCTGAAAGAGGACCTCCTCTGGAAGCCAGGAGCCAGTCAGTGACGGTGGACTTCTGTCAGGAAATGACTGAGAAGTGTACAACAGACGAACAGCCCAGGAAAGATTATGCCTAGCCGCGATCAGCTCTGCCCCCCGACCCCCGGTCTTCACACCTCTCTCATCTGAGAGTGCCTCTGCCAGCCAGGGGCACTGTTCATCTGTGTCTTGAAGAACCGAGAACGACGAATTTGGTGCACACTACAGCAGTCTTAGCAGCAATACTGTTCCGAAGTATTCCCTCCTCTCTTGTAAGCAGGAGTGCTAGTTACCTTCCTAATGGTGCTACCCCTTGCCCTGGCAAGGTAGACAACAGTGCCGACACTGTCTGTCTGTGGGTTAATTGCAAACTTCACAGGGATTAGACTACACCTCTAGGACCCAACCACGGATTTTTTTTCTCAGTGGCCCATGTCACAAACCCTATCTCAGGAATTTCTTCTGAATGTTCAATTTTTTTCATTGAAGACAGCTTCTATACACATCAAAGTTTTATAGCTATACTGTGTACATAGTATATATAATATATATGAAATATATATCCATATGCAAAAGTCCTGCATGCCTCGATTTTCTCAATTTCCTGAAACTGGAAACTTCACTTATCATTTACAAACATGTCCCAACATTCCTCTTTCTGTGTCTGATGCCAGAACTGGTTTTGTAGCTGTTAACATGGTTGCTTTTCTTGCTGCACAATTCGGTTTCTAATCTGTACTTATTTACAGACCAAATTCAGCATCGGAAGTTTCTTCTCAAGGTTCAGTCTCAGACCTTTCACTTTCGTTGGTTTGGTTTCGGCGCCCCCGAATGGCATTGGGTGAGCATCGTGGGTCTGTCCTTTCCTCCTCGTGTTTCCCCCTCGTCCTTGCAGATACTGCACAGCAATGGTCAACTTCGCCACTTGCACTGAGTTTTGAGTCAAACCTATTTTCTTAAATGAAGTTGTAACTTCGGTATAACTCAAGTATATTGTATATTCTTTGCTTTCAGTTAAAGAGGTAAAAAAAAAACATTTTAGCTAATTAAAAAGCACTCAGGTGATAATTATGTAGGAAAAAAAAAACAATCTTGCCAAATAATGAACCCATCCTAGGATGTGTAGACAATAATCTGCTTGAATATTTTTGTAGCTCACTTCCTCCCCCACCTCCCCTGCAAGGGAAGCGGAAGTGCAGATAATTCAGAGCTGACACTGGATGTCCCGTTCCTATGAGGGGAAAGAGATCGCACGGCTCGAAGGACTGCATGTCAAAAGGACAGGAGCCTGTGGTGTTGTTAGAACCCCACAGGCACTGGTGAAGAGAAAGCAGTGGAGAACCAGTTCCTTGCAGGGGGAGGGGGATCCCTCTCATTTCAGCATTTCTTTCCGGCCTCTGCTTATACTTTTGCTCAGAAACGTCATGTGATAGGACCTGCTTCTTTGAAGGGCACAGCTAACCCACCACCCGGCTTTCCTGCCCAGGTTTGGCTTTCCCACATTTTAAGACCTGAGGGGATTTGAATGACAGCCTTGGCTTTCAGTAGCACCCCCCAACCCCCACCCCCACCCCTGGAGTAGGAAATAGCATGGCAGAATGGAGCCTGAGATCCACAAGAACATAGGCTAATGCCTTCTTTCTTCCTTTCATTCTTCAAATGCCCTCTCGGAGGTTTTGCTCTGCCCCCCTCCCCAAGTCTCTTGTCTGAAAGCTGCTGCATCCAAGTCATTGGACAGACACCCTTAGGAGCCCTCTGCCCCCTTTTCCCAAGCCCTCCGCCCCTCACCCTTCATTTCCCCCTCCCCAGGTAATAACCTGCTTCCTTTGCTAAAAACCGGTTGGTTACAAATCTGGAGAGCAGCTTCCTTGGTCCTAGGGTATCCTGGTCCAAACCGTGTTTACAGAAAGGCATGCTCCAAGGAGGAGTCAGCTCCCTTCTCCCAAATGGTCTCTATCTCCTTTTGCTCAGCAGCCCGGAGACCACTCCAGCTGTGCAAGGTTGTCCAGAAAAGTCTGATATTGGGATAGGGTAGAGGGTAATGGGAACTAGATGGATGGTTGACTTTGTTTCTTCATCTGTGCCATTGTTTTGGACAATATTAAAGCTGCATGTAAAAGGGGAAAGTAATGTATGACTTGTAGGCAAAAGTGAAACCCTAGTGACATATGTTCTAGTATTATTAACTTCTTTCTGTACTTATAGTAGTGCTAAATGTTTAAGTATGTACAAATGCCAGAAGTTGTTGATCCATGCAGTAGAATTTAAGGGGAAACTTATTTCTTTTAAAATAGGTCCATTTTTTAAAACCTGCCTCTGGGTTTTGAGTGTGTGTGTGTGTGTGTGTGTGTGTGTGTGTGTGTAGATTTTGATACAGCTGTGTTGGAGCTCCATCTTTGTTACACCATTGGTACTTCCTGGTTCCCTGCACCAGGTGTGTCTTCATGAAAAGCTGGCAAAGCCGGCATTTAGCTCCGTGGGAATCATGTGATGCTCACAGCTGCCTATTACGGTGCAAGCGTCAGCAAACAGTATTTTTTTTTTTAAACTCTCTCATTGCCTTTTTAAGTGACCTCTTCTAAAGAAACAAAAAGGCTTGTTTTCTGCTCAGGCCACCGATAGCCCAGAGGAGCCTCTCTGCTTGTTTTATGCTGTTCCAGCTCCTGGGTGGCTGGAAGTCTTGCCACATTCCACAGTTTACCCCCTAAGTCTCTGTTGCCAGTAGCTCAGACCTGTGGCAAACATTTTCCATGGGAGGGGAGTCCGGTCTCCTCATTTCTCTCTGCCTCAACTCAGCCCTCATCTTCCTCATTTTCTTTGCCTCTTCTGCCCCCCACCCCCAATCTGTGCCATGATTTCAAATTACTCTTTAAAAAAAAACTTATTATTTCTGTGGTATTTTTAACAGGTAATTTCATTCAGTATCCACCAGGAACAGCAACTGGCTTTGGGTAATTACTCATGGGACGTGTCTGTGTCTCTTACTGTTCCAAACAATTGCTCATCAAAATTATTTCTGAGTTGATTCAAAGGGAGGACTCACTGGTGTCCAGAATATAAGTTCTTCAAGTGGAATTCGGAAATCCCCAATCTGTCCTTCCTGGGATCCCTCAGTCAACCTCATTCCCCCTATGGAAAAGAGAACGAAAGAGAACAGAGGAGAGTGTTTGAGTTTTAAGGGGACATTTAGTTGTGTGTTTGAAGATCTTTTCTTTCAAAGATACAGGATACTCCAATCATAGGACTGACATGACTGCTTGGTTGGGTCTCCCAGAGGCTGGGGTGTGAATGGGTCATGGTCCAGGGCTAGCACCCAAACACAGGCCTCCCCCTGGAGCAGCCTCTGTCCTCCTGGTCTCTGAATAGCCTCCTTCAGGTTACCCAGGCTGTAGGCAGGTGTGTGCTTTGCCGTGTGTGTTTGTGTCTCTGCGTTATCTGGGGGTGCCTTGGAGAAAGTCAAACTTCGTGACTTACTGATTCTGGAACAAAGCATTTTCAAAAAACTTTTCTAAAGTTGGCAAAGCTACTAGGTCATCCTGCTACTTCCCTTCCAGGTTCCCTAACAATGACTCAGGCATCAGGGCTGATGCTGCAGTAGAAAGCGTTATTTTTAATGTCATACGAGTAATTTATTTACTGTCTTTCTCAAGGTATGCTGCTTTTTAACATGCACTATAATTTTGGATATAATCCTTGCACTGCTTTTCCAAGGAAGTTTAAAAAACGGCTAGTAACTAGTGTGCTAACTGCCTCTTCTCCTTGAAGGAGCTACAGAGCCACCAGAGGACCTGCCTGGAGGACTGACTAAAGCCTACACTTTTCTCTTGTTTTAATACTTTATGATGGCCACTGAAGAGGAAAAGGACAAAGCAGACAATGGTTTGAAAGTATAAACCTTTCACAAATCGCCCAGTCTTGCCCTGGGGGACTGCTCTGCGTCCCGTGGAACACATAGTCCTCCAAAATGAGTCGATCTGTAAAGCTCCTTGGAGTCTATTGGATTGCATATTCCTATACACCTCGGCCCTGTTTAAACCAGGAGCTGTTATTGATGACTTCAAACGACTCCACTAGTGCTTACAGTGTGGGGGAAATCTCAGATCTAGAAGAGAGCAAGAGTCAAGGTTTACCCTCAGATCTCTCTCTACGTCTATCCTTCCCCCCTCCCCATTCCCCTTCCTTTCTCCCCATTCCCCTTTCTCTCTCCCCATTCCCCTTTCCCTCCCCCTTACACACACACACACACACACACACACACACACACACACCAGACTAAAGAAAGAAAATGAATTATTTTAAAAGAATCAAGCTCTGTGTTGTATTCTTAGTATCTACTTGAGGATTTTGTTGCAGATCCCATTTCTGGCAAGTCAGTCCACAATGCCTCGTGGGGTTGGTATTCATAAAGGAAGTCTGTGCATGGAGATATTTTGTGTTCAAAATGTATAATACTACCGGAGCCATCTCACGACCCGAGTGTCAAAGACTGATGCTGTAGCATAGGATATATTTGTGCATAAATAGCGTGTGCAAATAGTACTTGTACATTGAAGAGACTCCTCGTAGCAGATCAAAGGTAAATTATTCAAATGATGGTGCAGAAACATTACTTGCAAAGTAATTGTATAGTATTTTTCCTACACTCCACCCTGGGAGATCATATTTATAACAAGTGAATTATTAGTGCATTTTAATTGTAATATGAAATGATGCTGCCATTTCGTGAACAGTATCCCACTTGGTTGCAGAGGCCCAACTTTTATAGCTTTGGTTTGATGTTGTGGCATGGTGTATGCGTTTCTCTATCAAGCAATGGATAAACTCTTGGCTGTCATTTTCATTCCGGTTTATTGACCTCAGATAAAACAATGGCTATTCGTGGAAGTGTATCAAGACCACTCATTTCAGGTAGACTCACACTCAGTGCCAAACGCTCCCATGGGAATGACCAGACACCTATATCAGGAAAGAGTGAAGGGACTTGGACAAAAAAAAAAATGGGTTTTCCTAAAGATGGGTGCTAAACTTCTACCAAACACGTCTCTGGGGACAAAGAGTTGGCCTCCACTTGGGTCCTAACAATGTCTTTTGGCTGTGGCAACGCTGGGATGCCCATTCACACTCTGACACGAGAGCCTGGCACTTGTAACGAATTATCAGGAAGATTGCAGATGCATTTGGGAGCTTCGGGGACTCATTAGACACGGTGAGCCATTCAAGGCAAGAGGGCCTGTGAGAATTTGTTCCAGAACCAGTCTGATGCAAGTGCACCTCTAATATATGCCTTACAAACTCCAGAGGCCATATGCAAAACAGGGTCTTCTCAGTGTATGCAAGGGGCTGCGGCCCCTCTTCTCCTCCTCCCCAGCTCAAACAATACGGACAGTTTTCACACATATCTACCTGTATAACCCTCCGTACCTCTCATAACTGGTCAATGACTGTAACAGGTTACATCAGGTGTTTTTTCTACATACTTTTTACACAGATTCTATGCGATTAATGTAACTTAATTCAATGCATCATTTTATTGTACAAGTTCTTACGCTTGGCCTTATTTTTTTTCCTAAGTGATTGTGGTTTTTCTTGTGGTTTTTTCTTGTGGTTTTTTCTTGTAAAGATATTGAGATGGCTGTTGATGCTTATTCTCTGTAACTAAGAATTTTTACCTTTTTGGGAAAAAGCATTGCTATGGATTAATGAATTGAGACTTCATTTACTCGTTGTAAATACACTATTGTGCAAAAAAAAAAAAACCCTCTCAACTGAATTGCTAGTGTTAATTGAATTTTTGTCTAGACGCCATTTCTGTTAACGAAATAAAGACATATCATTCTACATTGTCAAAGCTTCTAATCCCTGTGTTACATTCTGCAGAATAGACAGCCTCAAGAAATGTTTCCTCTGCCAAAGGTCATTTCTCATCCTCTACTTTGGACCCTCCCCTGCATCCCAGTTAATTAGATTAGGAATCTTAAGAATTTAACCATGCTGTTTTTAATCTAAATCTTTAAAGTCCCCATTGCACTTGAGATTAGATATTGAACATTAGAACCACTTCCAGTTTCCATATTCCCCTGTAGCTATGCAATGGATAAAGAATGTTGCCACGGGTAAAGAACTTTGTTTTACAACTGTAGATGGATCTACAACAACATAAAGAAGAGGTGACAAAATAGATAAATGAATAAATACATAAGGCCAGGTGTAGTGGCCCCTACCCATGTCCAATTACTCCTGAGGCTAAAGCAGGGTCTCAGGAACATACAGGGTGAAGACCAGGAACATAGTCAAGCTGTCATCAACAACTGACGTGAAAGAAAATCAAAGTATAACACCAAACCTGTGGCTAGTGTCTTCAGGTTTTATGGAAGGGGAAATGTACACCCGCCACATCGTGGGTAGACCAGATGTCTGTGAATAACACTGAGCTCATGCTGCAAGGAGAGAAACTACCAGTAGAGGGCAGGTGTGATCTACCAAGAGTAATGAATGTAACCCGATACCTATGTAATCCTAGGTTCAGCAAGTATTGTCCCATCTCCCACATGGGAAAACCAAAAGGCTCCAGAACTCTTCCTCAGAGGATATCCTAGGCCCTTAATGAGTTAAGGATGGCTTCCTTATATACTGTAAACTACTAAATCAACCATGGTCAGATCATCTTAAATTTGAGAAATTGACCAACTGCCTACCTAAAGATCAGGGAGAGTTGGCAGCCATGTTCATCTCCACCCTTGGCCATTGGCTTCTGTGGCAGAATAAACCTTCCTGATTGTTCCACCCTGCAGAATTTCCCAAGCTTTGTCATGCCTCTGGCATGCAGCTGGTGTTCCTTCTATGCCTCGAATGTGCTTCTCATTTAATTCATGTAATTCATATCTGATTCTAGACATAATGAGAATCTCCTCCCCCTCCATCGGATCCTGTGCCAATTCTTATTGCATTTGGAAATAAGGTTTTGGGGTTTTAAGATTTTTATTTATTTATATGAGTGCACTGTCGCTGTCTTCAGATACACCAGAAGAGGCCAGCAGATCCCATTACATATGGTTGTGAGCCACCATGTGGTTGCTGGGATTTGAACTCAGGACCTCTGGAAGAGCAGTCAGTGCTCTTAACTTCTGAGCCATCTCTCCAGCCCCTGAAATAAAGTCCTTTAAAATTCCTTTAGAATATCTTACCCAAAAAAACCTACCCATCAGAAAGGATGCATAAAACAAGGTTCTATTTGAGCTTTTTTTAACAGCAGCTGGTGTCCTGAGCAGGGGTGAGCCCCTATAACCTCCACCAAGTGAGCCCCTTTGCCTTCCTTGTAACTAAGCATGATACAATCAAGTCCTAGAGAGAGAAGGAAAGCCACACATTTCTGTGAGCAAGCATCCTTCCCTTCAATTTCCTCAATAGCATCTCACCTCCTCTCCTCATGCACCTCAGACTCTGAAGATCCTGATACAAAACTACCATGGCCCAGCCTAGTCTGCCAGGAAGATGCATTACTTGTTCCTGGCTACTTGTTCATGGCTACTTTTGACTCTTACCACCCAAAGGCACATCCCTCTCTAAAGCAATGAGCTTTGTCCAAAGCAGTGGCTGGAATCCTCCTGACACCAGTGCTGGGAGTCACTGGATGTACTCTGTTTGCACTTCAACTCTGTCTTTATTTTTTATCCACACCATACAGTGAAAATGCTATAAAGGAGGTCTCCTAATCAGCCTGCTAACCCTGATAGGACAATGGAAAAAGAATATGGAACTGGAAGTGGTGGGTAAGGTATTGTCGTCAGTGCCTTAGGATTTCTACTGTTTTGATCAAACACCACGACCAAAGAAAACTGAGAGGGAGAGGGTTCATTTTGCTCACACTTCCACACCACAGTCCATTTTCACAGGAACTCAAGGCAGGAACCTGGAGGCAGCAGTTCATGCAGAAGTAAAAGAGTGCTGCTTCCTGGCTCCCTTCTCGTGACTTGCTCAGCCTGCTTCCCTATAGCACTCAGAACCACCAAGCCCAGGGCTGGCACAGCCCACAGAAAGCTGGGCCCTCCCACATCAATCATTAATCAAGAAAATATGCCACAGGCTCGCCCGCAGACCAATCTGGTGAAGGGATCTTTCTCAACCGAGGTCTCCTCTTTCAATTTGACTCCAGCGTGTGTCAAATTGACGTGAAACTTGTCAGCACAGTAGCTATATATAAGCATGTTAGTCAACCAACACTAGGCAACATGCGTGCATCCATTATTAAGAGTGCATAAACCTTATCCTTAAAGCAGTCACAAGCTGGTTGAGCAGGGATGTATACAAATAAATCATCGCTTTTTCAGGGCTTTTAATTATCACAGAGGACAGCGCATGGCTTCCTGAGGGATCCGTAGGTAGCTTAGTCTGGGTCTGGATCAATTAACATTTCCCCTTCGGGGACCTTTAGACATGGAGGACATTACTTAATCTTTTTGGAATCTTTAATCTAAAAAAATGGAGATGAATCATAATGACTTTACACACTTATATGAGGAATAGAGAATGTGCCTTGAGGACCCGGGATGGATTATATATTTTAAAAGGTTGAGCTGGAGAGAATGCTCAGTGGTTTAAAGCACTAGCTAGCCGCTCTTTCTAAGGACCCTGGTTCTAGTCCCACATCCATATGGTAGCCCAGCCATCTGTAACTACAAGCCCAAAGAATCCGAGTCACTCTTCAGACCTCAGGCACTGCATGCATATGATGCACAGACATACAAACAGGTAAAACATCCATATACTCCCAGTCAAAACTAAAAGGTCGGACTTTACCCTTTCATCTCCCTGGTCTTCACTGGCTCTCCTACAACTCACTGTCTCTAGAAGACCCGATCTGGAACCAATGAGATGCCTCTGTGTAAGGGCACCACCCACCCAACTGACAGCCTGATTTTGATCCCTGAAACTTACATGGTGGAAGGAGAGAACCAACCCCTCCAAGTTCTCCTCTGACCTCCGCACAGGCTGGAGCACGTGTATGCACGTTCACACATCGAGAGAGAATATCTTACGTAGTGCGTGGGTGCATCACCTGTCAATTAAAAAGCCTGTGGCCTGTGGCAGGAAGTAGAGGTAGAATATCTGGGAAGAGAAAGAATTCTGGGATAGAAGCAAAGGTGGGAGAGCTGCCCAGGAAGATGTGAGGAGCTGGATGCAGGGTACCTGAGCACAGGTGAGCAACCACGTGGCAAAATGTAGGTTAAGATAATTGGGTTATTTTAGCTATGAGCTAGTCAGAGTAGAGCCTAGCTATATGGCCAAGGTATTTATAAATATATTTTAAGTCTGAGTCATAATTCTTTTTTTAATAATTATTTATTTTATGCATGTTAGTACACTGTAGCCGTCCTCAAACACACCAGAAGAGGGCATCACATCCTTTTACAGATGGTTGTGAGCCACCAAGTTGTTGCTGGGATTTGAACTCAGGACCTCTTGAAGAGCAGTCAGTGCTCTTAACCCCTGAGCCATCTCTCCAGCCCTGAGTCTTAATTCCAAGAACATGGGACTGAGAGGAAGAACTAGGGCCTAAGCTCAACACACACACACACACACACACACACACTTTTTAAAAAGACTGGCTCTTTATATTGTACCTCATTTCCACCCCTCCAAGATGGAGTAGAAGCGGGGCTGGGGATTTAGCTCAGTGGTAGAGCGCTTGCCTAGGAAGCGCAAGGCCCTGGGTTCGGTCCCCAGCTCCGGAAAAAAGAACCAAAAAAAAAAAAAAAAAAAAAAAGATGGAGTAGAAGAGTCTTACTAATGTATGGACTGAAGCTCAGAATAACTGCAGCCAATGAGAGGCTGCCCTTGGCCACTTTCCAGCAGCTGCGCAGCCTCTGTCCATAGAATACTCCCTATGGAAACCCTATGTCTGATGGTCAGAAAAGTTTTCCGGGACTGGAATGTAACAGAGTGTAGATAGTACAACACTTTCTTACTACATGCAGAGACCTGAATTCAACCTCCATCACTATTAAGAAAGAAAGAAAAAAAAAAAGAGGAATCACCCTAGTTTTCTTTATTTTGCTGTGATAAAACACTGACCAAAAGCAGCTTGGAAAGGAAAGGGTTTTTTCATCTTAGATTCCTAGGTAATCGTCCATTACTGAGTGAAACCAGTAGGGCAGGATGCAAGGCAGGAAGTGAGGCAGAAATCGTGGAGGAACGCTCCTCACTAGCTCAGTTCTGGGACTGAGTGTAACAGAGTGTAGCTGGTACAACACTTCAGTCTTCAGGCCTGCTCAGCTATCTGCCTTATACAACCCTGAACCACCTGCCCAGTGCTAACACTGCCCACAGCAGGCTGGGCGTCCCAGCATCCATCAGTAACCAAGAAAATGACCCACAGACTTGCCCACACTCCAGTCTAATGATACACATAGTCCCTTAGTGGGGGGGTGGGTCCCCTCTTCCCACTTGACTCTAATTTATGTCAAGTTTATAAAAACTAACCAGAACAGGGAGGGACGAAGAAACTTGGCTTCCCTAATGGATGATGCATCTGGCATGCACCACTCTTACAAAGAGTTAAAACCATTGTGAGGAACAATGGGACATGCTTTTAATCCCAGCTTCTTGGGAAGACTGCATAGGAGGAGTCTAACGCTGACCTGAGAGAAGAGGGAGCAGCCAGGCTTGGTGGTAGGCCCTTACCTGCTGAGACCCTGTTGCAAGAAACACTGTTTTAAGGGCCAAAGCAAATAAAAGCAATTTCTGTGTCAATGTGAGGACCAGAGTTAAAGTGCCATAACCAACATAACAATGTGGTCCCCATGCAAACCTGTAACCTCAGCACTGAGGGAGCAGAGACAGGGGGATCACTGAGGCTTGCTGGCTGCTGTCCTACCTGCAAAACAAGCTCTGAGTTCAGTAAAGGGCTCTGCCTGGAAGGAATGTGGTGCAGAATATTAAAAGTGGTATCCACTACTGTAGTCAAAGGCCCTACTCTGGCCTCTGCATGTGTGCACATGTGCACCTACCCCACATACAATTTAAACAGATCACCCAACCATTCATTAAGTGGGCAAAGAATTGCAAATCCATGACCAATAGATTTTTTTTAAATGTTCAACATCCATAGCCATCAGGAAAATGGAAATCAAAACCACATAGAGATTTCATCTCACTGCAGTCAAGAAAACAAACGACAAATGCTAACCATGATGGGCAGAAGAGAGTTCTTGAATGCTATTGGTGGGAATTTAAATGAGTCAACCCACTATGGAAATCAGTATGGATGTGCCTCAGGAAAGTACTGTGAGATCCACCATGCTGCTCCTCCTGGGTCCTACATCCAGAGGACCCAAGTGAGCACACCACGGATACTTGCACATTCACACTTATTCCCGAATACTTTCCACAATACAGAACAGCCTAGATACCCAACAGATGAATTGACACAAAAATGTGGTGTGTCTGTCATAAGGAATGAAATTATGTTATTTACAGAAAAATGAATAGAACTCAAGAGCATTGTACTGAGCGTGCATGCATGCACGTGCACGCACGTGCGCGCGCGCGCGCACACACACACACACACACACACAAACACAAATAAAAGGAGGACCATATGGTGGAAGAAGAGGACCAGTGAGAGGGGAGAGAGGCAAACAAGGCTGGTAGGGAGACAAAAGAAACCAATTGCTGATGGCTATGAGCTAAATACATGATATTTATGCAAAATTTTTACATGAAAATGTCATGTGAAAACTATTATTTTGTACACTCACAAAAATGTTTGTTAAAAGCCATACAACACATAATAATCTACCCAAACCAATATCAGCAGTTACTGTAACTACAAGGCAGCAACAAATGAAGGTGTGGTATGGAGAAGGGTTGGCTGGGAAGTCTATGCTGAAATTACTTCCATAAGAAGTAATGAGTCCCCACACCAGATGCCAAGGTGGAGGACCTGCGGTATTTCTATGTGCCTGGGAAACTGAGGCAGGGAGACCATTTGAGGCCAAGAGTGAAGACTAGCCTGGACAACACACTGAAATCATGTTAGAAGAGAGAAAGAGGAAAGAGGGAGGAAAAGGAAGGAAGGAAGGAAGGAAGGAAGGAAGGAAGGAAGGTAGGAAGGGGAGGGAAGGAAGGAGGGAAGGGAGGGAGTAAAGGAGGAAGGGAGGGGAGGGAGGGACAGAAGTGAAGGACAAGGGTATTATACTAACTTTTCATTGCTATGATAAAACCTTGATCAAAACCAACTTGGGGGACTGGAGAGTTGATGGCTCAGTGGTTAAGGGCACTGAGTGCTCTTCCAGGGGTCCTGAGTTCAATTCCCAGCAACCACACGGTGGCTCACAACCATCTGTAATGAGATCTGATGCCCTCTTCTGGTGTGTCTGAAGACAGCTACAGTATAATCACATACATTAAATAAATATATAAATAACTTTAGAGACGTTGTTAAGTTTTAAAAAAAAAACAACTTGGGGAGAAAGGGGTTTAGTTTAGCTTACAGGTTGCAATCTGATAGTCCCCAGGTCCACATGCACAAGAGTGGCTCTCTCCACAGTGGGCGTGGCCTCCCATACATTCATTAATCAAGAAAATCCCCCAAAGATGTGCCTACTGGCCAATCTGATGAAGAGAGTTCCTCAACTGAGGTTCTCTCTTGTGGGAGATTAAAGAGTGAGTTCAAGGCCATCCTGGGCTATCTAGGAAGTTCCAGGCCAGCCAGGGCTAGAGAGATGGATAGCTCAGCAGTTAAGAGCACTGGATGCTCTTTGAAAGGACCTGGGTTCAATTCCCAAAAGCCACATGTGAAGCAGGCTCTTTGGGTTCTTAAGAAAGTCAGTTAGATGGTGTTTTGCTGGGGCAAACACACAAAGGAACATTTTGTTAAAATGGGCACAGGTGTGAAAGGCGAAGGCAGACTGATGAAGGAATGTTTTGCTGAAGTAGACACAGGAGAAAGGACGTTCTGCTAAAGTAAGCATGTGAAAGGACATGTGACGAAAGATTCTTTGCTAAGTACACGGATGTATTAGACCACCTTACATTGCATAGTTGAGCTGCATTTGTCAGGATGTCATAGAGAAAAACGCACCAAGAAACTTCTGATCGTGTGCTGCAGTTTCTCACCGCTCCTTAGGACTTGGACTGATTGGATGCACGTGCTGAGGCAAGGCCTGTGGAAGACACATGATGTTTGGAGGGGATAAATAGGATTCCACAGAGTGACAGAGACAGAGCTTGGCTTGCTGGTACAGCTAGCTGTGCAACAGGTGTGTGTTTCTCACCTTCACTGATCTTTGCTTCCCTGAGAGGCACTCCTGGTGTTCCTGTTGATCCATCCTGCTGACCGGAGCCAAGGCTGAGGCCCGGCTGTCTCTGCTAGGTCATGTCACCGATGTCGCAAAACTGACTCTACCAAACTGGACTGTGGTGTATCCATGCAGTGTTCGGGAGTGGATCGAGCTGCTGCTGCTAACCTGTGAATTGAAGGGCTGGTTTCCAGACAACTCAAACGGGAGTTGCTCAAAAGAACCTTTCTAAACAGATGCACTTCTGCCACCCCACCCACCTCCAACCCCATATCTCTTCTTTTCCACACCTCTGGTGGATGATGGGTTACAAGGAATGTTAAAGCATTTAAGAACTATCATTAAAAATAGGATTTGAAAAAACTTAAAGTTACACATATGGCAGCTCAAAGCTGTCTGTAACTCATACCTCCACACAGACATACATGCAGGCAAAATACCAATGCACATAAAATAAAAATAAGTTATAAATGAACAAAACTAACAAGCATAGAATGAAGAAAGGGAAGGAGAAAGGGAAGGGAAAACACTGTATAGTGAGATACTAAAGATGGGGTGAGGGGAGAAAGGGAGACTGGAAGGGACAGGAGGAGAGGAGAGGACAGAGGAGGGGAGGGGAGAGGAGAGGACAGGGGAGGAGAAGAGAGGACAGGGGAGGGGAGGGGAGAAGAGAGGAGAGGAGAGGAAGGGAGGGGAGGGGAGGGGAGTGGGGAGAGGAGAGGAGAGGAGAGGAGAGGAGAGGGGAGGGGAGGGGGGGAGAGGAGAGGAGAGGAGAGGAGAGGAGAGGAGAGGAGAGGGGAGGGGAGGGGAGGAGAAGAGAGGAGAGGGGAGGGGAGGGGAGGGGAGGAGAGGGGAGAGAGGGGAGGAGAGGAGAGGAGAGGAGAGAGGAGAGGAGAGGAGAGGAGAGGAGAGGAGAGGAGAGGAGAGGAGAGGAGAGGAGAGGAGAGGAGAGGAGAGGAGAGGAGAGGAGAGACCAGGCACTTGCAAGGCAGACAGGGTTAGTGGAACGTTTTGTGAACCATGTACCACATTAGCATGTTGTGAGTATCTATCTCACAGGATGTCTTAGTTACAGTTTCCATTGTTGCAATAAAACACCGTGACCGGCAGGCAGCTTGAAGAGAAAGGGTTTATTTGGCTTACACTTCCATATCACGATTCATCATGAAGGTATTCAAGACAGGAACTCAAGCAGAACAGGGTTCTGGAAACAGGACCTGATGCAGAGCCATGGAGGAGTGCAACTTACTGGCTTGCTCCTTGTGGCTTGCTCAGCCTGCTTTCTTATAGAACCCAGACCACCAGCTCAGGATGGTACTACCCACAATGGGCTGGGCCCTCCCACATCAATCACTAATTAGGAAAAAGACTTACAGGATTGTCTTCAACCTGATATTATGGAGGCATTTTCTTAATTGAGGTTCCCTATGACTTTAGCTTGTATCAAATTAACATAAAACTATCCAGCACACAGGACATAAATGATACAGAGCTTCATGACTCTGAACTAAATTGACACTTCTTAGGCTTTGAAGTCTTTGTTACAGAGTATGTAGCCAGTGTTTCATGGCAATCTGGTCATGTGATACAGAATGAAAGAGCTAAATTGGGGTTGGGGATTTAGCTCAGCGGTAGAGCACTTGCCTAGCATGCGCAAGGTCCTGGGTTCGGTCCCCAGCTCCGGGGGGGGGGGGGAGAAAGAGCTAAATATAACTCCTCCTACAACCCCGAAAGCCTCTCTGCACTGTGGGGCTCAAGTGTCCTTTGAAGCGCCTCTCGGGGTGGGTCCTGACCACAGGGAGGGTCAAGACAAGATAATGCCTCTTGGTAATCCCTGGAAACAAGTTTTGGGCCACAGTCAGCATTTTTTTTTTCAGAGCTGGGGACCGAACCCAGGGCCTTGTGCTTGCTAGGCAAGCGCTCTACCACTGAGCTAAATCCCCAACCCCACAGTCAGCATTTATTATCACTAACAGTGAATGTGCTGACCAGGATATAAGCAGACCATGGACATATTTGCCCTTGTTTAAATCATTGCTCGATTTCTGAAACATTTATAAATTAAAATTTCATTTTCTTCACGCTCACAAAACGAACTGATGTGAGAAATCACATGAGAAGTGTCTTATCAGCCTCTCCCTTACGAACAGGAAGTACGCTCAAGCCCAGGTTGAGTTTGGAGCCTCCAGCCTGCTCTGAATCTGTGAGAGGGACCAAGGCTGCAGAGCTGCAGATCTGGTGCTCCCTTTGAGAGTTGTCTTCATTGGGATTTCCATGCTGTGAGGAGACACCATGACCAAGGCAACTCTTATAAAGGACAACATTTGATTGAGGCTGGCTTACAGGTTCAGAGGTTCAGTCCATTATCACCATGATGGGAAACAGGGAAGCATCCAGGCAGATATGGTGATGGAGAAGGAGCTGAGAGTTCTACATCTTGATCCACAGACAGCAGAAGGGGACTAGGTTCCACAACTGGGCAGAGCTTGAGCATAGGAGACCTCAAAGCCCAACCCCACATCAACACACTTTTTCCAACAAGGCCACACCTCCTTCCATGAAAAGACTTACCTCGTAGCCAGTATGCAAAAGAAAAGGGAGGGGAGCTAGGCTTGGTGGCTGTGCATTTAGTCTCAGCACTGGAGAAGCCAAGGCAGGTGGATCTGTGTGAGCTTGAGGGCAGACTCCTCTACATAGAGAGTTCCAAGACAACCATGACTAAATAGAGACTCTGCCCCCCACCTCAACAAAAAAGGAAAAAGGAAGGAGAAAGGGGGAGCAGTTCCACATTTCCTTCAAGAGCACATCTCCAATAACCTAAGAGTTCTCACTAGGACCTCTTAAAGTTTTACAATCTCCAAGGGACAACTCTGGGACCTTTAACCTGGACCTTTGAGGGCACTCCAGATCCAAGCACACACCCTGGCAGACCATGTAGAGTTCTTCCAGTTTGAGATGACACAGGCATAGCTTTCATCTTGTAGATTGGCAACTGCTCTTAGTGCATTATTTTTTCATAATGGATGAAAGTTCTAGAAGCATATTCTGAAAGAGATTTCAAAAAATAGACTCAAAAGGACTTGTGTAATCAACTCTGCCTGTTCACTTGGAGTTCTGTGTTACAAACAGCAGGGATCCAAAGCCTGCTCCACAGAGTAGCTCTGTGCAGTTCCTGAGGTGAGTGTGAGTCATGGAGATGATTCCGTCTGCTAACCTTAGTAGGAACACCTTGAATCCTACCTGCAACTGTCCCGTTCTTTACCATGGTTGTTTGTCCAAATTCGGCCTAAAACAAATGTCAGCCTGTTCTTAAACCCCATTACAACTGTTCAATGACCCAGATCTTCACAGGGGAATGTGTCAGGTCCAAAAGGAACTCAGGACCAATGGCTGTGATGCCTATTAGCATACCAAAGCACATGGTGGCTTCCAGGCCTTCTAGGTATCACCAATACCAAATACAGGTTGCTCTTTTCAGCTCTTCTCACCCCATCTGTACCCTAAACATCAGCTCATGGCTTTCTTTCCCTCCCTCATCTTCTCATTCCCTTGGAACCCTGTCATGCCAGCTACGTTCTCTCTTGACCCATCTCTCTTCTATCTTCCCCTTTTGGCCTCCTCTTCTTGTTCCTGTCTCATGGTCTCCTTTGCCTGCGTTCTCTTTGTCGTCTTCTCTCACTCTTCCTGTCTCTCTCCTCTCAAGGCCCAGTCAAGTCTGTGGGCCATGTTCCTCATACTTCCCTCTCTATGCCCTGAACTGTTCTAGATGCATCTGGCTCTACCATCCCTCATATCTACACCTCACCAAAGCTGGGATTGCACATGCGATTTGCCATTACAGCTTTTATATGTGTATTGGATCAGAACTCTGCATTTTACCAACTGACCCATCTTCCCAGCACTCTGCCATCATGTGCATGTGCACAAACACATATTTTTCATGTTGCAATTGCTTAATTAGCTGTTCTGTTTTACAGAACCTATCCAGTGGTAAGAAAAGGCATTAGCTGGTAAAACACAAGTCTGATATGGTGGCTGGCTGCAGCTCCTGTTAACCACTACATGTTATGAACACATCGGTAATCAGGAGAACATTGATTGGTATGCATCCAATTCCCCAGCGAAACTTGTCTTTAATGAAAGCAGTATTAATACTGTGGGTTTTAGTGCTCTTAGAGCCATCTCTTAAGTAATACTTGCCATCCTGTCTAACGGGGGCTACCATAATGTATGTTTTTACCAAGTAGGCTATCTCTTCAGCTCTGCTTCTGGTCCTTTGTTGGTTCTGCAGTCCCTCATCACAAGGCCTTCATGCCCATCTCTCTGGCCATCCCTGTCTCTACATCTCTCATCCTCCTCTGTGCCCTGGACACTCACAGCTGCTCCTCTAGAGAGCCTGGCTGTTAGGGTTTGCATGCCCTGCGTTTTTAACAGTACAGCCTTCTTCCAGTCCTCTCAGCTCTGAAGAAAATTTTTTCAAGATTCAGTTCACAATGACTTCACCTATAAGTGTCCCCAGCCCACAGTTGTAGAAGCATCTGCTCCTTCCACAGACCCCGTGACACTGAGACAAGCAGACCCCTTGACATTACCCTTCTCACTGAGACAGAACTTTCACCGGTCTCATCTCCACAACTACACTTTGAGACTTTCAGCAGAAGAAATCGTATTTTAACCATACCATACATCACGTATAATCACGGTTAGTATCATTTTTCTTTTAAAAATCTATTTTCATTTTATGTGCATTGGTGTTTTGCCTGCGTGTGTGTGTGTGTGTGTGTGTGTGTGTGTGTGTGTGTGTGTGTAAGGGTGTCAGATCTTAGAGTTACAGACAGTTGTGAGCTGCCATATGGATTCTAGGATCTGAACCCAGGTCCTCTGGAAGAGCATTCAGTTCTCTTTACTTAGTAAGACATCTCTCCAGCCCCATAGTTAATGTTTCTATAAATTTATTTTATTAACAAATGATTATTACATATTATTATTATTCACTTCAATTATTTATTACTCAATTATTAATTAAATGGGTTTAACTGAATGTAATAAATGGATGATTTGAATTTTTCAAAAATTATTTTCTCTCTCAAACCACCTCTCTTTTAATACACATATACATATGTCCCACATATGATAAAAGGAGAAGAGACAGAGGGTGAATCAACATGGCTGCTTTTACTTACCATCGATGCTCTGTGCCCAGTGGCTGATGGCAGAGGTGATGGGCTGTTTTCCCCATGTGGAAAATCCAAGCAGGAGCTATTCAGAGACCTCGAGCTTCCTGAGTCACTATGCTGTTGTCCCTTTTCTGATATCAGCCTCGATAGAAAGCTGGCCTTGCGACTACCTGGGCCTAATCTGTCTGTCCATACTCCACTCTCTCTTGCACTGCCATCGCTGCCTTGGAAGTGACTCTGGCGATCTGTGAGAGGTTTCCCTGAAACTTCTGGGCCCTGGGATCGCTCCCAGGTTTCTAACACAGATGATGGACGGTGTTGAGAAGCTGTCATTGTACCTAACCAGGACTGAGACATTACATTCTTGGGGCAAACGATGGAATGGCATGGTTGCTGTCCCGGGTGCTGAATTCTGGCGCTGCGCTCATGTGGACATGGACTATGGACATGGAGCTGTTCACTGTTCTCAACTCTCTCAGCCCAGCCTCTTTTGCCACAGGAAACATCTACCTCAAGTTGCCTGGGATGTGGAATTTGCCACACGCTTTTAGACCTTGGTATGTTGACACGGATGACTTGCTGTTTATTGTTGGCTTGAAGTAGTGAGACTCTTTCAGGTAAAGAAGAACAAACCATACACTGCTGGGCCCCTGAGTAGTTGGTTGAATGGAACGGGGGGCCTGTTTCATTCTCAGTGTTCCCACTGCTGGATTTGCCATCGAGTGCCCTCATGATCTTCCTGATGCCGAGATGAAATATCTCCAGAATATTGAGTAACAAGGAGATGGCTGCAATGCTGTGCATGAAGAGCATGAAAATGGTCTTCTCTGTGGGCCTGGATACAAAGCAGTCCACTGCGTTGGGGCAAGGGGCTTGTGTGCACTTGTAAATAGGGTGCATTTGGAACCCATAGAGAATATATTGGCCTATCATGAACCCTACCTCTAGCACAGATCTGGTCAAGATGTGTAAGACGTAGGTGCGCAGGAGACACCCTTTCAGAGGGACTTTATGAATCCTCTTCTGCTCCTCGAGTCTCCTCAGCTCCCTCTCAACCCTTTGTTGCTCCTCCAAGTCAAGATCTGGGTTCTCCATCTGGGCTTTGAGGTATAACTTCTTCTTCTGCCTTTGTTTCTCAAAGTCCCTGAGTCTATAGAGTGCATGGCCCATATACACCAAAGAAGGGGAAGACACAAAGATGATCTGCAAAACCCAGAATCTGATCAGAGAGATAGGGAAAGCATCATCATAACAGATATTGCTGCAACCAGGCTGCTGGGTGTTGCAGGCAAAGGAGGACTGCTCGTCATCCCAGACATCCTCAGCAGCAACACCAAGTACCAGCATTCGGAAGATGAAGAGGATAGTCAGCCAGATTTTCCCCACTATAGTGGAGTGGGAGTGGACTTCCTCTAGGATGCCACCCAGTAAATTCCAATCTCCCATGGCGAGGATTTCACATCTGCAATATACAGAGGGCAAGAAGGTTGATAAAACCGGGGGATGTCACTTATAAAGGCACATGATCGTGAGCAGCACAGAGTCTTTGCTTCAGTCAACACAACTCTGGATACTGACTTCATAGTTGAAGAAACTGGAATATTCCGAGGAGTATCAGTTTCTGAACAAAACACTAACCCTATAATCTAACCCAATTTCCTTCCTATCCTTTTCTCAGCCACAAGCAGCTCCCTTTCATTCCAGGATACCCATTAGTTTCCATCTTTGTACAATGTATTCCACAGTCTTGCTTACTTTTCTACTCATTCGAGAGGCCTATTTATCTCACTTCTAGCACGGTCTTAAGACTCAAATACTCTAGAAACTTTCTCTAAGCAGGCCAACCTCCACTTACTCTTCCCATTCCTAAGCTTCCGCAATCACACTTCTGGCATTTAGCCTAGAAGAATTTTGTGAGGTTTGCATTTTCTGTCTCACTTCCTGAAAAGATGAACCCCCTGCAAGTAAAGTCTCTCCATGGTATCTGGGTCTCTCTATACAAAAGGTATAAATATGTCCCCTTGAGTCTTCCACTGAATTAACTATCAACAGTGAAAGCAAAGTAGGATCTTCTCATATATCACACATGGCTATCATTGTAAGATAAAGGACACATTAAGAGAAACCAGCTGTGCTGCAGAGATAGCTCAGTGGTTAAGAGCACTGACTGCTCTTCCAGAGGTCCTGAGTTCAATTCCCAGCAACCATGTGGTGGCTCACAACTATCTGTAATGGGATCTGATGACCTCTTCTGGTGTGTCTGAAGACAGCAACAGTGTACTCATATACGTGAAATAAATAAATCTTCAGGGAAGGAGGGAGCGGGAGAGGGAGAGGGAGAGGGAGAGGGAGAGAGGGAGAGGGAGAGGGAGAGAGAGAGAGAGAGAGAGAGAGAGAGAGAGAGAGAGAGCAAGTAAATCCTTGGAAAGTGTTTCAGATCAAGGCAGTGATAATGTTGAGGCAGCCACTAAGACACATTTGGAAAGCCATGTCTTTCTTGGTTTTTCAGGACCTTTCCTCTGCATAACAGCCACAGCTGTCCTAGAATTCACTTTGTATAGCAGATTGGTCTTGAACTCACAGAGATTTGCCTGCCTCCCAAGTGCTAAAATTAAAGGGTTGTGTCACCATGTCTTGTGTCTTTATGGAATTCTTGCAAACTTGGAGAAGTTAATATAAACTGTTTCTCTAGAAGGCTTGGAGTCTAGAAAAGAGTCAAGGCATAAGTGTCATACACAGTTACTTTGTTTATCCTGGAAAAATTATGCTTTTCAAGGTTCAATAAGTCAAAACACTGTCTTAGGGTTTCCGTGTCTGCTATAAAAATGCCATGACCAAAAAGCAACTTGGAAGGAAAGGGTTTGTTTATTCAGCTTATATTTCCAGATTGTAGCCCATGATTGGAAAAAGTCAGGACAGGAACTCAAGCAGGGCTGGAACCTGGAAGCAGGAGCTGATAAAGAAGCAATGGAGGGGTGCTGCTTACTGACCTGCCTTTCATGGCTTGCTCAGCCTGCTTTCTGATTGAACTGAGGACCATCAGCCCTGGAATGGCACCATCCACAATGCACTTGGCCCTCCCCTGATCAATCACTAAGATAATGCCTTACAGCCAAATCTTATGGAGGCATTTTTTTCTCAACCAAGTTTCCCTCCCCTCAGACAGCCCTAGTTTGTGTGTCAAGTTAGCACAAGACTTGCCAGCACAGTAAGCTAAAGATTTCTAATATGGGGAAGACTTCCAGATATGAAAATCAGAGAGGAAAATATAATTAAGTTGAAGTAGACAATTGTAAGGAGCAAACAAAAGAAACGTATTTTAAGTACTACCATTTTGCTTTCAGATTCCATTTAATCATAAGGAGAAGCTAAATTCAAGGCGTCAAGCTCTAGGGGAGCTTGAGACTTCCCAAAAGCTGAACAGCTTCTGATACAAACAGTTGTCTGAGTCCAGACATCTCAGGAACATCTTATAAGGAGACAGATGTCTGAGTTTCACTTCTCCATCTTGCTGGAGAGTTCCAGCAAGTTCATGTTCCTAGGCCTAGAATCGAACCCCTATCCCACCTGTCCAGTGTTTTCTTTTTTTTTTTTTTTTTTTTTTTTGGTTCTTTTTTTCGGAGCTGGGGACCGAACCCAGGGCCTTGCGCTTCCTAGGTAAGCGCTCTACCACTGAGCTAAATCCACAGCCCCTGTCCAGTGTTTTCTTAAACAATAAAGAATATAGAAATTGCTGTTATCTAACCTGAGGCACATAAATTATAAAAATATATAACCAATTGCCTGTTATACCATAATTGACTGTGTGCTGCTTGCCCAGTCCTTTGTCCCCTTGTCATTCTAAAATTCCAGCCTAGAGTCTAGGAGGGGACCTTGCTGCAAAAGCTGAATTAAAGGCCTTGAAGCCAGGTGCCCTGGGTACAGCCCGGTCCCTAACAGGTACTTCCTTGCCTAACCCAGCTTAACCTGTAATGTCAAAATACACCTGGATAACACACAGCCCCCCCTGCCCTGTGTTCCCAGCCTTTAAAAATGTGCACTCTCCCTTCTGGGAAGCAGTTCAGATCTTGAACTGGCCACCTCCCTGAGCACCCAGAAAACAAAGTTTCCGTCTGTCTCTGAAGTGAGTGTTCTCTGCTTCCACCCCGAAACCAACAACAATGGCACGATTTTTAATGTTTGAATCCATCTCTCTAATATTTCCTGAAGTGCTACCTCTACCTAGGCATTATCTCAGAAGCCACAAACTCAACCACAGTCGTGGTGTATCTGAGGTGTGGAACACACACATTGGGATTTCACCTGAAAAACCAACAGGAATTGGAAAGTCACTATCATTCCTCACATAAATTAATCCATAAGTCATTGTAAGACTTCCAATCACTGAATAAAATAAAATGCCATAAATGTACACATATGTGCATGTGGATGTAAGAGCTATGTGATTGTATGAGCATATATATGAGTATATGTGTGTGTATATATGTGTGTGTATGTATGTATGCATGTATGTATGTATGTATGTATGTATATGTATGTATGTATGTATGTATGTATGTATGTATGTATGTGTAGGAGCATGGGAAGGAAGTCCAGGAGTATAGATACAGGAAGAATTAGAAGGGAGGGAAAAGAGGCAGAAAATAGGTAAAAAAGTAAGAAAAGGGATGACAGATTTCTAAGAAAATATGACTGGGGCTGGAAGGACGGCTTTGGCTTTGGTTACGACTGGAATGGTTATGCTTCCGAGCACCCACACGGTAGATTACAACCATTCATAACTCCAGTTTCAGGAGATGCAACTCTCTCTTCTGACGGCTTCATGTACCAATCATGGAAGAGCTACACAGACATACATCCAAGCAAAACACATAAAATACACCCTTTTTATAAAGGAAGATACGATTTTATTTAGTTAAACATTCACGTAAACTTCTCCTGTTCTCATACATACCTATGAAGGAAATTTTAAATAGGATTGTCTCAGTTAGGATTTCTATTGCTGCAGTAAACCACCATGACCAAAGTGCAAGTTGAGGGAAAAGGGGACAATGTGCCTTACACTTCCATTATCACTGACCATCATCACAGGAAGTCAGAACTCAAACAAGGTAGGAACCTGGAGGCAGGAGCTTGCGTAGAGGCCACAGAGAGGTGCTGCTTAGTGGCTTTCTCTCCATGCCTTGCGCAGTCTGCTTTCTTACACAACCCAAGACCATCAGTCCAGGGATAGCCCCCAACCAATCACTAATTAAGAAAATGCCTTATAGGCCTGCTACAACCTCATCTCTTCTGGAGAGATTTTCCCAATTGAGGTTCCCTCCTCTCAGATGACCCCAGCTTGGATCAAGTTGACATAAAACTATCCAGTTCAAGAACTAAGAAAGTAAATGCTTCTTATAATTTGATGAGTTTTGTTTTGAGGCATAAGTCTTACTATACCGCTCAGACTGGCGAAAGAAAGAAAGAAAGAAAGGAAAAGAGAAAGAAAGAAAGAAAGAAAGAAAAAAAGAAAGAAAGAAAGGAAGAAAGAAAGAAAGAGAGAAAGAAAGAAAGAAAGAAAGAAGAGAGAGAGAAAGAAAGAAGAGAGAAAGAGAGAGAAAGAAAGAAAGAAAAGAAAAGAAAAAGAAAAAAAAAGAAATTCTCCTGCCTTAACTTCCCAAGTGTTAGACTTTCAAGCATGAACCATAGCACTGTCTACCTCACAAAATTTGGAAAAAATTAGAACATTTTAATAGTTCATTCTATATATTTGCGAGATATTCAAAATGTTAAATAAGATTGTAGAGATTTTTAAATTTAATTTATATTAATTTAAATATAAGTTAAATTATATTTATATATCTCATATGTTTAAGTAATAATTTCTTAAGCTTGATCCTATCTAAGTTAAGGTGTTTTGTGTAATTAGTCTTCTAAAAATGTATAAAATATTCGGTTTCATTTTTAGTCTGTATTTTGACATCCTAAAATATATATGCTTAATTTTGTCACTATTTTAAATGTGAAAATTGTTTTTTAAATAGAAAAGAAATTTTTTTCTGAGGTTCTCAAGAAATCACAGTAAACTGACACCAGTGTGAAATAACAAGGTCGTGTGCAAAAGTTGTTCTAAGT
Organism: Rattus norvegicus; assembly: GCF_021556685.1. Classification (NCBI taxonomy): domain Eukaryota; kingdom Metazoa; phylum Chordata; class Mammalia; order Rodentia; family Muridae; genus Rattus; species Rattus norvegicus. Next base: position 52,226,049 of record NC_141538.1, read on the forward strand.
TCCCTAAAAAGAACTTCCTACCAACTACAGTGAACTGACTACAGACCCTTAAATCATTCTGGCTTGTTGACTAACAAATGCCAATTTAGCATCTCCTGTTTGATAAGCTAACCGTCCTTGCTGCCCAGAGATTTTAGATTGTTTCTTTCTATCCCACAAGGGATCTCTTATACATTTCTCATAATCAGCCCAGCCTGCCCATTTATCACTTACCTTAAAGTCAGACCAGAAAATTCCACTGGAGTTTGCAGGACCTTCAAGTTGCACCATGTGTGGCTGTTTAACAGAACAGCTGCTTCTGCTGCTGCCTGCTGGTACAAAGGCTCCGGTCAGGTGGCTGTGGGGCTCTAATTCAAAATGAACACGGCAGTTTCCATCAATGTAGTCTGACCTAGTTGCCACTCCCATCCTCCAACTAAAACTGTCCTTTGCTAATCTGCGACTTTCTTGTAGCATTTGTTTAGTTGATACCATGTTAGGACACCTTCTGGTAGACCTCATTCGGAAACAAAGAGTAAAACAGATAATAGTCGTCACTTTTTGTTTGTGAATTTGATTTGAGTTGAGTATATTTCTGTAGTTCATTGATTGCTCTGGAAATCAACACTCGCAGATCAATAAGCCGTGTCCAGTTTCATAGCTGCCTGGGGTGAATCTGGCCTCATCAAATGTGAGCAAAAATGAGTGGAGTGACAATCAGACCTAAAGCTATGCCATGCTAAAATGCGAAGCATCTGCAAGGCAGGATCAACACTTATACATCAGAGGGGAGTTGAGCCTGTGTACAGTGCATTCTAGTGAGAGTCCATTAGACTATGATACATGGCTCGGGAAATACTTTTCTTTTTTTTTTTTTTTTTTTTTTTTTTTGGTTCTTTTTTTTCGGAGCTGGGGACCGAACCCAGGGCCTTGCGCTTCCTAGGTAAGCGCTCTACCGCTGAGCTAAATCCCCAGCCCCAATACTTTTCTCTATATAGAGATTACGGGAAAACTAAGAGTATCCTCAGAGCCCACATCCGATTTTAGAAGAGAACTAGAATTCCAGAAAGTTCAAATAACTTGCAGAAAATCAGGAACTAGTTTCTCTAATTCGTAATCCACAGCATCTTTAATAGTCATATTGTAAGAGTATATCATCTTACTGTAACATTGAATGGACTGACAGTACTGTTAGGTCTCAAAGAAACCTGAGACAAAAGGCTAACTGAGGAGCCTATGTAACATATCAAAGCAGATGCTGGCAACCAGGCTCTCAGTGAGTACCTATAGCACAGTCCTGGCTCTTCAGCACCTCTCTCCTCTATCCCTGGGGTCAGTTGAATATGCTTGGCCCAGGGAGTGACACTACTTGAAGGTGTGGCCTTGTTGGAGTAGGTATGGCCTTGTTAGAATAAGTGTGCCATTGTGGGTGTGGGCTTTAATACCCTCTTCCTAACTTCCTGGAAATCAGTCATCTGTTTGACATTGGAACAAGATGTTGACCTCTCGGCTCCTCTTGTGCCATGCCTGCCTGGGTGTTGCCATGCTTCTGCCTTGATGATAATGGACTGAACCTCTGAACCTGTAAGCCAGCCTCAATTAAATGTTGTCCTTTACAAGAGTTGCCTTGGTCATGGTGTCTGTTCACAGCAGTAAAACCCTAACAAAGACAAACTCCAACCTAACCCTCTCCAGCTCTTGACCTTGGCTTCCACCCCATTTTAATTGGGGCTCTCTAGGGTAGCAAATTTTATAGAATGAATCTATCATCCATCTGCCTACCTACCTATTCATTTATATATCTGTATCTATCTCTATATATATTCGCTTATATCTCTATGTCTATATATCTATATGTATGTATCTATATTCATCTATATGTATCTTTATCTATGTACCTATCTTTAGATATATAATCTGTATATGGATTATATTTATATAAATGTTGAGAGAGAGAGGAAGAGGGGGAGAGAGAGAGAGAGAGAGAGAGAGAGAGAGACACTACGGTCTGAAGGCTGCAGTCCAGCTAATCCAACAATTGCTGACTGTGAACAGAAAGTCCAAAAATTCAGTAATGGCTCAGTCCAAAGGCTGGATATCTTGGATTGTCATCAGTATGCACTGGTATCTGAAAGAAGAAGGCTCCAATGCCAAGAAAGGAATGGGTGCGCTTGCAACAGCTTCCTTCTTTTATGTCCTTATAGAGGATTCTAGCAGAAGGTGTGGTCCAGTTCTTCCTGCCTCAAGATCCAGATCAAAGGTTCAGTCTAGAAGTGGATTCTCCTACTTCAAACCAAGCAGAAAAACCTCTCACATGTGTGCCCTCCATTTGTGAATTGAAGTTCATTCCAGATATAGTCAAGTTGACAACCAAGACTAGCCATCACACACACACACACACACACACACACACACACACACACCCCAGTTTCTTTTTTCGTATAAAACCCAGACATTTTGGCTGCATTCTTTTTTTTTAGCCTTTTCTTGGCTCCTCTCTTCATCCATTTGCCTTCTCTCCTCTTCCCTCTCTCTTCTCCCCTCTCATGGCCTGGTTTATTCTGCTGGCCATGCTCAGTCTGGACTCTTCCAGATGTCTCTGGCTGTGCTCTCCCTCATATCTACAACAAAAATCTTCTCCTAAACCATACCTAAGAACTCATTTTCTCATTTTCATTCAAACACTAGAACCCACAATGGCTCTATACCATAGCTCTGAGATACATTCCTAAGCATGGACTTTTCCAGATAAAATGTTGAACTAAATGTAAAATCACTGATATTCCTTAAGTACTACTTGCCTATCCTATTTTGTTTTGCTTTGTTTACATAAAAGATGACAATGAAAGATAAATTGCTAAGGAGTCACATTGTTTTCTTCTTTATTGAAAATAGTTTTTCACACAATGTATCCTGATTGTGTTTTCCCCTTCCTCTATTCTTTCCAATTTTCCCTATTTCCCTCCAGTCTAGATCCACTACCTTTCTGTGTCTCAGTAGAAAAAAAATGGGCTTCTGAGGAATAATAATAATATTATAATATGGTAAGACAAACATCAGAATAAGACAAAACCAACGAACAGAAAAAAGACAGCCCAGGAAAAGGCACAAGAAGCAGATTTAGATTCAGAGACTCACTATCTTATTATGATCTGTGAAGACCTCTGCATGCTGCCTCAGTCTCTGAGCTCCTATGTGCATCCACACTGTTGTATTTTAAAAGCCTTGTTTCTTGGTAATGTCAGTGCCTTCTGCCTCTTACACTCTCTGCCTTCTCTTCTTCAGGGTTCCCTGAGCTGTGAGGGGAAGAATTTGATGGAGACATCCCATTTAGGACTGAATGTTCCTCCAAGGTCTCTCACTCTTTGCATAGTGTCTGCTTATAGGTCTTTGTATTTGTTCCCATCTGTTGAGGAGGAAGCTTTGAGGAGTCAAACTTCGCCTCAAGAACAGACAGACAGTCAGGAGAACTGAGTGAAAACATGCTATCTATGCGTACACTTATTTGAGTAGTAATGGGTCACTGTCCATGGAGATTTTGATATTTAATTATAAAATTTACAAGCAAAATTATGAGCTCCATACACTTAATGAATATATTCAGCATTGAAACATAAAAATTGTGACAGAACATGTCTTTAAACTCAACAATAGGGCAGCAGATACAGGCCAGTCTTAGGTCTGCTAGAGTTACATGATGAGACCATAACTCAGTAATAAATAAGTAAATAAATAAAATTGTTCATTTGTGCATAAATTAATCTGAAAAGAGATCAAGAGGTTCCTGGTGTGAACAGTCTCAAGGTGAGATTACCATATGAATAAGGAGGCAGGAAGGGCACTTGTGCAATGTATCTCTTTTGTATATACTCAAGAAAATAAATGCTCAAATTAGAAGACAAAATAAAGATTAACTATATATCTATTTATTTAATTCAAACTTTTGTTATGATCATAAAGCATCATTAAATTTCTTTGACCCTCACAGATAAGTCAATCTGACCAGTTCATCCTTGAAGACTTTTACCAACTGGGTGAATGCCATGAGGACAGAACAAAGACTGAAAGAAGACTACATCTCCAAAACCTCACAGCAATAGTAAGAAATAACATCCTGAGAAGGGTACTGTGCTGGTTTGAATGAGAATGGCCTTCATCAACTCAGATATTTGAATGCTTGGTCCCCAGTTACTGGAACTGTTTGGGAAGGATTAGGAGGTATGGTCTTGGTAGAGGCAATATATCAGTGGGGTGGGCTTTGAGGTTTAAAAGAAAAAAACACAGCCACTCCCAGTGACTCTGCCTTGTGGTTCTATCTCAAGATGTGAACTCACAGCAACTTCTCCAGTGCCATGCCTGCCCACCTGCTGCCATGCTGTCTGCCATGACAGCCCGAAACTATGAACCTCAAGTACATTCTTTCTCCTATAAGTTGCATTGGTTGTAGCATCTCATCATAGCAATAGAACAGTAACCAAGACAGTTGGTGAGGAAACACCAACTCCAAGAAGGAGAAACACAGCTGGACGTAGAACAGTGGTGAGTGAGAACTGTCGCCACGGAGAGCATCGAGTTTCGAATTTTCTGCTTCACTTCCACCAAGAGTGGTGCTGAATCTATGAGAGCTTCAGGCAAGCAAGCTCCAGAAAGTGAAAGGGGGTAGCAGAAAGATTAGAGACTGCATATATCTAAAGAGGAGGGAAAGGGGCAAAAGATGGAGAGAGCCAGGGAGACAGGTCAGTGGGTGAAAGCACTTGGAGAGGAAGCCTGACCCTACTGAGTTGTGGGGAGAACACACATGGTGGAAGGAGAGAACCAGCTCCTGCTGTCCTCTGACCTCTGCATACACTGTGGAGTAGATGTGCCGCACCCATACACACAGTGGTAGAGCACATGCACAGTAAGAAGAAATTTAAACAATGCAAAGACAAGGAATGCTTCTAAGCTGATTCATGGCACCAATACTTGGGTCTGGCTATAACGTAGTAGTAGAAGGCATGCTTAGCATGTGAGGGCCTGGGTTCCGGGTAAAAAGAATAAAAAATAAAATAAGATACATAAAATTGAATAAAATAAAATTAAATTGAACCAAGTTCACCCATAACTGAGACAGAAATTCCTTGAGAACAGAAGGGAATGTGTGCCCTCTGTGCAGCTGCATGTTTAACATTTATGGAGGTGGAAGACGGCATTAGAAGATACACATAAATCTCTAAGTCAAGTTAATGTAGTGCAGGGTGGGTACAGAAGAAAGAGGAAGGTGTTTTCCAGAAGCTCACTTGTGTTTGGGTCTTCACCAAAGCAATATTATTCAGGGGAACCCACAGTGAGAAAATAAAGTGTTACGGAAGAAATTTCATAAACTACCAAGTTCTCATGGTTTAGCAGATAACCGCTGTTAAATTGAAGAGTAGCTTTGCCGGTAATGGGAAAGCACAGCTGCGAAAAAAAATCTTGGTGACCAAGACTAACGCTTTTCAAAATATTTTTGCAACAGCATCTTGATTACGAAATGGTGGTGTGAGAAGTAAGTTTCTCCCATAGTCTCTGGCATTTCAAGATCATGGTGTTCCGATAGGTTGGAAGGTGTGGCCCTGCTGAATGCCCACCCCACTCCCCGTTTGCCCACTGTGCATCACTCTTTGTGTCTCGGATGTGAGCTCTCAGCTTTATGATCTTTCCACCATGCCTGCCTGCTGTCATGCCTCCCAGCCATGACAGACTTTTATGTCTCTGGAATTATAAGTCCAAAACACTCTTCCTTCTATAACTCACTTCCAGCCATGGGGTTTTGCCACTGTAATAGGAAACTAACTAACACAGAGCAATGGTGTGTTAAGATTTCCAACTCAGGCTGGAAGTGTGGTTGAGCAGTGAGGAGCACTCAGCAGTTGGCTGCGTTTCGGCTCAGGACTTGGGTTTGGTTTCCAGCACTCACCTTGTGCCTCAAAAACGTACTGAAGTTCAGTTTCCAGGAATTATATAGCCATTTCAGGTCTCCACAGCACTGCACTGTGCAGATTACATGCAGTGCAATTACATGTATAAGGACCTCAAAAACATTTCTAATTTAGCAACCTGGAGTCCCCTCTGCTCTGGTCTGCACACCAGGGTTCTGCAGTCTAGACAACTCCGTGAGTATTTTCCCACAAGGTGCCATGATGCTGAGGGCCTTGGTTGTTACTCATTTATTTTGATCTTTGAGAGACCAAATCTTTTGGGTTCAGACTCCACCTTAGAGAACCTGACCTAAGGTTAAGCTCAAGTTAACTAACAGGCTGGTACCCAGCACCAGTTTATACGTCACCCCCATAGACAAGACCTATGTCTAGCACCAATTTCTCAACAAATCTGCACCCCCAGGTTACAAGCCTGCCCCTGATACTTCGCTTCCTAATAACCACCAATCAGGAGGAAAGCAGAAGTTAAGTTTATGGTTTGGCTCCCAGGACCAGCCAATTATGTTAAAGGCCATAATGGCTCCCTTATCAGCATCTATAAATGCTTGCCTAAAACTAGGCTCAGGGCTCCACCTTCCTGCTGTGTCAGGGTTGGTGGGGAGCCCAAGCTGGAGCTTGAATAAAGAGAGTCTAATGCGATTGCATTGAAGTCAGCTCCTTAGTGGTCTTTTGGGGTTCACGAACGCTTCCTGGTACAACATCTTCACTGTGACAGGTGTTCCCTGATTAAGAAGAAGTCTAGGAAGAAGATGCTGTGACCCCTGTGTTTCCCAGCCTGATAAAGTGTCCTGAATTTGGAAGAAAGCAGCTTCTTGCAGAAAGACCTCCACTGGGTTCTAGGGCATTCGGGTGCAGCCTTCTGTTCTGTTCTGTTCTGTTCTGTTCTGTTCTGTTCTGTTCTGTTCTGTTCTGTTCTGTTCTGTTCTGTTCTCTGTTCTGTTGTCCCCAAGGGCTCATCAAACAGCAGCATCCAGAGAAAAAGAAAGAGGAGACAGAAATTGGAGCTGAAGAGACCCTAGACTTGGGACAAAGAGCAACTCGAAGGCTCCAGGCTCCACAAATGACAAAGTGCTTGAGGTTACAGAAAGAAGACTCATATTCTTGAGTCGTCTTGAGAGACTCAAGGTTGTGGGATTGATGGCTACTGGATTCAGGGTTCCTGGATTAACAGCTGCCAGATTCAGGGATGCAGGATTCATGGCTATATGATTCATGGTTTCTAGACCCATGGGGTCTAGATTCATGGCTACCACACTCAGGATTGCCAGATCCATGGTTTCTGGATTCACAGTTCCCAGATTCACAGCTGACAGATGTCCTCCTGATGAAGTGGCAGCACCTGCCACTCTTCCTCCTGGATGGAGTTTGATGTTGCCAAGAGGAAGCAACCAGTCCAGTGGGTGCTGAATTCCAAGCTTCAGAGTCATTGGGAGGAAGAAAAGGAGTGGGGGAAGGAGAGGGGGAGAGGAGAGGAAAAGGGGCAGGGACAGGGACAGGGACAGAGACAGGGACAGGGAGAGGATGATCCAGCGTGAGAAACACTGGCTAAGGTTAGGGAACCTGTAGCCAAGCAGGCCTGCTGAGGCCCCTAGGTTACCTGAGCAGAAAGCAGGAGGTCCCATAGAAGCAAAGCCAACAGCAGGTAGCTGGGTCATGGGGTCCCTGAAGGGTTAAGCCTAGTTTCCCAATAAGGATTGAGTCTTGGATGTCTGAAGCCCAGTGTGTCCTGTCCCTTCCTGTCTTTCACCCTAAGCCTGAGCCCCCTGTACAATGTCCACCCTAACCCCTTCCTTGCCTACTGCTTCAGTGGGGGATCCCAGAGCCCATGTCCCTGCCAGCTCCACAGACCTAAACCCCTTCCTCAGCCTTGGCTGAGATGACTGTATTTCCTCCCCAGAAGGGGTGGGATTAAACTTTTGACATTAAAATCTAGCTTTTGTCTCCTGCCCCAATGTAGCAAGACTGGCCATGTAAAAACTTTATCTGAACTCCTGCTTTAAGTCCTGAGCAGTGTGGTAAGGAATGCATTTTTAGGAGATAGTCAGACATACCTTGTAGGTCACAGTTTGTGCATAATCCTGCCCTTGTCACTCCCAATAATAAAACAAGTGCCCAGGTTTATGAAAACTAAACTAAGTCCTTCTGATTGTATCCAACAGAGTAGAAAATCCAAAGTGTACCTGGTGAATTTCTCTACCTCCTCCAACCCAGAATTCAACTGAGTTTGGAATATTCTAGATTCTACTAATGAAGGAAGAAAAAGACGGTTCCAAGACTGCGCGTTGCTCAAGGACACTAGGAAACCATTCAAAGTACCTTACAACTGAAGTTCAATAAATAAATTATAAATAAATATCTGGTTATTTTCTAAGGTAACAATTTTGTTTCGTGTTGAAAACCAAAAGAGAAATGGAAAGAAAGAAAGAAAGAAGGAAAGAAAGAAAGAAAGAAAGAAAGAAAGAAGGAAAGAAAGAAAGAAAGAAAGAAAGAAAGAAAGAAAGGAAGAAAGAAAGGAAGAAAGAAAGAGAGGAGAAAGAAAGAAAGAAATCTTTAGGGAGGGCTTAGCTGTTAAGGGCACTGGCTGCTCTTGCAGAGAAACAGAGTATTGTTCCTAGCACCCTCACTGCAGCTCACAACAACCTGTAGCTTCATCCCAAGGAATCTGATGTACTCTTTTGGTCTCTATAGCAAGAGGCATGCACATAGCACACACACACACACACACACACACACACACACACACACACACACACACACACATCACCACCACCACCACCACTGCCACTCATGATGGGAAAACAAATTTTTTTAAAAAAATCTGTTTCATGAAAAAAGTGTAGAGATAAACAGAGCAAATGTCACCATTGGTTTATTAAGCCCTTTCATACTTCTGTCTTGAGTGGGCAAGAAGACACATTTCACTTTAGTATCACCACACTCCTGGGAAGATACAATCACTCGTTTTACAAAGTCCCCTCTTTAAAATGTGAAAGCATGAACACTACAGCATTCAATAACATCTGTCTTTAGATCCTATCACCAGAACCTCACTTCTGGCAGTTGATCAAAGGCGGTTTTATGAAGCATGAGATTATAGCCTAATTTTTGCCTGTAAGAATGTTCTAGAAAATGCCAGTTTTACAAATTTTATACATCCTTGGAATAGAATCAAGACTATCTCCTATTTAAGGCATGCTACAGTTTCATAAACAAGGCACTTCTTTCTGGCCATCTTTGACCAGTTTCTCCCTTCACCCCAAGATGTGACCTGCTAATGTAATGTAATCTCTTGCTCTGGAATTTAGTAATATTCCTATTCTATATTAGCCTGGAATTAAGAAATGATGTGGCTCTTCTGATCCCCAGTGCTGTGAGAACCTCAGGTTACCATGCAGACATAGTCAAGTCCAAGAACCACAACACACACAACAAATTCTGCAAATGGCACAGGATAACATCAAGAAACCCAGTTACAGGGGTTGGGGATTTAGCTCAGTGGTAGAGTGCTTGCCTAGCAAGCGCAAGGTCCTGGGTTCAGTCCCTAGCTCCAAAAAAAAAAAAAAAAAAAGAAAAAAAGAAACCCAGTTACAAAGATACAAATCTCTTAAGGAGTTGACCGCAAGTTCCTGAGGAACATGCCCTTTGCCAAGAACCACAGCAGGAAGATCTGAGGAAGATGCAGACAAACACTGCAAATGCAGTGCATAGGCAGAGGCCATCAAGGCCTTGTGAAGCCTGAGGTGGCTAAGCCCAGTGTTCCAAAGGGCCCTAACCACGACCATAGCTGTCTTGTTTTTATGTTCACCCCAAGCTTGGAAACTGGATTTGAAGCTGGATTTGAGCCCAAGGTTCAAACCAAGGCAGAGGCTGGAACTCCAGCTAAGGCTCCCAAAGGTGCCCAGGCCCCTGTGAAGGCCCCATAGGAAAGGGTTCTATCAGCCAACATGAAGACAGATGGGCTGCTGTGACATACCTAACTACACACTATTTGCAGATGACTAGTAACCTATGCTGTTTTACAATTAAACTTAGAGCCAGATCTGTCTTAAAAAAGAAGAAATGACGTTGTGAGATGAGTTATTATCACATTGTTTGCATTTGCCAATGTACCTACCAATAAGGGGTCAATTTAAGCAACTATGGTATATTCACATAATGTCACATTTCCACATAGACAAAATAATTGAAAAGCTGGGGTGTAGTGATGCACATCTATAATCCCAGCATGTGAGAGGCTGTGGCAGAAAGATTGTAGATTTGAGGGCAGGCTAGACAGCATAGAGAGTTGAAGGCAGCTAAGACCCTGTCCCAAGAACCAAAGAAGAAGAAGAAAGAGTGAAGAAATGGAGGAAGGGAAGGAGAGAGAAGGACAGAGGGAGGAAAAGGGAGGGAGGGAGGGAAGGAGGGAGGGAGGGAGAGAGAGAGAGAGAGAGAGAGAGAGAGAGAGAGAGAGAGAGAGCTAGCTAATACAGAATATTCTCCAAGGATCTGAAGAGCATCTTCAACTCTTCAACTACATGGTAACTTTGACGGCAGCCTGACTATGTGAGAGCCTGTTTTATGAAAGGTAGTGCTTATGGGGGGAGGGAGAAAGAGACTGGACGGAAGGGTCAGAATTAAGAGCACTTGCTGCTTTGGCACCCACAGGACAGCTTATAACCATCCATAATACCATTTCCAGGGAGCGGGGAGTGGAGGCTCTCTCTTCTGGCCTTCATGACACTTGGTATAGTCTGAAATGTATGCAAGCAAAATATTCACAGGCATAAAATAAAAACAGTTAAGCTGAAAACAAAATAATATCCAAAATAGATTTTCGAATGTATGTGTAGTGAACATGTATGTGTGTTTTCATGTTTGCATATGTATAGGCACATGTGTATGTGTGCATGTAGAGGCCAAAGAAACTGGCATTGTCTTCTTTGATGACTCTCTGACTTATATATTATATATTGAAGCACAGTCTCTCACCTAAACTCAGAGCTCTTGCTAACTACCTTGCTCCAGGGATCCCCTGTCTCTTCCTCTTGAGCACCAAAATTACAGGTAGGCCACCATACCCAGTATTTACATGGGTTCTGAAAGGCTGGAGAGATGGCTCAGTGGCTAAGGGCACTGGCTGCTTTTCCAGAGGTCCTGAGTTCAATTCCCAGCAATCACATGGTGGCTCACAACCATCTGTAATGGGATCAAATGCCCTCTTCTGATGCGTCTGAAGACAGCTACAGTGTACTTATATATAATAAATAAATAAGTCTTTACATCGGTTCTGAAGATTCAAATTTCGCCCTTATGTGGAAAGCATTTTACTTGCAAAGCCATCACCCCAGTCATAAGATACCTCATTAAATGAAATAGTCAAAACTTATTCTTTCATCTAAAGAATATGAATACATTTTTATTTGCATAAGTACTGAGCTAGGTGTAGCTTGGTGGCCGATCACTTGCTTAGCATGCACTATGAACTCATTCTCTACCACTATGAGGTGAAAATACCAAACCCATATTTAAGAACATGGAAAAGTTAATCTGGTGCACAACTGGAAGCATCATCTCTACTGATTCATATTCATGGCAATGGAGAGGTATTCTGGATGCTACTGGAAGTGAAAGGAAATCATCAGTATTGCCCAGTTATAGACCCCACCACTTCCAACAGGAATGCCTGCAAGACATACTTGTATGTTCCTGCGTTTACTTACTAGGCCAAGGTAGAAATGGCCGTTAGAAATTAAACTAGGTTAGCTGGGGCGTCCATAGTAAAACTTAAGCTGTGGCAATTTTAAGAGCAATTAGACTTTTTATACCTTTTCCAGGAACAGGGTATATGGCAATTACCAGGATCAATACAGCTGTTGTTGCCAGGATACAGTGATGCATGCAAACTACAAAAGCTACACAAGACTAATGTCTAAGACCAATTTTCCCATTAAGCTTCTTTCCCTGTTTTCTTGACATCTGAGGGGCCATACGTAGAAATGCAAAGAGTTCTGAGTGCCTCACTGCCTGATGGAGTGCATCTGGTCTCTCAGGAACCGGAAGGCACATTGTGCTCTGGGAGCCACGGACTCCAAGCTGAGAAACCCGTGATGCATGTCTCTCGAGGCGGCTAGGCCAGCTCAACTCCATGAGTCCCTGCACATACTGGTGCAAAAGTGGCATGCATGCTATAGGAATAACAAACCACTTTCTGTGTGGATTTAAGGTTCCCTCGATGAGACCATATCTGACAGTGCTCAAATGGCCAAGAACCTGAGATTAGACAGTTCATAGGCTCAGGGGGGAAACTACTACTATGATCCTGCTAAGGGCAATAAAATATTCACCACAACATAGTGCTATTCCCCTAAATCACTGCTTTATTCAAGTCTCATCAGAGACACTTCTTACAGTAGGAAGCAACTAGCAATGGGCAGAGTGAATCTTTGGTACACTTAGCCCTAAGTGGGGTATCTTCATTCAACCCTTTGCCTCAAGAATCAGGGATCCATTCCCCAACAGGAGACAGAGAGACTCTCAACAGCCAGTGGTGTCGGATGACTCCAAGGAACAGTGTCATCCAGACACAACATGACTAATACATATATGAATGCAGAGACTGATAACCCACGTGAGACCTGTTGGGGTTCAAGCCAGAGGAGGTATTTGCAATTGAAACCTGCGGGGAAAGGGGACATCAGTTTTCTTTAGTAGAGTGTCACTAGTCTATCAGCCATATCTTGGGGGAAGGCTCCATGCTCAGGAGTAGTTGACGAATAAAAAAAAAATTTCCTTGATTTTGTGTCTGAGCTTTTTGTTAGTTTTGTACTGTCTTAGCTTTGTTTATTTGTGTCTTATTGGTTTTTGTTTTTGTTTGTTTGTTTGTTTTGAGAGAAAGAACATGAAGTTCCATGAGTAGGGAAGTGGGATTCGAGATGAGTTGGAGTAGGGGGAAGACGATAAAAATAATTTGTTGTATAAAATTTTTTAATTAAAAAGAACCCTTGTCTATCCTGCTAAATTAGTAATTCTGCGCTGTTTAACCGTCCAAGATGGCATCTGAAGGCCAGTTCTCAACGCTGTCTAGCGCGCAGCAGACACAGTCTATGGACTAAAGAACTTAACAGTCAAACTTTCTCCTTACTCTAGGCCAAAACAGCTAAGACAATCCGACCTTACTTTCCCTTTCATTAGCGTTTCCCAGAACCTCCCCACTTCCGCTCTGGTGACGTCTTTTCCGCGGAGAAATCCCGCCCCGTTGTCACTGAGGTCACCGCCCGCCCATTTCCCTTTTGAGTCACGGAAGCGTACCAGAGTTTGGCGCCAACTGGAATTTTTTTTTTCCGCCTTCAATGGCGGGAACTGGCTGTGTGCGCCGAGACGTGCTTTGCGTCTGATCTAATTGGTTGTCGGCGCTCGGTCCCGCCCTGGCGTCCTTACTGCGGGCTGGGATTGGTGGAGACGGCCGAGCGCCTGGCGTCCGGACAGCGGCCGCTGTGCGGGGCTGGCCGGCCGGGTAAGTTCCTGAGGGCCTGTCGCGGGGCTGCTGGGGAGAGGCAGCGGGGTGCCGCCTGGGATGGCTTGCGCCGTGGGCGAAGGGTTGTGCCTGGCTGGGCCTCAAGGAGCCAGCTGCTGTCCTCGGGGACCGCCCTTTGGAGAGTCTCGAGGGGCTCTGGGGCGAGCACACGGAGCATCGCCCGGTCTACACTGCGCCCCTCCCCTCCCCCACCCGTGTCTCCTAGGTCCCTACTTCCGAGCTTTTGGTGAGTGTGGAGAAAGGGCTGTCCCGAGTGTCAGGCGCTCACTGACGTGGGTTGTTTCCCAAGCCGATACCTTGAGAGAAGAAGTTGTTTGTGTTGGTCTCTGCAGCGCCTAGAACCATCCCTGACATGGGAGCGAGGATGTGAACGTAGAATCCTCAGGAAGCATTTGTGCTTCAGGGTCATCTTGGCGGTCTTTTCTGTTCTCTCCACCCCAACACCAGACCTTTTGCTTAAGGCCTTCCTCCTATGAGCTTCAGCTCCTCTTTGGAAGGGAATAGGCCATTAGGCAAGACTTCTTGGATCTATTACTACTATACCCCATAGCATTTCCTGCCATCTTTCAGGAGATGCCCAGAGATTTATACTTTAAGGAATGTTTTTGACTTTTTTGACATCTGACTGGAACTTATCCCAGCTCTCCACTTTTCTAGCTGTTGGTCACAGCAGATATTCTAATTGTCGCTGTTCGTTTTCTCATCTATTTAAATGGGATAAGGAGTAATACGAACTTAATAGGAACTTCAGGATAATTTAAAGTGAATCAGTACTCTAGAGCATTTCTATCAATACTTGACTCATAGTAAAGGTGCACCATATGCCGCTTTTCATGTCCTTCTCATCCTCAGAACCTAGAATGAGACTTGCCTTTTAGCGTTTGCCTTTTTTTTTTTTTTTTTTAAATCCCCCCTACAAAAGTATGGTTTTCTGTTTTGGAAAATTTGAACTTCCTTCATACTGCTTTCAGAAAGACTAGATGGCCCTGTCTCTGCGAGTTTGCTTATGAGTCTGTTGGAGCTGTTTATCCCTCCAGATAAATGGGTATCAACCTGTAACAATTATTAAGTCTAACATTTTGGTGCTAGGGACTGGCATGTCCAAAGCCTGTGAGGACTGCACACAACTGAGCAACGTTTTTAGCCCAGCAGCTGTTATTAATCATTAGCTTCTTGTTTTTTAAAACTTGCCCCCTGCATGTTTCAAAGATGTACCACTCCTCTCAGTAGTAATTCGGATGGGAGATGAGAAGAAACATAGAAAGGTCTTTTTTTCTTTTCTTCTTCTATTTGTTTGCCCTTTTTTCTTCCCCGGGGAGACTCTCTGACCTGTAATTGTGTCTTTTAATTACCTGTCTCTATGATGCTAATGAGTCCCAAATCATATCAATCATGTTAACTGACTTTTTCTTTTAAGAACTCTATTTCCAATCTGGTCAGACATTTTCACCTGATTGTAGTACAAATAATTCACTGGATCTTCTTTATTTCTCTATTGCCATTAAAAGAATGTCTTCCACCTTATCAGGGTAGAAATTTCAGAATCATCTTTAACTAAGTTGGAATTTTGTTAGCTGAACAAATGATTATTTTATTACTTACCACTATGGCAGACTATGCTCAGAGCTGAGAATGGTAGGGAACAAAACGGATGATCCTTGTCCACCTGGGTCTATTTCGTCAACAAGATGGACATTTTCTTTCTCAAGTCCCACAGGAATGTAGAGTTGAATTTAAACGTGACTTTATTCACCTGATGTAATTGTTATCTCCAAGGCTTACTGCCTCAGTCTGCTAACTTAGACCTTGTCCTGGAAGCTTCTAGCTGCTGTACAGTTTTAAGTAAGCATGGAGTGTTTCCAGCCTCCCAGACTTACTGCTGAATGAGCTTACCTTTTCTCATTCCTTTTGAACTCTGGCTGGCTTCTTCTATCTTCCTGTCTCTAGCTGGTTCTCTCTCTGTAACCTGCCTCTGTACAATTGTCCCAGTAAAGCTGCTTCCTCTCCCTTTTTCGTTTTTTTTTTTTTTTTTAAATCTCGATGCACTGCTCTCTTAAGTAGCTTCCCTTTCCTCTCTTGTGAGAGTTGAGCATGTTATGTTCTGTCCAGTGTTTCTCTGATTCAGCACTTTGCCACTCGATCAGACATCACTTTTGAACATGGGTGCTTCCTTCTACAAACTTATCTTGACTTTCATTGTTTGGATTAAAGGTGTATTCCAGCCAGGGCTTTTCAGTAAATAACAAGATCCTGGGATTCACAGTGTGATAAATATCCTGTAGCAGTTGAACTGTGGAAAGAGATCATATAGGGAAAGGACATGGTGGTATAAGGATGGATAACAGTGTGAGGCCAAGTGGTGCACGCCCTTCGTCCCAGCACTCGGGGAGCAGAGGCAAGGGGATCTCTGAGTTTGCACACTGCCTTGTGTATAGATTGAATTCCTGTATGGCCAGGGCTACATGGAGAGCCCTTTCTCAATGCTCTCACCCATAAGCTTCCTAAAACCCAAAAAAGAATATATCAGAGGTCCTGACCTAGTGGGGCGAGAGAGAGACTAGGGGATATTACTTAGGCCAGAATATCAGTTATTGAGCAGACAGCACTGTTCAGAGTTGCCGACTGGGAGGGAACAAGTATGTTCCTAGAGCTTCTTGTGTCATCCGCATAGACTGCTGGGGACAGAAAAATCATGTATAGAATAACACTGGTTCACAGGTACAGGTCTGGTATGCAGGACCTCTGCAGAACTGTTAACAAGTGTGTTCATTGTCCTAAGATTAGCAAGAACACGATCAGATTGCTATTTTGAAGACAGCTCAGGATGGGTGGGATAGCTTAGCCAGTAGAAATGGCTGATGCTAAACCTGACAAGCTAACTGAGGTTGACACACATGATAGAAGGAGAGAATAAATTCCAAGTCAGTGGAAGACCTTCATTTGTGTACAAACACAACATATATACAAATGTATATTAATAATAATATAACATGTATTAAATATGTGTATATTATAATATATATTTTGTATGTTATATATGTATATTCTAAGGACAGCTCAAGTTTTGATGTGAAGGAAATTTCAAATCAGAAAGAGTGGACATTTGAATAGGTTTGCATGAAATAGAGCTGCTTTACCACAGAAATCTCTCAGAGCTATACTTTGTCTTTTGCTAAGTCTTTGACTCCTTACTTGTCTTGCACAGTTTTCTTATGCTTGTTTTGAGATAGGATCTTACCGTGGCTCCTGATTCAGCCTTGCAGCTGCTGAGACTAGACGTGTATTCTACTGTTGGATGGTCTTTTCTGTCTAGCTCCTGGCCACTAGCATCTGAAATGTGAATTTAGTTATGTTAGCCTCTGCTTTAGAATTTAGTGATCCTCCAGTCTCTACTGGAGAGAGTTCAAGTATCTTAGACATATAAACTGTTTCTTGGTTCTCTAAAGCCTCATTCTAATCTTGCTTTCACACATTTTAAACTGAACATTCGTGACTGCACTCATTTGTATGTGAACTCATAGATAGACTTGATACAGAATAGATCTGGTGAGGTGGTGTCGAAAATATGTCTACAAACAGAATCCTCAGAATTTTGGCAATAATAAAGGTGACTAGAAAGATACCAGTTTAAGTCAAAGTAAGGAATTTGAGCAAGTTATGGGCAGGTTTTTGAGCAAGAATTGCTATAGGCAATGCTTCTATAAAAGAATATCTGAATTCATAGCCTTTGGAAATTACTCATACATTTGTAGTTTGTTACTGATCTTGTACTAACCATAGCTCTGAAATCCTCTAGGTAGAACTTTTCATGAGACTACCTAGGCCATGAGTGAGACCAATGGAGTCATCATAAAAATAAACTATGAACTTAACTATTTTGGCTCCTTTAGTCTTTTTTTTGGGGGGGGGGTTAGTAAATATTTGCGTTCATGTGTATATATTGAGTATATGAAACTCAATCCCTACCTCAGGTCATCTGTAGTCTTAACTATTATCCGTTGGTTACAGTGTTGTTATTTAAATTATTTAAAATTTTTCTGGGCAGAGTCAAGAGGATCTCAAGTTCCAGGACAGTCTGGTCTACAGAGTGAGTTCTAGAAGAGCCAGGGTTACATAGAAAAACTGTGTCTTGTACACTCCCTACCACAAAAAAAAAAAAAAAAAAAAAAAAAATCAGTTCATTATGGCCCTGAAAGATAGCTGATTTCATGCCTGCCATCTGTAAATATATTAGCACAGATAGCAAGAGATTTTAGAGATATGTTTAAGGATTTTGCTTTGAGGCAGAGTGTCATGTATCCAGGCTGGCCTTGAAGTAGTCGAGAGTCTGCCTCTGAGTGCTGGGATTATAAGTAGACTTTGTGTATGATAGGCAAGCACTCTACTGATTGGGCTACATTTCCTCTCACGACTAAGGATTTTGAGGTGGGGAGAACTGTCCTGTATTTAAGTGATCCCAGAATCTGTCACCCAGGTTCTAATGAGAGAGGAAGAGGAAGAGTAGTGTTAGGATTGTCCATGTGATGATTGGGGCCTAGAGAGAGCAGGTAGAGAGAGAGGCTCTAGCTCAGCAGGTGCTTTTAGAAACTGGAAAATGTCAACAGCCTCTCTCAGCCCCCATAGACCCACAGCCCTGAAGGCATCTTGATTGTAGATCAGTAAGATTTTTTTTTTTATCCTCCAGAGCTATAAAAATACTTTGTGTTATTCAAGCCACTGTTTGATGTAACTTGTAAAAACAGAAGTAGAAAACTACACATAATCTTGTGTATATTTCATTTATCAATGGCTACATATGCTTATAGCTACTCTATTGATAGCACAGCATTTTGACTGTCATAGGAAGCTGTTTGATGACACTGATTTAGAATATTATTTTGAAACTGTACATGTGGAGGGAAGGGGTTATGTGCACTGATCGCCTCTGCCTAAGGAGTCCAGAAGAGGGTGTCAGATCCCCTGGAGCTGGAGTTATAGGTGCTTGTGAGCCACTTGATGTAGGTGCTGGGAACAGAGCTCTGGTCCTCTGTCAGAGCAGCAAGTCCTCTTGAGCTGTCTCTATCCCCAATAACACTGACTTAAAGATGGTCTAAACATTAAAATAAAAATTATCAATTCTAAGCCTAGAAAACTTTAAGGAAGGAACCAGTATTGGTCTTGTATTTTAGTTCTTCCAGGTGTTTCTGATGTAGGCTGTCATTTACGATAGCAAATTAGGGGGCCCAGGGAGATAGCTCAGTTGGTAAGTCGCTGATTAAACATGTGGATATACATTCAGATCGCTAGAACCCCAATTGAACAGCCAGACATCACATGGCTATATTAGTGCTGGCAAGACAGAGACTGGTGGATACCTGGAGTTTGGTGCCCAGCTGGTCTTGCCAAATCAGTGAGCAGATATAGAGACCAGGTCTAAAAACATGGTGAAAAGAGGTTAAGAAAGACACCAACATGACTATCTGGCTACACATGGATAGACATGCATGTACTAAGCACACGGGTATGCATGCACACTAAAGCAGCTTGGCGTGGTTATTGCTGAGTGTAGTAAGCTCAGTGTGTTGACGGATAAGATTAGTTCTCTGTAGACAAAGACCATTTCTTCTGTGGTTGCTGTTTGGGTCACTGTCCTAAGAGGAAACGGAATGATCAAAGTAAGATGCTGTGGAGTTGACACTCACTTGCTGCCTGTGTTCCAAGAGGGTGACGACATGGAATACTTTAGAAATTGTCCATACAGCCATTTCTGCTCTGGCATGATATGTTAAAGTTCTCTTAATTTTTTTTGTTTGGTTGTTTGGGTTTTTTTGGTAGTAAGGATTGAAACCAGAGCATTGTACTTGCTGACTGTGAAATTTCTGGATCCTAATTTAATGGTTATAGAAGGCAAAATATACTTCTTGGTATATTTATTTATTAAGAAACCTAACATGTCTTTAAAAGTTATTTTTATAATTTTGTATGTATGGGTGTGTGTACCACTATGCACTGCATGCAAGTCTGCTGTTCATGGAAGCCAAGAGAGGGTTTTAGACCCTCTGAAAGTGGAGTTACAGATGGTTGTGAGCCACCATTTGGGTAGATTTTATCCTGACTGACTTAATGGCTCTGGCCTTTTTTATGTTTAATTTTGCACAGAATGTGAAGAAACCGAGGCTTAAGCCCTTGTGAGACAAAGTCTGGCTGTATTGAGAGAAAAGGTAGGGTGGAAAGAGTAAAGATCTACATGCAAGTCCAGCTTCGTTCTCGGGGGTTGCTGTGTGTGGCTGTGCTGTGTGCTTTGGCCAGTACTATGTGTGGGTTCTTCTTGAAGTGCCCCCCTCCCCTCCTCGTCTCCTGGGGGTGGGGGTGGCTGAGGGTTCACTGTGTGACTCTGGCTGACCTGTAACGGACAAAGAGCCACCGCCTCTGCCTCCAAGCCTGGCTTCAGTACTTCTCTGACACAGAACACCTGTTTTCTTCATTTGCCTTTCCTTCATTACCACTGAGTTTAAACTTTCTAAAATACTTTTAAAAGCTTATTTATTACCAAGCGATGGTGGCACATGTCTTTAATCCCAGCACACAGGAAGCAGAGGCAGGCAGATCTCTGAGTTTCAGGACAGTCAGAGCTACACAGTAAAATCATGTCTTGAAAAAACAAAGGGGGAAAAAGGGCTGGCTGGCTAGCTGGCTTTATTTGTTTGTTTGTTTGTTTTATTTATTTTGAGATAGAGTCTTGCTGTGTAGCCCAAACTGACCTGGAACTTTCTATGTGGACTAAAACAGCTTCAAACTCTTAGTCCTTCTGACTCTGACTCTGTAGCACTTAAGTTACAGGTTTATGGCATAGCTCTATATTGTGGAGTGGCTCTTTCTTTGCACCATGTGGGTCCTTGGAGGTTAAACGTAGGTCATGAGGCTTGGTAGCAAGCATCTTTACTGAGACAACTCACTGGCCTTCTAAAGGCAATTTAAAAAGAAAAAAAGTTTGGGTTTATTTGTTGCTTGATGACCTGAGTTCAGCCCTCAGGACTCACATGGTGTAAAGAGAATAGACTCACAAAAGTTGTTATCTGACCTCCGTATCTCTACACCATGGCACAGATGCACAACTGTGCACAACAGTCAACAAAGTACCTTTTGTCCTTTTGTCTATGCACATACACATGTGCATTTGTGTCTTTTTAAAAAGTCATGTTTGTGTGTGTGCGTGCGCGTGAGCCTTTGTGATGTGAGTGCAAGCATGTGTATGCCATGTTAATGAGAGCCCACACAGAGCAGAGAACAACTTGGTGGAGTTGGTTCTCTCTTGCCTTCACCTGGGTTTCCAGAATTGAACTTGAGTCATCAGGCTTGCATGACAAGCACTTTACCTGCTGAGAGTCTTTCCAGCCCTCTGTGTTTTCTCTCTTATTTATTTATTTATTTATTTATTTATTTATTTATGTATTTTTATAACACATTAATTATAGAGTCTGGGGCTTTACACATGCTTGCAAGTGTTCTACTGTTGAGCCGTACTTCAGGTTGAATGCATCCTTTTATTTTCAATGTTTTACTTACTGGTGTTGTGTTTGTGTGTATGGTGTGTGTGTGAGGGCAGGTATGTGCTTACATCATGCACTCAGGATGGTGAGAGGGCAGCTTGCTGGAGTTGGTTCTCTCCTTCCACCATGGGTTCTAAGAATCAATGGATCTTAAGCTGTTACCTTTCTTCCCAGGAGCTGTAGGGGATAGCATTTGCATTTTTTGATGTATGTATATGTGTTTGTTTTTAGTGCTGATGGTTTTTTAGTGCAAAAGTTAATTTGTATTGTATTTTGAGATTCTTTTTGTCTCCCTGTGATGATGGGGGCCTATTTTATAAAATTAATGTAATTTACTTTGTTCATGGCCTATCTATACTAACAACATTAAGAGTTTCATTTTATAGTTTAGACTTTTACTCAGAAAATGTTAGTTTTTTTTGTTTTGTTTTGTTTTTTATTGTATTGGCCTGATTTTTTAGAATGAGAATGAAGTTATTCAGTGTACTCAAATCAGAAGGTTGCTTTGTAAGTTGAAGCTATTCTAATGGTGGGAATCTTTATGCTTACTACCGTAGATGGCACCTATGAAAAGGATATAGGACCATGGCAGCAGATGATGACAATGGTGATGGAACGGGTTTGTTTGATGTCTGTCCTGGTAAGAACTCTCAGTTGTCTCTGAATTTATGTACTCTTCGTTTCTTTCTAAGCTTTGGTGCTGTGAGTTTAGAACCAGGGCCTTTCAAATGATAGGAACATGTTCTGTCACAGTGATAGCCCTAACCTCAATTATAAAACCATTTACTTATTCTAAAGGGAAATGCGCCTCAACTTTTCTTCCTGTACGTGACTTAACATAGCAAAATACTTGGAACATAGGGAGTACTTATTAAATGTGAACCTTTTTCTTGGTTTTTGCTTTTATTTTTTTATATAGTGCTGAAAATCAAACACAGGGCTTATATACTTGGCTACACAGCACATTGCTCCTTAGCTCTAACTGTGTAGTTTGGAGATCTCACTGTGATAGCTGGGCCTCTAGGCACAAATCCCTGTAACTGGCTGACTTTATATTCATTCTCTCTCTCTCCTTTCATTTTTCTTTTTTAAAAAAAGATATATTTCTTTTTACTCTATGCTTATAAGTGCTTTGCCCGCCTATATGTATATGGGTCACGTGCGTGTCTGTTGACCAAGGAGGCCAGAGGGTGTTGGATCCCCTGGAACTAGAATTACAAATGGTTGTAATCCACCATGTGGGTGCTTGAACTGAGCCTGATCTGTTAGAACAGCAAATCTCTGTTGGGATTTAAGGCAAGTGCCACCACTGCCCGGCCTTGATGTACATATTTTTAATAAGTGAAGTTATGTTTACCTATTATTGTTTAGGGAAGCTTTGGTAGTCATGATTGATAATTAACTGGATTTAATTTATCTATTCCTGGATGTGGTAGAACATGACTATAGTTTGAGCAGTTGGGAGGCAGGAGAACTAAGTTCTAAGGCCAGCTTGAGATATATGGGAGACCTTGACACAGGAGAAGTGAAGGGAAAGGAGGGGTAGAGGAAGGAGGGGAGGGAGGTGACAGTGGAGTGAAGAATGACACAAGACATTGTAATAAAATAAGCTCATAAGATGGCTGTTTTGCAGGGGACTGGGGGGAAGAGTCCAGAGCCTCATGCAGCTAGAGCAGTACTGCCAAATGCGCTACATCTACTCCACATGTCAGATACAGTGATGTGCAGGTTCGCAGCTTCCGTGCTGAGCTTACGTTACACACGCACGCACGCACGCACGCACGCACGCACACACACACCCACACGCACACACACACCCACACGCACGCACACGTACGCACACACTCATACACACCCACACGCACGCACACTCATACACACACGCACACTCATACACACACTCCTGTTAACTCCTCCCATGTCTGTCACCCACTCCTCAAATTTATTACCTTTTCTTTAATTATGGCCACACACACACACCCTGCCGAGTCTGTTTAGTATTGCTTATATGTTTAAGGGCTGACTGCTTGGGATTCAGAACCTCTCAGGGGCCTTGTTCTCAGCAGTCATTGATTTTTGTAGGAGTTGGGCTTTGTGAGATTTCCCCATTCCTGTTGGCATAAGGCACAGCCATATTTTTGTGTGTTTTTTGTTGTTGTTGTTTTTTTTTTTTTGGTTTGTTTTTTGTTTTTTTACAGGTGCAGCTTTCCTGTAATATATAGGAAACGGTCTTACAGCAGTTGTTTTAGTTTTCTGGCTCTTAACAATCTTTCCACCCTCCTCTTCTACAGCATTCCCTGAGCCTTAAATGTAAGGTTTGCATTGTAGTTGTAACACAGGGGTTGAATATCTCTTAGTCAGTTCTTCATTCTTACTTAAAATGTGTTTTTAAAAGTTAATGTTGGTTGACCTGGAAGGGCTCCTCTCCCATCAGCATCATTAACACTTGTTTTTGCTAATGTAGTTTCAACTTGTTGTTACATTGCTGTTATAATTATATTATAGCTTTTTCCTTTTAAAAAGCTGGACAGTGGTGGTATACACCTTTAATCCCAGCACTCAGGAGGCAGCAGCAAGGAGATCCCTGAGTTTGAGGCCAACTTGGTCAACAGAGGGAGTTCCAGGACAACCAGAGCTGCATAGAGAAACCTTGTCTCAAAAAACAAACAAATTAAATCACCAGAAAAATTCACAGTATAATATAATGAATACCTTCATTTTTCCACCTAAATTCACAAATGTTTAAATTTTTAAGTAAAGCTTTTTTAGGGTGTGTGTGTGTGTGTGTGTGTGTGTGTGTGTCTGTCTGTCTGTCTGTCTGTCTTTTGTCATCATATGTCTGTGCTCCATGGGCATGCTTGGTGTCCTTGAGGCCAGAAGAGGGAGTCAGGTCTCATGGAACTGGAATTAGGGATGGTTGTGAGCCAGACATGGGTCGGAGGAACTAAATCATAGTCTATAAGAATGAGAAATGGTCTTAACTGCTGAACTATTTCTCCAGCCTCTCACAATTGTTTATCACACTAACTAGTAATTTTAAAAGGCAAAAATGACATTATTATTTTCGCTTACTAGATATTTATTTTTATTTTTGTGCATTACTCTCAAGACTCTTCACATGTCTACTTTTTTTCTTAATTTATTTTTATTTTTGTGGTACTGGGAATTGAACTCTGGGCAAGTGCTCTGTCACTGACCTAGCAACAGTAAGCTGTATATTTAAATAATGGGAGACTGCCATAAACTCTTATTTTGAGTGTGCTTTTGGGTTCCATTTTAATCTTTATTTATATGTGTGCTTTTGGGTTATGCTGGTTTGCGTTATTGTTGGTTGTTCAAGAAATTGTAATCTTTTAGGTATAGTTACATTGTCTTGTGTCTTGGTCATTGTTAGGAATGCCATGATGACAAGCCAAACATGGTGTCTGTACAGAGTTAACGCAACAATATGGTGCTTTACTTTTCTACTTTAAACAGACTTAGCTTACAGAAACGAAAGGCGCTTCGGAAGATAACTCTTCCTAGTACCATGGTATTATTTCCTTTATCCTTATTTCTAGACTCCAGTTATATCTTGTGTGAGATTTTGACCTTATTCTGTAGAACTCTTTTATAAAGCTTTATTCACTTAATTTTAAATTTTTTCTACATGTAATGCACATGTATCTGCATGTCCGTTATGTGTGTGCTCGGTGTCTGCAGATGTCAGAAGAGGGTTTCATCTGGAAATGCAGATGATTATCAACCACTGTGTAGGTGCTGGAAATCAAACCCAGATTATCTGTAAGAGTAGCCAGTGTTCTTCCCTACTGAGGCATCACCAGTTCCTATAAGACTTCTAAAGCCTTTCCCCTCTTTCCTGCTATTCTAAAGATTTGGTTTAAAAAAAATATTGAGTAATTTATACTAATCAGTGTAGTTCACAGTCAAGCATATCCAGTGATGATGGTGATGATAAAATTATAATTATTATATGTAGCTCCAGTTGGTTCTTTTTGTTTGTTTGTTTTGTTTTGTTTTCAAGACAGAGTTCCTTGTATAGCCCTGGTGGTCCTAAAACTCACTTTGTAGACCAGACTGGCCCTGAATTCTCATAGATTCACCTGTTTTGTATATTACTTTGCAGGACTGACTGGCCTGGAACTTGCTGTGTATACCAGGCTAGTCTTTAAGTGCTAGGATTAAAAGTATGCACCACATGCTCAGCCAATTGGTTCTTTTGTTGTTGTTTTGAGACAGGGTCTCACTACTTAGCTCTGATTGTCCTGAAACTCACGATGTAGACCAATTGCTTGAGTGTTAGGACTAAAGGTGTGTGCCACCATGCTTACTTCCAATTGGTTCTTTTCATTGTTTCTGTTTCTCTGGCGAGGTTTACTCAATTTGGATTGCATTAGTTACAGTCTAACTGATAATGTGTGGTGACTTAGGATTCTGTGTGTATTTTAATGGGTATTTGGCTTGACTGAATTTTCACTTACACTTCCCCTGTAGTTGGGGGAACTGAAATCTCTGTTTACATATTTTAGCTTTTGGTGTCTTTTTTTTGGTTCTTTTTTTCGGAGCTGGGGACTGAACCCAAGGCCTTGCGCTTCCTAGGTAAGCGCTCTACCACTGAGCTAAGTCCCCAGCCCCTTGGTGTCTTTTTTTGAGTTTGTTCCCTTTGGGAGTCACACAGCTGTCTGAGGCACAATTTGGCAGTCCTGTCCTTGGCTTTCTGAATTTGCTCTCTCACCCATAGTTGCTGTTTCCTTAGAGCCTTTATTCGGTTTTCAAGCCTAGAACTAGAAGGTCGTCTGACTTGTTGACATTTCAACATGATGTCACCTACAGATGTGTCAGGCTGCATTCTTAGCTATCCCAGGATGTGACCTGTGGGCCTTAGGTTGAATATTCTTGGCAGAGAAGTCCTTCTGCTGTAGAGCAGTACAAACTACTCCTTCAACAAACAGCTCTGATAAAGGGGAGAGGGAACTTAGAGCTAGCTTCCTTATTTATTTATTTATTTATTTATTTATTTATTTATCTTATATATTTGAGTATTTTGTCTGTATATATGTCTGTGTACCATGTACATGCCTGGTGTCTGTAGGCTACAAGACAGTATCAAATTCCCTGGTAATAGATTTATAGATAGTTGTAAGTGTCCATGTAGGTGTTGGGAATCCGACCTGGATCCTTTGGAAGAGCATCTACCTCCTCGGGTAGCTTTAATAGCTAGTTAAGCATTTATAGTGTTAAATGAACATGGAAAGTAGCTTATTATCGTTGGAATTAAAACCTCATTACACATTTTCTAAAGATGTATATACATGTATGTATGTGCATGTGCTTGCACACGTGCCCCTGAGTGCAGGCGCCCAGGAAGGCCTGAAGGTGTTGAATACTCTGGAACTTGAATTATCAGCAGTTGTGACCCATCTGATGTGGGTGCTGGGAACCGAATTTGGATCCTTTGGAAAAGTACAAGTGCTTTTAACCACTAAGCTGTCTCTTCGTCAGAAAAAGGCATCCGGTTCCCTGGAGCTGTAGTTACAGGTGTTTGTGAGGCTCCCGACATGGAAGAAACTCGAGTCTTTTGCAGACACTCTTAAGAACCATCTCTCCCAACTCCATACATTTTTTTTAAAGTGAATTTTGTCTGAATTTGTAGTCAATTTATAAGTCTCTATGTCAACATCTTTCTGTTGATAAGCACATATAAACCTTGACTTTTTCTTTCTTTTTCTCCTCTTTTTCCTCCTTCTTTGTTTGTTTTTTGTATGCGTGTGTTTTTTGAGACAGGTTTGTCTGTGTGGCCTTGGCTGTCCTGGAAGTACTCTTTACACCAGGCTGGCCTCCACCTCCCAAGTGGTGGGATTAAAGGTGTGTGCCACCACCACTACCACCCAGACCCTTGTTCATGCTTTAAAGCAGAAATAATATATTCCTTTCCTTGTCCTTCTAAGTAGGAATTGAAACAAACAAACAAACAAAAAAACCCTCAACCTATAAGCCCATTTTAACTAATCTTTGCTATTTTTGCAGCCTCTCCTCTTAAAAATAATGATGAAGGCTCATTGGACATATATGCTGGGTTGGACAGTACTGTTTCTGGTATGTAAATTTCATAGAACAGTCTGATTTTGTTTGATTGGTTTGCTGTGTTTGTTTTATTGTTAATGACTCTTGGTAACTTCACAGCTCCCAAATAATGTCTTTGTAATTACCACGAGATAATTACTTTTTGTCCCAAAGCTTTATCAGAACATATTAACACAGATATTATTAATTATTAGTATTTACTAATGTTATTAATTTGTGACTCAGGTTTAATTAGGTTTTGTACAACAGTATTTCACACCATTGAAATGGCAACTGGTGCTGTAGGATATGCATCTCTGCCTATCCTCTCACAGAGAGGACTGTTACTGTGTCTTCAAATACCCCAGTAAGAGTGGCAGTGAAGTCTCACACATGTCCAATTAAGAGCTTTTCCACAGTCAGATCTGTCTGTTTTGTAACAGAGATAATTATCACTCTGGGTTCTTTGGAACAGCTACTTTATACAGTGCGGCATTCTGTGAGATCAGTATAGGCTGTGTAGCTAAGGAGAAACGTAATAACCCTTTGAGGCAGATGCAGCATCAAGAACCTAACACAAAGAATAATGATATACTTGTAGAACATAAAGATAACAAGATATTCTTGATGCTTACTAAAATGTTTTGATAAAATGGATTCACAACATCTAACAGGTATCTAATGTAAGGTTTTGTTTGTTTTCAGACAGTACTGCTAGGTCCTGCGTGTCGTTCAGAAACTGTCTGGATTTGTATGAAGAGATCCTGACTGAAGAAGGAACTGCAAAGGAGGCAACATACAGTGACGTATGAGTTGTCTCTACCGTTGAGAACATTTATTTGTTTTTGTAGCTCCTGAAGAGATGGCTACAGATTACTATTGAACAGTCTGTGTTTAGGGATTAGTTCTTAAATTAAGAGTACTTAAGGCAGTTTCTGCCTCTGATTTGTTTTTCTAAGAAATACTTTCTAAATATATATTTAAATTCAGTTATAATTTTATTTGACTGAGCTTATATAAAAAACTATAGTAGACTGTCAGTGAAATATATTTTTTTCATGATTTATATTAAGTTGTGTGTTATGTAATGTGCCGAAACTTACATGCCACAAATTTCTTTTTAACTATATTTGAACATTAAGGTTCAGAGTTACACTATGAAGCTTATCAAAATGTACCATGAATGGGCTGAAATTTAAAAGCCAATAATCTAGGCAGGCACAGTATTTTGCCTATAGGCTCTGAGATAGGAGGCTCAATAGTGAAGTAGCCTAGCCTACATCTGGAGACACTGTCTAGGAAACAACAGCAATTTTACATCACTTAAGCTAAGAGAGTACAGTAATGCTTACATTAATCTTTTGTGTTTTACAGTTGCAGATAGAATATGGGAAATGTCAGCAGCAAATGAAAGATCTGATGAAAAGATTTAAGGAAATACAGACACAGGTATCATGGTTATTTCTTCCTCATTAACATTTATGTGTGAGAGTGCACTTGATTGCACATGCATATAGAGCCAGAGATATCCTTGGGTGCTGTACCTCAGGCACCATCTGCCTTGCCTTTTGAGACATAGTCTCTAACTGGCCTGCATCTCACAAAGTAGGCTAGGCTGCATGCTAGCAACCCACAGGAATCCACCCATCTCCATTTTTCCAGTGCTGAGATGATAAATAAGTACAACCCAAGATAGCTTTTCATGTGACTTCTAAGGAATCAAACTTACATCCTCACACTTGTGTGCCTAGCTCTTTACTGAGTTATCTTCCCAGGCAGCCCTTTGTTTTATATTGCTGAGGCCTGCCCTCGAGCATAACTGTAGCCATTTTGTTCCATGACCACCAGCTGTTTCATATTGTTGCTGTAATATTCCTACAAGTCAGCTTGACTCAGCCAGGTCATGTTGACCACATAGCCTGTTATGTTCTGTATGTTATGAGGTTTGTTAATCTTAAGACGATCTACAACCATAAGCTTCATTTAGACTCCCATCAAATTAAAGGTCACTATGAACTGTTACATCTAAAATGGCTCAAGTCAGGGCCTACCACCCTGCAGTACCTCCTGCACTTGCTTTTGAGTTCATTGTGTTTTTGTGTTTTATCCTTTATATGCTGGCCCTGAGAAATGTCCAATATGTAGCTTTCAGCCCCCAAGTCTGAAACCGTTTTTCTGGCCGATCAGTCTTTAGGTGTGTGTTCAGTAAACCATACATGTCTGGCTGAGATGATTGTTGGTGTGGTTTGTGGGGGCAACTCTGAACCTCAACAATATAAGAACATAAAAACTTGGGCTTGATCCCAGGACAGACAGGCAGACAGACATAAGAATCTTTTAAAGCACAGTACCTGTAGTTCAAGTTACTTAAGAGACTAGGATGGGGGGATCACTCAACCATGGGATTCAGGGCCAGCTTGATTAACATAGTAAGAGTATCTCCTCACCCGCTTTGAGACAAGGTTTCTCTGTATAGCCATGGCCGTTCTGGAACTCCCTCTGTAGACCAGTCTGCCCTCAAACTTAGACCTGCTTGCTTCTGCCTCCCTAGTGCTGGGACTAAAGGCATGTGCAACCACTGCCCAGTGTGACTTCGCCTTTTAAAAGAAAAAGTTATAATTAAAGTTAAAATACTAAAATCTTGGCATTTTAAAAGTTTAATACTGGGGCTAGAGAGATGGCTCAGATGTTAAGAACACTGGCTGTCCTTCCAGGTTCAATTTCCAGTGCCTATGTAGCAGCGCACAACTGTTTGTAACTCTAGTTCTAAGGAGTTCCAGGGGGCCCAACACCCTCACAAAGACATTTTGTGAAAGCAAAACACCAATGTACATTGTTTAAAAAAGCTTAATACTCTGGTTTTGTGCATGTGAGGGTCTACCACTGAAGTGTACCCTCAACCTATTTTTTGGAGCATTAGCAATTAAAGTGGTAAAGTATTGGCAGCTTATGAAGTTCTTTTTCTATTTGCTAGGGGTCGAACCCAAGGCCTGGGTCTCTATAATGTGAGTTAAACATGCAGCATCTGACATTTCTTTGTATTCGTAAAAATTCCATTTCTTTGACAATCTCCTACATGCAGACAATATAACTTGGCCATGTCTATACCTCTCCACTTTAGAAAATGTTTTGTCATTGCTATTTTAATTTTTTCTTGATTAGAAAGGATTATAGGAAAACTGCTTCAAAGTTAAAATGACATTAACGTATCCGATATATTGGATGAATTGATAATTGGGTGGTAAGTTTAGAAGTGGGTGGCTTAAAAGAGGGTAGTTCTCTTTTGTTTGAAATGGTCCTACTGTGCAGCCCTGACTGGCCTGTACCTTCCTGTGTAGACCAGTCTGGCCCTGCCTCTGCCTCCCAAGTGCTTGCACTACCACACACAGCTAAAAGAAGATAGTTTTGAGGAACAAAGATTAAGGGGTTTTGTTTGTTTTGTTTGTTTGTTTGAAAAAAAATGGTGATTCACAGTTGTCAGAATGGTTCTTTTTGTGATTGTGCTGCAAAAAATAAAGGATGTGAGAGTATTCTGTCTACTTTTTTGTAAACTCTTGATTCTCCTTTCCCTGAAAGAACCAGCTCTAGGTTCTTTGTTTATTTGAAAGCTAACATCTTAGCATGTTTAGTTTTTTAAATAGACAATGCTTAGCATTTCTTAGTGTTTTTTGTTTTAAGATGTGGTCTCACTGTAGCTCTGACTGACCTAGAACTTTCTATGTACACCAGGCTGGTTCTAACTTTCAGAGAATCTGCCTGCCTCTGCCTCCTGAGTGCCGGGACTAAAGTGTACCACCACACCATACCTGGCAAATCATGTTTTCGTTATTAAAACTACTTAGTTATTGAAACTGAAACTTCAGGGTAATGATCCAGGCAGAACTTGGTGCTTGTGTTACAGCTTTTACAATGCTTGCCTGAAGCATGTCCTTATTAGGTGGTTCTTTCCTGGTTTTGGTTATTGTCTCCGAATCTCAGCTTCTGCATCCGAGCAGTAGGGAAATTAATTCTTAGAGAGCTGCTTCTCAGAATTACATAAGATAAAAAGCTGGGTATGGTGTCGTGCACCATTCCTCACATTGGAGGCTGAGGTAGGAGGATCAAGCGAGTTCAAGCCTATCATGGGCTGTGTAGCCAAGCTTTGTCTTTAAAAACTCACAACAACTGGCAACTACAAGGAGTAGTATTGACAGTTCTATACATTTTGGGTCTGTTAATGTGTCCTATCTGTGTTTTAGAACTTGAACTTAAAAAATGAAAACCAGTCTCTTAAGAAGAATATCTCAGCACTTATCAAAACTGCCAGAGTGGAGATAAACCGTAAGGATGAAGAGATAAATCATCTTCACCAAAGGTGTGTGTATGTTACCTTTCCCCAGTCACATAAAGTATGGTTTACTTTGAGTCAAAGGATGAAATACGTGTTTCATTAGAGAGTCATGGTCCTAGTGTCAATGGCAACTACTCTGCTAATGATTTATAGTGGTATCTATGGTTACTGATAGAACATTGTCACACAGTTCCTAAAATACACTGGGGCCTTGCTCTAGTACTGCTTACGAGAGAAAGTCACTGTGCATGTGTTGAGTTCTGCTGGTCACATCAGAAACTGAGACACCGGGAGAGCAGGGCTGGGGAAGTAGCTCAGTGAAGCATTTGCCCAGAACACCTAGAAGAAAGAAAGAAGGCTGTGCAAGGGAAGGCACTTGGAGCCAAGCCTGCTGACCTGAGATGAATCCTTGGGTTCCAGATGCTAGGAGAGACCCAACTCCCACAAGTGCACTGCGACCTCTACAGGGTGCTCTAGCATGCTTGCGCTCCCTCCCTCCCTTCCTTCCCAAATCAGTACACTAAAGCAGTTTTTAAATGACAATACAGGAGGAAAATGCCCTTAACCTTTTTAATAAGTAACCTTTTCGAGTGGGTTTTTTTGTTAATTTTTCTCACTCTTTAATACAGGGTGACTTTCTGGTCCAGGGGAGTTTGTATCTATGGCTGCCCCATCTTCCCCATAAACAGAAGTGAAAGAATTATTGTTTAAACCTGCTGCTACCATCTCCTCCCTTTCAGTCGTGTTTTGGTTTGCTTTTAAGCATAGGGTAAGGACTGTGTTTTGTTTTTAAGGATAGGGTATCTAAGGCTGGCTTTGACTTTCTGTTTATCCTCTTGCTTTGTCATCACACCCTACTTCAAATTCTGCTTTTGTAATGTTTTTGTTGTAGTTTTGATTTTGGGTGGTGTGGAAAGTTGAACTCAGGGCTGTGCAAGTGCTTCACCACTGAGCCCTTGGCGCCTTTTTGTAAAGAGTGCATAGTCCATGGTAGAGCTTTCTATCATGTGGGTTCCAGGGATTAAATTCAGGGCAGCAAGTGCCTTTACCCACTGAACCATCTTGCCAGCCCCCGTGTACTCTTGAGTTGCATCCTATCTGACTTTTAATCATCAGATAGTGCCATAAATCCATCAAATAGTTTCTAACCTTTCATTTAGATTATCTTCATGTGGCTTGTTTAACTCCATTACCCTCCTGCTTTGAAGCAATCTCCTTCTATAATTACATTTGTAATGTGATGCTTTTTAATTATTTTCCTGGGATTCATTTTTCTGTCTTGGTTTTTCAAAGATCAAGCCTTTGTCCTTTTTTCTTCCTCTTTTAGATTTATTTTATCTGTATATGTGCTTGCCAGTGCCTGTGGAGGTTGGAAGGGGGCATCAGACACTTGTGAGCTGGCCAATCTTGGTACTGGGATTTGAACTCTAGTCGTCAAATAGAGCAGTAGGGTGCTCTTAACCAATGAGCCATCTCTCCTGTCTCTGCTTCATTCTTCTTCAGTTTCTTCATATGAACAGTCTCCTGCATGCTAGGCCAATTTAATTTGTGTGTGTGTGCATACTTTATACCCACATGAGCGTCTTTAAAGGGTTTTCAAAATTTATCTAGAATGTTTTGCCACAAAGCCTTTCCCGTTGTTCTGTAGCTTATTTATTTATTTTGGTGTTTATTCCGTTGGTGTAAGCCAGGCTTCTAGGAAGTGGGTGACATTTAACTTACTGCTGACACTAGAGTACTTGTAATAAGTTGCTGTTAATAACACCAAGACTTTTGGCAAACTATAACACATCATCAGTTGCCTATGAAGCTTCCCTCTCAACCACTCCTTAAAGCCACCACTTGATGCTTATGCCCCTGTGAACTGGCAGTGTATTTATTTCTCTTCATTTATTCACATGCTGCAGCCCCCCTAGTCCATGTAAACCAGCAGTAATCTATTGTGCTGACATTCATTTCTGCATCTGCTTTGCTTTCTTTTGCCTCTGGTTTTCTGAAGCACATACCTGAACAAAAGTCATCTTATGCTCTTCTCTTGATTAAAATGTATTAGAAGCTTTTTTTTATCTTGGGGGTGAAAGGACAAGTATCTTAACTTTCCTCTCTGGTCCCTTGCAGCATAGACCCAACTATTTCTAAGCCCTGCCTGTGCTTACCTCTGCATGAATACCATGACTCTGATGTTCTTTCAGGTACCCCAGGTTCTGCCTTTCCTTTGTGGGTGTCCCTTCTCTACTGTGTGGATTGCCTGTCTCTTCACCCTCTGGTTTTGGCATAGCCATCTTGTTTTTATTGTTGTTAATAGTTTTTAATGTGTATGTGTATAGACCATGTGTGTGCCTGGTATCTGCAGAGGCCTGGAAACGGTGTCTGGAGTGGAGTTACAGTTGTTGTGATTGCTGTCCTCAGTCCTGAGGAACTGACCCAGATCCTTTGATGAATAGACAGTGCTCCTCACCACTGAGCACCTCTCTAGCCCCTAATTAGCCCCTTTCTGGCTGGAGATACTTATTGTTCTCTGTCCAAATCAGGTTTCTTTTGTGGGATTATGTATTGTAGTTATTCAAATGAATGAGATCCCTTGCTTAGTCTCTTCTGTTTTTACTGCAGTATAAGTTTCATGAAGCAGAAATGCGTTTGCTTAGATTCAGCATTTTTCATTTCCTTGTATGTAGGCTGGCATATTGGAGATCATTGTTGCGTGACTTAAGACTACCATTGTGTGGACTATTTTACCTTACTTAAGCTTTTCCTAACCTAAGTCATTCCCAGTGGTTCCTGAATAAAGAAGCTGTTTGGTTTGTTGTTGTTTATATCTAGCCTTGACTTGGAATTCTGTGTTAGACCAGATTATCCTGGAGTTCACAGAGATCCCCTACCTCTGATTCCAGAGGGCTGAGATTAAAGACATTGCCATCACACCTGGCTTGAAAAGTTGTGTGCGTGTGGGCATGCGTGTGTTTGTATGTGTGTGCAACCTTAGTATTAGTTTGTTTAATGTAGATATGTATTATTTAATAAATATTCTATCAAATATACTGTGAGTTAACAAGTAACTAATTAGCATTTAGGAGAAATTTAACATTTACTGGAGCAAAATTGAAATATTAACATACAGCAAATATAAATAGAAAAATAAAGCATGTGAGTACTGGGAAATGTACAATGTGAAGGCATATTTAAAGGTAAAACTTTGAAGGCTGGTAAAATGTCTTATCTGATGAAGGTGCTTGCAGTCAAGCCACGTGTGTGAGTTCCCTCCCTGAAATCCTCGTGGTGCAGAGAACCAACTTCCATGTGTTATCCCCCCCACCCCCCATGAACAAACTCAGGAAAATAAGTAAATAGGATTAAAATAAAACTTTGAGTGGCAGTACTTTGTAGTCTGTACTAAAAGGTGTGACCCAGCACTGGCTTTTAGGAGTCTGTAGTTTGATAAGTGTGGGGTGCATTACCCGAACACGGCATGCTTTGGGTAAATGAATTGGAAAAATCTTTCATTCTATGACTTGCCTGTTGCTCCTTTTTTTTATGTCTATTGAGAAACAGAGTTCTATCTCTTAGCAAAGGTTAGTTACATTTTTCTTTTATGGTTACAGCTTTTTGTCACATTTCCCCAGTTGTCTCAGAGGTATGTTCTAGTAATTGGTTGTTTTTCTGATGCCAGAGATTGAGTGCAGGGCCTCATACTTGTTAGGCAAAGGCTACAACATCGAGCTACTACTTTAATCCCTAATTGAGGTGGGATCTGTATTGGTTTTGTAATTTATTATGTTCAAATAAGGTTATATTGTGAGATGCTGTGTGTTAAGACCTCAGTGTGTAAGCTTACTGGGGGTAGATGGGAACAGTACAATTCAAACATAACAGAATGGATATGAGGTATGTATGTAGCTGCAGGTTGTGTATCTGCTAAGTGTGCTGCGCTGACTTGGGAGTTGTATATCTGTCCTGAGTCCAAAGAGAACTGGCAGGTGCTGGGGTAGAGTTCCTTTCAAGCAAAAGCAAATGAGAGAGTTCCTTGCATTAAGAATGGGTCTGTTTAGTTGGAAATGGATACAGTCTTTGCTTTTTAACCCAGTGTTTCCTGCATGCTTAGTAAATGGCTTTCTCATTGAGCTACAGCCCAGCCCAAATCTCTGGCTCCTACTGGTTTTGCCAGTATGTATGCTCTTAAATTTGAAAGATGTCATGTGAGTAAAATCTAGAATGCTACTAAGTATCGATTAACATTGCTTTTTTTTGTTATTTCCTGTATCTTAATAGATTGTCTGAGTTTCCACATTTTCGAAATAACCATAAAACTGCAAGAACAAAAGATTCACGATCCAAATCTCCCCATTTGGACAATTGTTCAAAGACTGATCACGGAGTTAAAAGTGATGTTCAGAAAGATATACATCCTAACACTTCACAACCAAACTTGGAAAAGGAAGGGAAATCACATTCTGAAGCACAGAATTCTTTGCACTTGTCTACGGGTATTGAGAAACATTGTACAAACAATGTCTGGTCACGTTCTCCTTACCAGGTTAGTGAAGGTAACTCAAATGAAGATAATAGAAGAGGAAGGAATGGCGTCAGACATAGCCAAGGTAGCAGAGGAACTGACAGAACACAGAAAGACTTGAATAGCAGCTGTAATGATGGCGAGCCAAGGGACAAAGAGGCTGCTTCCAGACTACACGGAAACCCTGAGAAACATGGAAGCAGTGAAGCAAGGGCTGAGAACAAAATTTCAGAGATTAAAAGTAGCACTGGTTTGGGAAATAAAAGCGAGCGCAGTGCCTCTTCTTGGGAAAAAGAAACTTCCAGAGAAAGGCCACATACTCGAGTGGAACCTCAAAATGACAAAAATCTAGAGAGACAAAATGAAAGATTACAAAATACACACAGAAAAGAGCTTCAGTCTCAGGACAAAGCAGAAAGAAAAGGTGATGTGAAGTTTAAACCAGCAGGAGAGGAGCAGGGGCATCGGGGAAGAGTGGACCGTGCATTACCTCCTCATTCCAAGAATGACATGAAATATTATGGCTTCAATAAGTATCATCCAGAAGAGAGAAGGGGAAGGGAAGATGGTAAACGAGACAGAGGCATGAGCAGTCATGGCTTTCAAGATAGAAGATGTTCATCTTCTCTTTCAAGCAACAGAAATAGCAAATACCCACACTCCAAGGAAGTCAGTGTTGCACACCAGTGGGAAAATACACCTTTCAAAGCAGAAAGACATAGAACTGAGGACAGGAGGAAAAGAGAACGAGAAAACAAAGAAGAAAGTAGACATGTGAAAAGTGACAAAAAATCACCTCCAGAACACTTGCAAAGGACTCATAAAGACACTAAGAAAAGTACTGCTAATGGAAAGAGACAGACGGAGCAGAAACACGGTAAAGGTCCAGTCTCTACCAGCGAGCTTTCTAAAGGGACAGACAATAGAGAGTGTACAATGAAAGTGGAGAATGGGCCAAATGAAGCAAAGGGCAAGGACTTAAAGTTAAGCTTCATGGAGAAGCTGAACTTAACTCTTTCTCCTGCTAAAAAGCAGCCTGTTTGTCAAGATAACGAGCATCAAATAATTGGTGTTCCCAAGCCCAGTGGCGTGTGTGACTCACAGTCCTTGGAGAAGACTGAAACAGTGGCATGTCTTCCTTCTGTCAGTGAACAAGATAGAGAGGAACCCAAATCAGAGTTACCAGAGCCAAAGGAGGCTCTTTCAGCAACATCTCAACCCAGGACCAGCATTCCAGAAAATAAAGTGAAGGAAGAAAATAGATTGTTATTTAAATCTGTTGAGAATACTGTGCCTTGTGAACTGCTTGCTTGTGGCACGGAAATTTCCTTCCCAGCACCTGTAGAAATTGAGCAAGCAAGATGTTTGGTCCAATCAATGGAAGTGGAAGAGACATGTGCTGGTGCAAGGGCAGCTGCTTCTGTGGTGATGCGTGTATTACCAGAACATGCTTCTGAAGACTTCAGCCAAGAATTGGGCACCAAAAGACATGATGATATAAATTCGTGTGATATTTCTGAAGGTGGGAAAAAAAAGGTGGTTCTTTCACCAAAAGCAGCAGCAGCCAGTGAGAGCCATCTGGAGCCTGTGGTTGAAGAACCTAGCATTTCACCAGTAAACTGTTCGGGAGACAATAATCCTAAACTTGAACCTTCTCTTGAAGAGAGACCTAAGGTTGAGAATAAATCTTCTCCTTTGGAGCCTTGTTTACCTAAAGAGATGTTTGTACCTTCACCACAGAAGACTGAGTTGATTGACCACAAAATAGATACTGGAGAATCAAACTCGGTATATCAAGATGATGATAACTCAGTTTTGAGTATTGACTTTAATAATTTGAGACCTATTCCAGAACCCATCAGCCCTCTGAATAGTCCAGTGAGACCGGTATCCAAAGTTCTTAGCATGGAGAGCTCATGTACAATTCCACTGTATGATAGCAGCCATAAAGGTAATAGTTTATGTTATCTTCTATAAGTTGTCCTTTTGTCAACCTATAACAACAAAAAATAAGTGCTTTGGAGAATTACAAAAATGACTCTTTACATTGTGTGATTGCATATATATGTGAAGTGTAGGGTTTGTGTGTGCTGAGGACTGCTTGTGGAAGGAAGCCAGAGGACAGTCTTGGAGTTGGGACAATAGTACACCTTTACATGGAGTCTAGGGATTGAACTTAGGCCACTGGGCTTGTTGAGGCAAACTCTCTTACTTTGTCTTCCCTGACTTTTAGATTTACTTTATGTGTATGTATAAATGCCTACATGTGTGTATGTCCATCAAGTGTATGTCTGGTGCCCTGGGAGCCACAGGAAGGCACTGGATCTCCTCTCACTGTGAGTTGCCATGTGAGAGCTAAGAAGTAAATCCTGGTCTTCTGGAGCATTAAGTGCCTGCCTCTCACCACAGAGATACCTCTCCAGCTCCTGAGCTATCTTTTCTAATATTAAAAAACATCCAGGTATAAACTAGACGCATACTCTGAACCTTTAAGTTTAAACAATTTAAATTTTTTATGTAACATGTTTTGATCCTGTTTTCTACTCCCCAACTCCTTAGATCTTCCTCATCTTATCCACCCAACTTTATATTTTTTCTCTTTACAACCCTCCCCAAAGCTGCAAAAACACAAATCATTAAAAAAAGAAAAAAAGAGTAAAAAACTCCACAGAACAAATTGAAACAAAAAGCCTCCCCACCTCACTTCCCGACCCCCAAGAAAACAACCCAAGAGCCAAAAAGTTTGTCTTGTGTTAGGCAACTACTTCTGGACATGGTCCCTGACCTGGAGTATAGATGCTACACCAGTGAACTTCACTGAGGAAAACTGGTTTCCCTTGTCAGTGCGTATCATTTACAAATAGCTTGATGGAAGACTATCTTAAGATAAAGTTTATGAACATTTCTTAATTGCTGCTGGGAATTGAGCTCATGGCCTCTGTGCTAGTTGTGCATTCCTGCTGAGCTGTACCCCAGCTCTGGACTGTGTAAAGGTTTTTATTATATGTATACATGTTGGTAGTGTCCAAACGTACATATGTTCATATTTATATATACTAGGATGA